>NW_023494800.1:6218700-6643700 GCF_904425465.1 Colossoma macropomum
AAAACCGTATCTCCAAAATGGTAACTTTACCAGAGAAAGAAAAAAACTTACTTTACTTTTAGTGTAAGTCAGTTTAACCAGAACTTTTTCCAAGTAATTTTAGGCCATTTCTTTTGGTCCATTTGTCATGAAATTTACACACAAAATAAAGGGCAACAGGCATTTTCATATCATATCAAACTGAAAAACGACAGAAATGGAGATAAGAGGTTTTGTTCCGACAGCGGCAAAATGCTGCTCTGTTCGTATGATTTACAAGGCAGAATGTTACTGATTTTCTTTGTGTTCATACAGGGTGCTCCAGAGGGAGTGATTGACAGGTGTACACACATCCGTGTGGGCAGTAATAAGGTTCCACTGACGCCAGGTATTAAGGAGAAGATCCTGTCTGTGATCCGCGAATACGGGACAGGGAGGGATACGCTGAGGTGCCTGGCGCTGGCGACACGGGACAACCCAATCAGCAAAGAGGACCTGGTGCTGGAGGACTCGGCCCGCTTCGTGGAGTATGAGGTCAGAGACTCTTAAAAAGCCTCAGTCTTACAGCTGCAGTGTTCAAAGATTCAGGCTGTTGAATTCAGTGGTATTAAATTCTCATTTTGAGGTCTCCCATGTAGAGTGGCGGTTCTAGAGGTTCAGAGTCCAGCACAGTTTGATGATTTCCCTGCTGTAATACACCTACGCTACATTTTAGAGCAGGAATATCACTAAAATATGCTAGACTGTGGAATTGATTACCCCTACTGTAGAGTTTGAAGTTCTGCCTGTTCTAATGTACCTGATCAAGCCCTTATTGAGTTGAGTCAGATGTCTAAGTGCAAGGAAAAACATTTGTTTACTGCAGGCAGACCACAAAACAAAGAAAACTCAGAAAAACAATGGTTTAATCATTCCCTTGCAGACTGATCTGACCTTTGTGGGCTGCGTGGGCATGCTGGACCCCCCTAGGGCCGAGGTAGCTGCCTCCATGAAGCTGTGTCGTCTGGCAGGAATCAGGGTTATCATGATCACTGGTGATAACAAGGGCACAGCTGTCGCCATCTGCAGGCGCATTGGCATCTTTGGCGAGGATGACGATGTCTCACGCATGGCCTTCACAGGCCGCGAGTTTGATGACCTGTCGCCTGCTGCCCAGCGGGAGGCTGTGTTGAGTGCCCGCTGCTTTGCCCGTGTCGAACCGTCACACAAATCCAAGATTGTGGAGTACCTGCAGTCCTATGACGAGATCACTGCCATGGTAATAGATCTTTTTCTCAAGATGATTTATTTTTGTGTTTAATTATCTTTGTTTTTAACCTAGTAATGTAAGTTCTGGTCAACCCAATGTGAAATATGAGTGAGGTGATTATAAGTAATATTGATAATGATGAGCTTGATCATGGTCAATTAAAGTTGCCATATTTTTTAGTTATTTTCTTTGCACACTGCCCATATTTGTACATTTTTTAAAATTACTATTAGCTGAAGTACAGTTCACTTATTGACTGAACCTATTTACACACATTGTTTTGCTCATATTGACCTTCCTCATATGTGCATCATTTATACATAATAACACAGTGCAATAGTCTGTGGCGTTGTTTACCAGACTTCTGGGTCATTTATTGTTCTGCTGTTTCTCTGCTTCAGACTGGTGATGGTGTGAACGACGCCCCTGCTCTGAAGAAGGCTGAGATCGGCATTGCCATGGGCTCTGGCACGGCTGTGGCGAAAACGGCCTCTGAGATGGTGCTGGCTGATGATAACTTTGCCACCATTGTGGCGGCGGTGGAGGAGGGTCGAGCCATCTACAACAACATGAAGCAGTTCATCCGCTACCTCATCTCTTCTAATGTTGGAGAAGTGGTCTGGTAAGAGCGTCTGTTCCTCGATCTGAGCTGGGCGTCAACAGTCCTCGCAGACATATCAGTACATTCATTGTCATTGCTTGTGCTTTATTATGGAAGGTTCAGCGCTTAAGTCTTAGGTGCTGACAGGATTAGTTGTAGATGGCAAGGTGTGATAATGTAATTATTCTGGATGTTTCTCAGTGTATTTAGTCTCATTTGAATCTGCCATGGCAGTCGTTTTTACAAACTGCATGCTCCCGTGTTAGCAAGGATTTCACCTACCATAAAAGAAAGGTTGTCTTAACTATGCCGGCTCTTGAAGAAGCATTTACTTGTATTCTCTGTGGCCCAGGTCAAGCCTATTCTCGCGTTTCATGTGACATCACACTGTATAGTCGTCGCCATTTTGAGGACCGAATCAGGGAGTGACTGCGCTGCGTGATGCCTTTAATTTGCTGTGCTTTGTGAACGATTCGCCTGCAAGACGCGACAGAAGCCAAGAACGACGAGAGACATTTTATAGACCTTTAATTCAGTGTTTTCACTCCAGACACCTCGTTCAGCTCAAGAAGGGATTAATTGGCTAATAATATCAGGTATTTTAACCAGGGAAACCTCAATTATGCAGTGCAGGGGTCACAGGACTGGAGCTGGGAACTCTGAGCTAACTGCACTAGCAAACTTACAAAATCATGTCTGTCATAACACGACGTAGTTTTCCGAACCACGACATTCAGTCTGATATTTAACGTTTGTTTCTCCATTCAAACGTCATTTAAATCTCCAGAAACAGAGAGTAAAGTCATACCGGCTGTCTGCAGCTCCGTTAGGGGGGCGACTGTTCACCTCTCGGCTGTTAACATTAGCAAAAGTTATCTAAAGGCCAGCATTGTTCACATCTGTGTTCATTAGCTGATGTCATTATCCTCCTATGATCACAAAGAGTTTTTCTCCCATGGGATCCTTTAGCCACCCTGACGTGAGGAGCCGGTGGGCTTCTGTGCTTTTAAATGCTTTGAGAGACTCTCCAGAATAGGGGGAGTATGAGAAATATAAATGTCAGGAAAACACAAATTTGGCACTAGCACTGTAGAAAACAAAAGACTTCTTAGCAAGATTCAGTCTCTTCCTTGAATATCGTTAAACTATATATATATATATGTGTGTTTACCCCGATTACAATGTAATTTTCTTTGTATTTGTGTGTGGCAGCATTTTCCTGACTGCAGCGTTGGGCTTCCCTGAGGCTCTGATCCCAGTGCAGCTCCTGTGGGTGAACCTGGTGACGGATGGTCTGCCCGCTACCGCCCTAGGCTTCAACCCCCCTGATCTGGACATCATGAACAAGCCTCCTCGCAACGCCCGTGAGCCCCTCATCTCTGGCTGGCTCTTTTTCAGATACCTGGCCATTGGCTGTGAGTACATTACTACTTCAGTAATAGCTTAACCCTTAAATGGGCAAGAACATTAAAGCACTTAAGAAATTAATCTGTTGCCATTTTCTAACACATTAGGACTCCTACCCACAAAAACGTTCATATAGGGGGGGCAGATTTACAGTCCAGTGCAGAAGTTTGCGTACCTCTGGTCAAATTACATGTTTTGGTATATGACCAGAGTACTTTACCCAGGCTGCTTCTCAGTGTTTACAACTGAATTTAAGTCCTCCCACTCATTGCTCACATCCACAGCCTGATGAAGGTTTGTATCTCCCTGAATACAAAAACCATTTAAGGTTAATGAGCTGCCCTTGTG
This sequence comes from Colossoma macropomum, assembly GCF_904425465.1. NCBI lineage: Eukaryota > Metazoa > Chordata > Actinopteri > Characiformes > Serrasalmidae > Colossoma > Colossoma macropomum. Next base: position 6,222,285 of record NW_023494800.1, read on the forward strand.
TTTGTTACTGGTCAGATAAGAGGAAGGAATGGATGTGTCTTCCTCTAAACAATACCATACTGCTAATGCCTTAGCAGAAGGGAACCCTGAAGAGACTGATTTAGAGAGGTGTTTTTTTTTGTTAGGTGGGGCTTATTGGGATTATTGAAGACTGTGGTGATGTGGTGATGAGTTTAAATCTCTGTTCTGCAGGCTATGTTGGTACCGCCACAGTTGGTGCTGCTGCATGGTGGTTTGTTGCTGCTGAAGACGGGCCTAGAGTCACCTTTTACCAGCTGGTTAGTGCTTTCAATTTTTAAAGATGCATGCAACTCATGCAATACTAGTCATATTAAGGGACTTTCACAGTCACCTGTGTGTCGCAGCTGAAATTGCTAAGCTTGAACCTTAATCTCAGTAACAAACACAACATCTCAAGCTGCTCCGATTTCTCCCACCAGAGTCACTTCCTCCAGTGTGCACCTGAAAACCCTGAGTATGTAGGCATTAACTGTGAGGTGTTTGAGTCGCCATACCCCATGACCATGGCTCTGTCTGTGCTGGTCACCATTGAGATGTGCAACGCCCTCAACAGGTCAGTGCAGGAAGGGCACAGATATCTCAGAACTCAGGAGTCACTTAGATCCAGGAAGGTTACTGCACTGCAGAGTTTATCTCCTGTAGCACACCCAGTCCAAGTCATAAAGGACAGCCACACCATGCTACGCCGATAAGAGTCTTTGAATGACACTCCCAATGTGACATTCGCCTTCCTCTGTATCTTGATTAAATTGTAAGTCACTCTGGATCGGAGCTTCTGCCAAATACCATAAATGTAATTAGATGATCAGGTAAGCAGTAAAAGAAAGCAACAGAATCTGCAGTGCTGTAGCCTTGAAGAACTGTGATCTGATACTCCTGCTCAAGAAGCTGTTTAGGTCTTTCAGAATTTGTGGATAATGCAGTTAAGATGTAAACAAAGCCATTCAGGGTGGTCATATGTGAAATGTGATGTTCTAGAGAAACTTACGGAATCAGAATTGTTTACAGAGGTGGTGTTAGGAATCAGGCAGTGGAAGCGTTGTGCTTAAGTGCCTCTTAAAGCTCCCTCACAGAAAGGTATTACTTGAATTGGTTATGAATATCCTGCCTGATGCCAGAGACATCATTTTATGATTTGAAATAAAGTAAAAGGCCAGATATGTGGTCCGCTGGTCAGTTTGGACAATAAGTGGCTTTATTGATGTTGTTTGTATTGCAACCCCAGGTTCCCATCACCACCACTGTAAAGACATCTGAGCTGGAAATTTCTCTGCTGTGCAGCATTTTAAATCAAGCCAATCTGAATGACTTTGTTTACATCTCGAAAAGTTTACATCAAAGATCTGAATTATGATATTGACTGAATTATGCGACTGACTGATGTGACTGGCGTTTTTACTGGTTTCAGTGTGTCTGAGAACCAGTCTCTGCTGCGTATGCCCCCCTGGGAGAACGTGTGGCTGCTGGGTGCCATCTGCCTCTCCATGTCCCTCCACTTCCTCATCCTCTACGTGGAGCCTCTCCCGGTAAGCAACCGAAAGGAGTCTGGGCTGAGAATGTTAGCATGCTTGTTTGCACCTCCATTTACACTCGACTTAAGCTGTTTGACTCAGCACACTCTTTGGTGGGTTAATGAGATTAGCGTATATATGATGACAAATAGAGATGGGATGATGCCACATTTTTATTTTCAATAATGATTTTCAAACCTTAAGTATCACCCAATACAGATACATGAAAGTCTTCCTTGCAATTTTGAAATAATTGTAAACAGTGTTGTAGTTAAAATATACAGTTCACTTCTCAGCCATAACTGGGAACTAAGCTGCAAAAATGACCTATTTTGAATTCAAATATCATGAAAAGGAAATGATTTACATATATATATTAACCTATTCAGCCTACAGCTGTGTAGTTCCGCCCATTCGTATTTAAGTTATAAGTAGTGTTTCACTTTAAGCTGTTTTTTGAATGAGCACGACACAAACAGAACAGAGGGTATTTACATATTTCAGTCTTAAGGCACAGTAACAAAAATACACTATATTTCCAAAAGTATTCACTCACCCATCCAAATTATTGAATTCAGGTGTTCCAATCACTCCAGTCCTGAAATTTCCCCACTACTAAATATTCCACAGTCAACTGTCAGTGGTATTATAACAAAGTGGAAGCGATTGGGAACGACAGCAACTCAGCCACGAAGTGGTCGGCCACGTAAAATGACACAGCGGGTCAGCGGATGCTGAGGCACATAGTGCACAGATCAACAACTTTCTGCACAGTCAATCGCTACAGACCTCCAAACTTCATGTGGCCTTCAGATTAGCTCAAGAACAGCGTAGAGAGCTTCATGGAATGGGTTTCCATGGCCGAGCAGCTGCATCCAAGCCTTACATCACCAAGCGTAATGCAAAGCGTCAAATGCAGTGGTGTAAAGCGCCGCCACTGGACTCCAGAGCAGCGGAGATGTGTTCTCTGAAGTGACCAATCACGCTTCTCCGTCTGGCAATCCGATGGACGAGTCTGGGTTTGGCGGTTGCCAGGAGAACGGTACTTGTCTGACTGCATTGTGCCAAGTGTAAAGTTTGGCCTTCCCAGAAGAGTTGAAGCTGTTATAGCTGCAAAGGGTGGGCTGACATCATATTAAACCCTATGGATTAAGAATGGGATGTCACTCAAGTTCATTTGCGTGTGAAGGCAGATGAGCGAATACTTTTGGCAGTATAGTGTAGCTTGTTTAAATCTCACGGATACAGAGAAATTGTTGAAATGAATTATGACAGAAAAATGTAGGATGGCCATTTAAAAATGAATAAACTAGAGCTATTTTTAATTGAAGCGCTTCACGTAAGATGACCATCTAATAGTAGGATGTGCTGAAACTACTCAGTCGCTCTATTAATCCCACAGGAGGATCTACACAGATCACATCACATCATGTGCTGTTTCAGGACAGATTTGTTACAGGATTTGATCACATTCATTCTTTTTTTTCTCCCTTCTGATATTCCATTCAGCATTTTCTGCTAATATCAGGTGACAACAGATACCTATTAATGCATATGCCATCTCTGGTGAAAACATATCTTGCCTACTTTGACAAAGTGACATTTTGTCCCTTATCTTTCTTTCTTTTTTTTTTTTTTTGTTAGTAAGTCTTCCTTCCTCCTCATTTCACTGATCCTCTCTCTTGTTTTCCCATCCTCAGATGATCTTTCAGATCACCCCGCTGAACGTGACCCAGTGGCTGATGGTGCTGAAGATTTCCCTGCCGGTCATCCTGCTGGACGAGATGCTCAAGTTTGTAGCCAGGAACTACGTGGAGCCTGGTAAAGAGCTGGACAAGCCTGCGGGCAAGGCCTGCTCGCTCAGCGCCTTGACAGAGGGCATCTCCTGGCCCTTTGTGGCTCTCTCACTCCCGCTGGTTCTTTGGATCTACAGCACCGACACTAACCTGGCCGAAATGTTCTGGTCCTGACTCATATGAGCACAACCCCACCCCTCACCCTCACCCTGTGTGTAGATAGAGAGAACCTGTGTGTGCGTGTGAGTGCAAGTGTGCCTGTGCACCAGTGAATGTGCACGACGAGGACAGAGTTAACACGAACATAACAATAATATAAAAATGTAACTGTTCTTTTTAAAAACAAATGTGTAGTGGGTATGGAGGGGACCACATAGAGCTGAAGTCTTTAAGTATTAGTGACAGTTGTTGTTGTTGATATTATTATTATTATTACCACCACTGCTGGTTTGGTCTTTTTTTCTTGCCTTTTTTTTAATATTTAATAATTTGGAACCATCATCTATCTTAATTTCTGAGGTGTCATTTCAAACTGAATACTAATTGTTTTTTTTTGGGGTTTTTTTTGTTTTGTGTCCTCCCATTGAGTGCATGAAGAAAAGCTCTGATTTTGTGTACAGAGATTGAACACTATTTTATACAAGTCGTGTCTGTGGTCCTATATTGAATGCTCAGTCGGTCGGAGAGAGCTGGAGCAACATGCAGGCTACGTCTAGGCAGCCGTTTAGATCAGATTTCTTTTTCTGCCCCAACCCCCCCCAACCAGGTTCGATGCATATCAGAGAATTTCCTTAAAGCCATAATGTACGAAGTCCGGATTGGAACTAATTTGACTACATTTGTATGCATGTCTGCAACCTACCACCATCAGGTAGCTTGTCTAAACGCACAAATCTGTTGGAAAAGCCATGGAAGTGAACAGGCCGAGCATCCCAGACAGCTGCCTAAACGTAGCCAGAAAGATCTAGAAAGAGTCGTTTACTTACGTTTACCATTGTCTTCAGTTTGAATGTTAAACTCTTTCAGAGCCAGTGGACAAGAGTGGACTGGGGCAGGAGCATGGGCCGAGGGGGTGGGAGCGAATGTTCGAATGCATCGACTAAATCAGATCCCGAGAGCTGCATGTTCTGTATCTTGCATGCGTTACGTGTGGGTTTCATTCATGATTTGTCTGTCTTCCCCTTTGTACAATAACAACCTTGGTGTTCCTTATTACCGTAAACAAATTAGTAAAGCCAGTTTTTCTGCACTAGGCAGAGCACAGCTACCTCAATACAGTCTGATTAGTTTCTCTCTGGTTGCACCCCCCCCACTTAGCTTTACACAGTATGATGTTATTGCGTTGAGGTGTGCCCCTATTGGCTTGTGCAGAAAAAGAAATCAAATCATCATCATGTCCCCTGATTTACTTTTTAAGGATTTTTCTTTTCCTTTATATTTTATAATTGACTTGTATTAACTTAATTTAGAATATTTTTTGAGGCAGGGTGGGGTGGGTGACACGCGGATGTAAATGTTACCATCAGCGGATCAGGGCTGGAGACGAGAGGTTAACACGATAGGTTTGAGTATTTGCATTTAGGACATGAATTTTATGATGCAAAACCAAAATGTTTCACTTTTTTTGTTTTTCTACTTCAACAAAAGAAATACACTCTCATGGACCATTTGAATTAAAAACATTTGCGTGTCTCTTCATTTTATGGTAATGTGATTTCTTTTTTTAAGAGGATATATGTAGAGTTTCAGGAGCAAATATACTTGAATACAGAAATTAATGTACATAAAGTTGACGAACAAGCAGGCGAGCACAAGCGGAAGAGCTTCCTCAAGCCTGTGCTACTGCAGGGGCCTGTCTGTCTGTACACAGCACAACGGTATCAATGTACATTTTCTACTATAGACAAAAAAAGCTATATCAGTCATCAGCCTAATCCTCGCTTGCTAAAAGCTGTACTTAGATGCCAGGTGAAGCATGTTGTTGTGCCAGGTGAATGGCACTGCCAGTGTTGGTATCTAACACAACTCTGTGCTTTTCCCTCTCTATGCCTTCAAACGGGCCTTCCCTTAACCGAGTAAGTATCACTAACATTCCTCCACACATTCCTCGCGCTGCTAATGCTAAGCTACACGGGTTCTGTTTTAATGAGCTTGAACGTCTTCTCTAATGTATGAGACTTGGTGCATTCTAAGAATTTCTGCATGAATTAACACGACCAAAAGCCAAACAGTGATTTTCTTTGGGACTCACCTTTATTGCAAACATGTCCACTTGCTGTAAATGATGGTTTCCTGCTTAAACAGTGCCTCACTGTAGATCCTGCATAGAGGTATCACTACAAGAAACACATTTCACTGATTTTTTTTTTTTTCAAAAGGTCTGTATGAGTAGGTTGTTGAGCTGTAAGCGGTTCACAGTGGTTTGATGTGAAATGGCGCATTGTAGACTTATTGAGTCTGATTTTCTTACAGCGGTGGTGATGGGAACCAGGCGTCGCAGTCTCTACAGCACAAATATAGCCATTTATTTACCATGAGAAATGAGCAACGAACCTACATGTCTTCAGAGTTTTTGTATGTAATGATACTGATGGTAAAATAGTGGAAAATCTGAATATGAATGAAGTGGGTTTTTTAGGTCAAAACCTTCATATCAAAATACTATAAACATTTACAGCGTTTGGCAGACGCTCTTATCCAGAGCGACTTACAATTTGATCATTTTACGCAGGTAGGCATAGGTAGTGTTAGGAGTCTTGCCCGAGGACTCCTATTGATATAGTGTAGGGGTGTTTGCCCGGATGGGTGATTGAACCCCAATCTACAGCGTAAAAGGCAGAGGTTTTACCCACTACACTATACCGACTAAACCCATCAGCCATTTAGTTCAGCCACACACCAACTAATTACTCCACCACTGTGAACTGAATACGGTCCTCTAGAATGGAGCATTTAACCCCAAACCACTCTGACTGACTTTGTTTGCAGCTCTACAGTTTAATTACCCAGAAATGTTTTAATGTTCCCTTTAATAAGGCGACCAAAGGCAGTTACACCTGTTTGTCCAAAAGTTTGTAGACACCTGCCTTCTTCTGAAATGAAGGGTATTAATAGGGAGTTTTCCCTTCTTTGCAGCAGTAACGGGCTCTACTCTTCTGGGAAGGCTTTACACTAGATGTTGGGACATTGCTGTAAGATTTTGGTTGCGTTCAGCCACAAGAGCACTAATGAGGTCAGGTACAGATGTTTTGGATCACAAGTGTCACTCCAAAGGTTTTGGAGCTCTATTGTTTGAAAGAACGATGTCACTGCATCACAGGCCAAAGCGGGGCCTCCAGCAGGAGCTTGGCCCTGGGCATGGTGACCTTAGGCCCGTGTGTCCCATTCTCTTGGTCAGTGTTTTTCTTTGGAGACTGTACGAGCTGTTGACTTTGATTCTCTGATCAGAGGTGTCTGCATGCTTTTGGACGTTGTGCACCTCCTGAGCAGCCTTCTTTATGGCCATTGGACTCTTAAGTGGCTCTCGTAAAATTTCTTCTGGCCGTGTTACAGGATGCCATCAAGAGTTTATAATTTCCATCTGGGCTTTGGTCAGGATGTTGAAAAGTCAGGTCAAAGCCACATAGTACATTCCTCACTCATTCTTTTTTTTAATGACTGTTGTCTTTCCAATCTGTCTCCCGATCTTAACGCTTTTCACTGCATGTTTGATTGAAAAGAGAGCATAGTTAGTCCTGTTTAATTGGATTTAGCGCAGCACAGTGTGTAAAATGTTCAATATTAATGATTGCATTCATAGTCTTTGATAGTATTTTTTTAAACGTGGCACTACTTCGTCTGTTCCAACTTACCATGTCAGCAAAATAAATATTGTGATTTATTGTATGTCGTGAAAACTTCTTGAAGTATTGTGATATCACGTCACTTATATTGTGATATTTTTGCCATATCGCTCAACTCTAATTAAGCATTTACCAGCTGATTGCACAAATTTTGGACTTTCTAACAACTGACAAAGATGTTATTGAGTGACAGTTCTCTCTTCACATTCTTTGGTATTATGCACTACAGCAGAGGTCTTCAAATCCAAAATCCAAAGCTTGAATCTGTTTTCGGATCCTGTATTTTGTAATTGCTGGTATTTAAATGAACTTAAATGAGTTTGTGTAACTGATTGGTCACCTGGTGTCATAGCCATCACTAGCCAACATGACTTCCCCCCCAAAATTGGCTGTCCCCTAATTTCAGCCCCTACTGCCTTGTTTTCATTTCAACAAAGCGGAAACGTGCATGATCAGCTGATGAGACCAACTGATTAATCGAGTGATAGACAGTTTTTGTTACTGTGCCTTTAAGACTGATATATGTAAATTACCTCTGTTTTGATTGCCCTGTACTGTGCCTCATTCAGAAAGCAGCCCAAGTTGAAACACTCCTCATAACTTCAGTGTGAGTGGGCGGGGCTGAACCGCTGTAGCTGCTGTTTTTGCAGCTTAGTTTCCATATGTGGACTGTATGCATGTTTATGAACATCAGACTCTATTTTAGAAAGAAAAAGTGAGGAAACTTTGGTTTTCTATTGGATTTTGGAAACTTGACTACTGAGTAAAGAACCCAGAACAACAAAGGTTCCGATTTGAAGACCTCTGCAGTTTCGCTGTACCAACACTAGGAAGGCAAATGTAGTGTTGGAAGGCCTAGACAGGGACTCTAAGGCCCAGTCCCATTCCTTATTTTAATCTCTACCCCGTTTTCCAGTGTCACCTTACCCTTGGAACTGAGTTACAAGGGGTAGAGGTTGAAATCTTCCCCTATGAGATGGGACCCTCAAATAAAAAGAGCATTACTAGAGCAGCTACTAGCGCTGCTCTGTAGGCGACCCTGCCAGTCTGGAGTGACAGCAGAGGAGGGTAAAGTTCAGCTCCTCACTGCTGGGCTTTAGTTACATTTAGGGCATCATATGCCTTCAAAGAAGAAAGAAAAGGACCATAATGCATTGAAATGACATTAAACTAATAATACAATGGTTATTGTAATTTTTTAAAAGAGAAAATACTCACATTTGTGGGTTTCTTTGGTCGCTTGTGCCGCCTTGCTAGTTTTTCTTTTTTCTCGTAACGCTCCGTTTGGAGGGCCATGGGGCTCTAATGCTTCGCCCTACCCCTCTATCTCAACATAAATCGGGACACCCTACCCCTAGGTGTGAACATACAAAATAGAGGGGTAAGGGGTGAAATGGGATTGGGCTTCTTTGATGCCCGGGTGGGGAATCGAACCCCAGTTTGCTGTGTGGAGGCCACACATTACCCACTCGGTTCCATAGCTGTTCCTAACTCTTACTGTAACCGCATTAATGGCTTGCATCTGTCTTTTGCTCATGTTTTCTCCCCCTCTCTGCTTTTCTCTCTACAGCTTGCGCCTTGTAAGATGTGCCCCTCTCCCTTCAGCTTGTTCTGGGGAAAACCGCAGGCTTCTTCTCGTGCATGTGTTTTTGAGTGGCATTCCCTTCTCCATATCATACGCTGCATGATCCATGTGCAGACCAGGGAAGACAAGCAGTCCTTGCACTGATGGAACAAATGTTTTAAAAGAAAAACAATATTATTATTAATAATAGAAGGCTTGGCTGGGTGTGATGGACACTGAATGGACTACAGTGGCTGCTGGTGGCACCGTAGGAGCAGGAGGAGACTGCTGATCAGCGTGTGAATGTGTGTGTGTGCTGTGTGAGGTTAGGGTCCTCTACTTTGCATGAAGAAGACAAAAAGATCTACCATGACAAAATGCTGATTTGCAAGGAGAGATTGTAAGATTTTGGTTTTCTTTCTAAACGGTGTAAAATGTCATAGTTTTATATACGGTATATATATGTATAATATATGTTACAATGCATGCCTTCAGTTGTAAGTAGCCAAACAATTTTATCTATATTTATAGTAATTTGCTGTGTACATTGCTGCTCAATGCTATGACATGAACATCATTTTACAAATAAACTCACCAGTTTGATTTTACTGACACAAAATCCATGTTTTACATCATTGTTACTGAGTGACTGTGTAGTTGGCATAAATACCCATTCAGAGTTTTTAGTTTTTAGTTTGGAGACACCTGTTCATCCAGCGTTTCTTCTGAAGTCTCTACTAAGACTTTACACTAGATGTTGGAACATTGCTGTGAGGATTTGATTGTATTCAGCCCCAAGAGCGTTAGTGTGATCAGATACTGATGTTGGATGGTCAGTTCTGGATCACTCCAACTCATCCCAAAGGTATTGGATGGAGCTCCCATCACTCCCAAGAACATGGTTCCACTGCTCCACGGGCCAACGCTGGGGGGCTTTATACCCCTCTAGCCGACGCTTGGCATTGCACATGGATGTAACAATAATATTAATATATAATAATACATAACAATAAGATTGTTATTATTATTAGGCATTCTATTGCCTATTAAGATTATACAAGCTTTGTGCTCAGCTGAAAGCCTGTTGCTGAATTACTTGGACGTGGTGTCATACTTTTGGTACACGACTCAGCGTTTCCTAATGAAACTGTTGCATTGAATCCTCTAGTCTTCTGATTAAAGCCTTTGCTGTAGTGTAATTGAGCTGCAGCCCTCCAGATCAGCTGTCATCTTGAAAGACAAAGGGGAAAAGGAAGAGCTGTCCAAACCAAACTGCCTTAAAATGTGAACAAAGAGGTTTATGACTCTGATCTTTCAGCTGTGTGATTGCTATAACCTGCCGCAAGAGGGCGACAAAGACTAAGCATTAAGCATTGTAAATTAGAAGCCAGTTCCAATGTAAAACTGCTCAATTTAGACAGCTTGTGCACAGTAGTGTTGTGTATCATCCCACATATATCACCACAGTACAGTGAAGAAATATTCTAATTATTTTCATCAGTATTTTTTCCCAAAGTCACTTTCAGTAGTGCTTAAAGTTATGATACATATAACAAAACAAAGACAATAACATTACAAGTCAGTTATAGTAGATTAACAGTATATATAATCTATAAAGAGGTTTAATTTACCCTGTTTTAACATATTTAGTGTCAGACGAGAGTATTCTGCTGCCTTTGTTTGCTTCAGCTGCTTATTGACGAAAGAAAAAACATTATTTTACATTACAGATTAAAAACAATTTAATACACTGCATGAATAAAAACAGTCTGAATGATGATGACGTAGATCTGATGCTTTTATTATTGTTATTATCATTATGAATGAAATCATTCAGAGCAATTCCAACATGCATCACTAAGTAAATATGTAAATGGATGCAAGATAAACACAAACAAGTCACCAAATAAATAAGAAATAAAAAGTAAACAGACCGTTAAAGAAAAGACTACGGAATCAGGAATGATGCTGTAATGCTGTGAGGCTGGAAGGGGTCGTCATTCCAGCTCACTGGTGTCAGTCATACGGAGTGGACCCTCCCTTTCCTGCCTAAGCTCCTCCCTGCTCAGACAGTGGCTCTGTCGGTTGTCCAGCGGACGCGCAGGCTGCAGCGCTCCTCTCCTCCGCTAATTAACAGCTGCAGAAATGGGATAAAACGTCCAAGGGGTTTTCACAGAATCCCGGATCTCTGGAGGAGCGGCGAGTCTCTCTTAGAGGAGCGCAGGTTTTTTTTGTCCTCTTTTCTTTTCTCTCTGCCGGAGCGCTGTTTTGTTTCATTGCATTCTCCGCAGACGTCAGTACAATAGAGGGGGACCGGAGATCATGATGGAGAAGCAGATGATGGCGCATCATGAATGAGGCCAGGACAACGGGACCAACTGCCCATCAGAGGTTTCAGTGAGTGGCGGTCGCTGGGCTGGCGCTCTCCGGTTAGACCAGGAGGAGTTCTTTGTGCGTTCTTTCCTCTCCGTGGTCGCTCTGGAGGTGTGCAGATGCTGTCATTGTGCTGAGGGTCTGAGATCTGTGAGTAGGGATGATGCAAGCGAGGAGAGCCCGAGCTGTCTCGTTGTTTCTGTCCGGTATGGTCGCTGATGGTCATTTAAGACAAGAGGACCACACTCCTGAGGACCTTGAGCCAAGAGTGGTATGTACACGTACGTGGTTATCCCTTGTTCTGAGCTCTGACTGTTGAGTTTCTGACACTTTAGGCACGTTCAGGTTGACTTGAGAAAAGCCCACTTGGCTGTCGTTACTTGAAACCCTCTTAGAACTAGACTTTAATGTCAACGATGGTGGAGCCTGTAGGTTTCATCGAGGCCTGGAAGGCGCAGTTTCCGGAGTCGGAGCCTCCGAAGATGGAGCTGAGGTCGGTGGGAGGCATCGAGCAGGAGCTGGAGAAGTGCAAAGCGTCCATCCGGAGGCTGGAGATGGAGGTGAACAAAGAGCGCTTCCGGATGATCTACCTCCAGACGCTGCTGGCCAAAGAGAGGAAGAGTTATGACCGGCAGCGCTGGGGCTTCAGGAAGGCGCAGATGAACGAAGGAGGGGATCCACAGGCGGGAGGTGGGCCTGACCCCCAGCACCCCCAGCATTCACACGCTCAGGAGCCTGGACAAGGGGAGCGCAGCAGGTTCCAGCCTGTAGGAGGAGAGGCCAGGGTCAAACCGCGGCCTCCGCCAGCCAGGAAGTCTGCCTCGCATGGGGACGGGCTGGAGCTACAATCAGCCTTTGAGCACCACCAGCCAGGGCAGGGGAGTGAGACAGATGGGCTTTCCCCATCCAAGCAGAGGGGAGGGGTCTCCCCACGCAGGCCCCATCCTCCTCCTGAAAAGGAGCTCCCCTCAGACCCGAATCCCAAAGACAAGCCAGGCATGGGACTCGGGGTGGCCGCGCTGCGCTCCAACTTCGAGAGGATCAAGCGGGCCAACTCACACTCGGCCGGGGACGGCAAGGCAGCCCAGGAGAAGCAGCCTTTCTACACCAATGTGGAGTTCCATCACGAGAGGGGCCTGGTGCGAGTCAACGACCGCGAGGTTTCGGAAAAGATCAGCTCCCTGGGTACGCAGGCCATGCAGATGGAGCGCAAGAGGTCCCTCCACTCACTACCGGGCAACCTGGCCACGGTGGCCGGCGAGCTGCGGGCCAGGCCGGTCTACAGGGGGCGCTCCAGCGAGAGCACTTGTGGCTATGATGCAGAGTGTGAAGACGGAGAACCCAACCCGCGGTCCAGCCGAGACGGTGCAGGTCGGCCCAATGGAAACAAGCCTCCGCCTCCGCCGTGGCAGCCATCGGACTTCCAGCCCTACAGCACCGTTTACGTCGGAGGCATACCTGCTGATGGTGGAGATGGCAGGGTGACGATGCGTGAGCATGGAGGAGGTAATGATGACCTTCACCTCACCTGGCCACGGCGGTCCTACTCTCCTGGGAGTTTGGAGGACATAGGGGGCGGAGGAGGTGGCGGCTACACGCCTGACTGCAGCTCCAACGAGAACCTCACATCCAGCGAGGAGGACTTCTCGTCGGGCCAGTCGTCCAGCCACGTGTCGCCCAGCCCCACGGCGGCCTTCCGACGCCCCTTCCGGGAGAAGAGCCGCTCGCCCTCGCAGAACTCGCAGCACTCGCTGGACAGCAGCAGCCCCCCAACTCCGCAGTCCCAGAAAAGGCACAGGCAGCAGCAGCACGTGGTGGTCTCCGAGGCTACCATCGTGGGCGTCCGCAAAACCGGACAGATCTGGCCACACGGAGATGGAGACTCCGCCCCCTCCAACCTCAGGGGCCCCCATGACAACAGTTACCATGGAGACCTTGGTAAGTGATGACTCTCCCCGATGTGCTCTGCTTGTAAGTGTTGCGGTGAAACTTGGCAGCCTGGCCGGGGTTTGCTGAGTGGGTTGAGAAAGAATGGCAAAGGTCAGCCATCTGCACAACATGCTTCACTACAGTACTGTAGTCCAGGAGTCTCTCTGCACTGCATAGTTTTGTAGGTTCTCTGCTTTTACAACTCGCCTGATTCAGCCTAAGGAGGGGTTAATAATTAGCCCATGGTGTGACAGCATGTTGGAGGGGAATTCCACCAATTTTTTAAAAGATTCTGCATAATTAGATCATTGAGAAGGAAAAAAATGTTAATTGTTGAGAAACTGCCTCAGATTCTGCTACAGTGGTGGTAATAGGAACCAGATGTCACACTGTTTTCAGTGCAAATATAGCCATTTTACTTACTGTCCAAAACCGCCGATGAAAAACCATCATGTTTTTATGTGATAGTGATAAAGGATATTGGTAAATCTGCATGTATCTCTCTACCATGAATGCATTTAAAAAATGTGTCATACCAAAACCACATCAGGCAGTGTATTCATACCCATTTCATGTATTAACTCTCTGTGAGGGAGCTTTTTAGAGACATAAAACTCTTCAGACGTCTGGTTCCTATCACCACCACTGTAAAAAACTTTTGAAAAAATGGTGGAATTCTCCTTCAAACCAGATTCTGCGCAGTATCCTTATATTAATGACTTAGCAGTGTGTGCTGATAAACGGGAAAGTTGTCACAATATGCCTGAGTGACTGAATAAGTTTTTACTCTTTAGGGAATAAAATTTCAACATTGCTAGTTAAAGAGCATCTCTTAAAGCTTATTGTGCTTAAAAACTCCTTATGTTCCTTTTTTCACTCTTTGTTCTTTCTCATCTGTCAGCCTACTTATGGCAGGGTTACTGTCCACTCTCTGTGTCCTTTAAACATGATGACAGACTGCCGGAGTCTCTTTGGCTTGCTTTTGCCACAAGCTCTGTCCACAGTGACTCAGGCCCACTGGGCAAGAGAGATGTTGAGTAATTAACTGAAAGAGCTCATTTAGATGATGAGGTCAGATTGAGAGTCTGCTGAGCCCGAGTCTTTGTTAAGAGCAGGGTGGGAGGGGGGCTGCCAGTGTGTCACATGGCTACCCTGCTCTGACCATGTCTCACTCTTTCATTGTTTGATTGTGCTGAGGGAATCTCCCAGGCAGACCCAGCTAACTTCAGATCAGTGGAACGAGTGAAAGCCGACACCTTCGGAGATAAGATTGTGTCTGTCTGTGTATACGTGCCCTGACTGTGAGTGGATGGAGAGCATTCATGTCTCAGTGCTGATGATCTATAAAGCACTCTTTGTACAGGATAAGTTTTAGGTGAGGAGGTGGGGTAATTTAGAGGGGAATTGCACCGATTGGTCAAAATTTCTGTATAAGTCTATCGTCATTCAGGATAGTTTGAAATGAAGTGGTTCGTTGTAGAGAAACTTACCAACTCTTATGTATTTACAGTGGTGGTGATGGGAACCAGGAGTCACAACGTTTAGACACAAATATAGCCATTTTATTTACTATCCAGAACCACCAGTGAAGCTTCACGAGTCTTCTGAGTTTTATATGTAATGTTGATGATGGTAAAATAGTGATAAATCTGAAAAATTAAGTTTCTTTGCCTCACAACATCCTGCATGTACTTCTTCACCATGAATATATTTTAAAAATATGTCAAAGCAAGCCAATATCTCAGGCATCAGGCAGTGCGGTCATTAAATAACTTTTTGTGGTGTAGCTTTTAGAGTCAACTCTTCAGACGTCTGGTTCCTATGACCACCACTGTGAATAACTCTGATTGACCACACTGAATGACTTTGTTTACATCTTATACAGAAATGTAGGAAAATTAGTGGAATCCTCCTTCAGTGTCTCTGATTTTTAGTCTCATCCAAATCCATCATGTCAGTAACGTTTTACAGGCTGCACAATGTCATGCCTATGAAGTCTTTTAGCTACAGGTAATTGTACTGTAGAAATAACGCAAAGTGATATCCGTCCTGTGCCATGTTGGTAAATATTCCATCATTATTTGCTTAAGTACCGCGACCCTAGCTGGACTAAGCGGTTAACGATGATGATGATGATGATGATGATGATGATTTGCTTAAGTATTCAGGCTCTCAGGAAGTCATTTACTTTATGATTATCTGCAAATGTTTTGGTTTGTTCCTTCTTGACTGCTATAAGAGCAACAATCTTCCAGCCAACCATCTCACTGTTTAAAAATCAGAATACAGAGAGATTTTTTGTTTTGTTTTGTTTTGTTTTAGGGATTTAGTCTAGTTCTGGACAACACAGCAATCTGAATGGGGATTGTCCTCAGGCTTAAAGTGAATTAGAAAATATCTAATCGCAATTTTTATGGCCAATATTGCGATTTAAATGTTAACATTTTCCATGTTTAACATTTAAACACTGTGTCCACTCACTGTCCACTCTATTAGACACTTCTACCTTGTCAGTCCACCTTGTAGATGTAAAGTCAGAGACGATAGCTCATCTGCTGCTGCTCAGTTTGTGTTGGTCATCCTCTAGTCCTTCATCAGTGGTCACAGGACGCTGCCCACAGGACGCTGTTGGCTGGATATTTTTGGTTGGTGGACTATTCTTAGTCCAGCAGTGACACTGAGGTGTTTAAAAACTCCAGCAGCACTGCTGTGTCTGATCCACTCAGACCAGCACAACACACACTAACACACCACCACCACCACGTCAGTGTTACTGCAGTGCTGAGAATGATGCACCACCGAAATAGTACCTGCTCTGTGAGCGTCCATGGGGGTCCTGACCACTGAAGAACAGGGTAAAAGGGGGGCTAAAAAAGTACACAGAGAAACAGATGGACTACAGTCTGTAACTGTAGAACTACAAAGTGCACCTATATAGTAAGTGGAGCTGATAAAATGGACAATGAGCGTAGAAACAAGGAGGTGGTCATAATGTTATGCCTGATCGGTGTACATATGCTCCAGGCTGTTTTTTCCTCAAGAAGTGAGAATTGAAGGATCGAGGATGGAACGCTGAATGTGGTGTGCCAGACTGACAGACCATCCTGAGTTATGTAGGGTAAAATTAAAACTGCAGCTCTTGCGGTTTACAAAATTGCACTCATTGCTATTTCATTATAAAACAGATTAATTGTTCAGCCCCAGATTGTCCATTAAAAGGGAGATATAGTCCAGGACTAGTCTTAATCTCTGTCTAGGAAATGTTCAGTGTCATGCTCTTGAGGTAGGTCAATATTATACTATGGCTGCTGATAGTTGCTTCTTCCAACAGTGGCAGTAAATAATCCACCTGGGTGGAAACGTCAACATAAATTTCAGTAGAAATACAGAAGGACTATGAACCTGCTTCAAGAGTAGGAGGTTAAACATGCAAAACAAGTTCTGAGCTAATAACATTAACATTAGAAACGTTTCCATTCTCTTTCTGTTTGCGATGTTTGCTGCCAAGCAGCTCGTTCCAGTCAAACAAACCTTTAGTTATGGGAATGTTTTATGTCCTTTCCTTAACCAAAAAAAAGTTGCTTTTGGTTTTTCAACTAAAAAAAAAGTTGTATTTAACATGTTTCTTTCTCTGATTTCATGCATGTTGCAGCTTGTGTATCTTTGGTTTTCCTGACTTCTGCATAATCAACTATTAAGGAAATTTAGTTTGTTTAATTTTATTTAGCATTTTTTTCCCCGTCTCTACTGTGACAAGAGAGCTCCCGATTCTGTGCCTTGTAGAGCTGTTGGAGCACGTTTTTGGACGTTTCTCTTTGTAAGTGCTAAAAATTGGTAGCATTGCTTTTAAAAATGCTCCTGTCTCCTTCTATAGACCGATCAGGCATAACATTATGACCACCTTCTTGTTTCTACGCTCATTGTCCATTTTATCAGCTCCACTTACTATATAGGTGCACTTTGTAGTTCTACAGTTACAGACTGTAGTCCATCTGTTTCTCTGCATACTTTGTTAACCCCCTTTTACCCTGTTCTTCAGTGGTCAGGACCCCATGGACCCTCACAGAGCAGGTAGTATTTGGGTGGTGGATCATTCTCAGCACTGCAGTAACACTGATGTGGTGGTGGTGTGTTTGTGTGTGTTGCGCTGGTCTGAGTGGATCAGACACAGCAGTGCTGCTGGAGTCTTTAAACACCTCAGTGTCACTGCTGGACTGAGAATAGTCCACCAACCAAAAATATCCAGCCAACAGCGTCCTGTGGGCAGCGTCCTTTGACCACCAATGAAGGACTAGAGGATGATTAGGGCATACTGTACAGCAAGAGATGAGCTATCGTCTCTGACTTTACATCTACAAGGTGGACCGACAAGGTAGGAGTGTCTAATAGAGTAGACAGTGACTGGACACAGTGTTTACAAACCCCAGCAGCACTGCTGTGTCTGATCCACTCGTACCAGCACAACACACACTTACACACCACCACCACGTCAGCGTTACTGCAGTGCTGAGAATGATCCACCACCCAAATAGAACCTACTCTGTGAGGGTCCATGGGGGTCCTGACCACTGAAGAACAGGGTAAAAGGGCGCTAACAAAGTATGCAGAGAAACAGATGGACTACAGTCTGTAACTGTAGAACTACAAAGTGCACCTATATAGTAAGTGGAGCTGATAAAATAGACAGTGAGCGTAGAAACAAGGAGGTGGTCATAACGTTATGCCTGCTCGGTGTATACCTAACTATACCTCCATCTCCTGTGAGGGAAATCTGTCACATGACACTAAATATAGGCCCAAAAAAATATTTGCACTGCAGGATTTCAACATTTCAGCTATCAGCAAACACATTATCTGCTAAGTTGAACTGAAAAACATGGCCTACATCGACAGGCTCCTCAAAGCATTTCATAAAAGATTCTTTGGATCGAGACACATCACACTCTAATTATGAGAATCGTTCTCGGATCAGATGCTCTCCTCTGATCTCGTGCAAGTCAGTCACAAGCCTTACAGACGTCCTGTGGTTTCCTTAATGGACGTTTGTCTGGGAAACGTATCCCGTACGAATATTACTTAAGATGAGTAGTAGAATAGCAGAACTGTAACCTATACCTAAACCTTCTCTCGGGCTCTACTCCTACAGAGAATTCAACCACAGGTGTCTGTGAGATGCAGCCACAGATAGCACTGACTCATCAGACAGACTCTTCCACCTCCCAACTGGTTTTATGAGTGCGCTTACAGGAAGCCTTGGACTGGGGACAGGTTATTTCCTCAAACCGTATCCAGTATCTTTTAACCTGTGTGTAGCCTGGAGGCACGGAGAGTCAGCAGGCAGCGTGCATGTGAGCTTGGCTCTGGAGTCCCACAGCTCGGCACTGACACAGTGAATGGCATTTCAGGGCGAAGCAGACGGGCCCAGAGGGTGCTGGCACCGGCCGCCCGCCTTCATGCCAAGAAGGTCTTCTCTGTGGCAGGAGAAAGATAACCGAGGGCAGATGAAGATGGGTGCTGCTCAGGATGCCCTGGGCTACCCCAGTGACGTTTCTGTGCCCCGTTAAAAGCCATTGGTTTTAAATCGTCGTGTATCGCTTCTCTGCTTCTGTTGCTTGGTCGAATTCTGGCGCTGGAAAAGGAGCAATAGCATTGCATTCTTCTAATAGACAGATAAAACCATTCTTCCTCCTACAGTAGTGAGTCAGGGTAAGTCAGTAGTCACTTATAAACTATGATTCATTCAAATATGTACAATGGCTAGACCTAATGGGATGCTAACTTGGTACTAGCTAAGCCGCCTGCTTCCCTGTTTTATTCTATTCCTGTTTAAATAGAGAAAAAGAGAACTGCTGGAAGGAAAATCCATATCATAGTCAGCTCACTTCATGAGTGAGGCCTTAAAGAGTACAGAGGCTCATAAGTGCCGGGCCTGTACAGGTGTGTGATGTGCTGAGAGAGAGGCAGAGAGGTAGAGGGAGGTGTTGTGTGCTTAGAAAGAGAGAGAGAGAGGCATAGTTTGTGTTGAGCTGCTGTCTCTGCTTGAGTGGTCAGAGATGCGGGGGCTGCAGAGAGAAGCACAGATGGGTAGAGCTCTCCTATTGCGTAACAGCATGAGCAGCATGAGCAGTCTCTCTCTCTCTCTCTCTCTCTCTCTCTCTCTCAGCTCCCGGCTGCTGTGTGTGTGTCTGAGAGAAAAGAGTAGTCGTATTTGTGTGAGCGTACATATGGCACCACCAGGTGCTGAATCTCTGAGCACTAAACAACACACAGGATCTCTGTGTTCTTTTTAAAAATAGCGGAACCCACAGGCCGCTGTGGCGGGAGAACCCAGATTTAATCTCTAAACAGCTTCAGAGTCACAATCCGTTTTTATTCACCAAGTACAGGATGTACAAGGAATTTCTCTTGGTGCAGGTGCCATAAATTGTCCACGCATTGGTCACTTTATGAGGTAAAAACCTACCTTGTTTCTACACTCGTTGAAAACTGAAAGTTTTATCACTTACCATTCTTTGCCTACTTTGTTAGCCCACCTTTACCCAGTTTATCAATGGTCAGGACCACCACAGAGCAGGTACTATTTGGGTGGTGGATCATTCTCAGCACTGCAGTAACACTGATGTGGTGGTGGTGTGTTAGTGTGTGTTGTGCTGGTACGAGTGGATCAGACACAGCAGTGCTGCTTGAGTTTTTAAACACTGTGTCCACTCACTGTCCACTCTTTTAGACATTCCTACCTTGTCAGTCCACCTTGTAGATGTAAAGTCAGAGACGATAGCTCATCTGCTGCTGCACAGTTTGTGTTGGTCATCCTCTAGTCCTTCGTCAGTGGTCACAGGACGCTGCCCACAGGACACTGTTGGCTGGATATTTTTGGTTGCTGGACTGCTGGACTGAGGTGTTTAAAAACTCCAGCAGCACTGCTGTGTCTGATCCACTCAGACCAGCGCAACACACACTAACACACCACCACCACATCAGTGTCACTGTAGTGCTGAGAATGATCCACCACCCAAATAATACCTACTCTGTGGTGGTCCTGTGTGGGTCCTGACCACTGAAGAACAGGGTAAAAGGGGGCTAACAAAGCATGCAGAGAAACAGATGGACTACAGTCTGTAACTGTAGAACTACAAAGTGCACCTATATAGTAAGTGGAGCTGATAAAATGGGCAATAAATGTAGACACAAGGTAGGTGTACCTAATAAAGTGCTCAGTGAGTGTATATAATTTAAAGATGTATAAATCAAGTAATATATTTTGTCACTATCATATACAAACCTGTAACTTGATGATGAATTGATCAGTAGGAATGGACCTTAAATCTAGTTATAGCAACCAACATTAAAATTAAGGGTGTTACAAGGATGATACAAGGTTTTGTTACAGCAGTGAGTAAGTAACATGAAAAGATTGCTGTTATGTATTGTTATATTACAAGTACTGAGGTTGTAAATGATTATAGAACACATATATATTATGTGTTTAGCTGTGTTTATGATTTAAGTACATCTCATTGCTGTCAGAACAAAATCTTGTATCTCTAAAAAAAACTTTTAATGGACATTAATACTATGATTTTGTTCCGAAGTAATTTTGAACTATTTTTTCTGCTCCATTCATCTTAAAATGCTCACATAGTGGTGGGCAACATACCAGTTTGCCCTCCTCCCTGTTTTGCTGTATTTCACACATGCAGAAGGATCCAAGAAGGTTTCAGTGATTGTGTTACTTCTGCAAAGTCAGGTCCATCTGGTCCCGTCCATGTCCCTTTGGTCTCCTTCCCACAATGGGAATCCCGCTTGTAAATTCCAATTGTTTGCTGATGGCTTTGTTTGGCTTTGTTGATTTAGAATCAAATGTTCTTGTCTCAGAGATGAGTAAAGAGAGAGAAAGAGAGAGAGAGAGAGAGAGAGAGGGGGGGAGCACAGGACAACAAACAACTCCCCCTCGCTGCTCTCACACAGGCTTCCAAGAAAACATCAGTCATTCATTATGGATAAAAGACTTTGGGCCCCTGTGCAGCTGCCTCTCTGCACACATGACATGGCTGTGCACTGTAAGTGTCACTGGTGTTCCCCTCAACTTCCCCTTTATAATAGCTGAGAAAGGCTGGATTATTAAACACAAGAACCAGAGCTGGACCAATATCGAGGGTCGTGATGAATATTTTAGCAAAATACCTCGATAACGATAAATGTGACAAGAAATTAAAGAAAATGTTCTGTATAAAAATCAGATGTAGACAATTTTCTGCTTATCCCAGACCCCTTAGTGGCTCAGTTTGGTGTCCAAACTTCTTTAGTTTTAAACTGGAGCTGTGAGACTAACAAACATTGCTAACAAACACTTGATGTCAATAGTCACCCAAATTTTTTTATTAAATACATCCCCCAGACTTCTCGCAACCCACTCCAACTACATCCAGGCCTACAATCGGATTTCTACTTTGCAACCAGCCAGTAAACTCACAGAAGAAGACGTGACGTAAACGTAACATAAAACTTTTTTTTTTTTTTTTTTAACATCACTCCACTTTACCTGAAAATACAAACAAACATAATCTAGAAGATGAAGAATATTTAAATCCTTCATTTTGTCAAGCGTGTATTTGGTTTCAGCATCGCTTCAAAAGTGTTTTGCTGCGTCTCGTGGCGATGCTGCTCGCTTATTTCAAGTACCGCCATCTGTTTTCACACATGCGCAGACTGAGAAATCCGAAAGAAATCAGAGTAAGAGTTCACATGCACTGAGAAATCTGATTACTGAGCTAAAATCCAGCCTCTTTATCGGCTAAAAGTTAAAAATAAAGCATGACCACGATTAAAAGAAAACGAGAGAACGAATTAGAAAATCGTGACCACAAATTAAAAAAAACATACCCATGAAGTAAAGAAAACGTGCACACGATTAAAAGAAAACGAGGGAATGATTTAAGAAATCGTGACCACGAATAAAAGAAAACGTGCGCATAAACTGCAAAACGTTCACTTGAATTAATTCTTTTTTTTGCCTCCGTCCCCTCCGGGGCTCCGTAGCAGTAAAACTATCACCTGTATTGTATTTTGAAAGATCACCTTCATCAGACATAAGATTCAGAAATGCTATCAGTGGAAAAAAATTGCTCCCGGCTCTACTTGGGAATGTGTAAGTAGAATGAAGTCACCTAAATGGGGGCTTTGGGAGTTATATATAGATGAAAGTAAAGAAAACCTGAGCTGAGGATGGAAGGTGTGTAGGTGTGATGAGCTCTGAGTTGGGGCCGATTAAGAGAATGTAGAGAGACCTGAGGAAATGGTGAAGACAGTCTTTGTTGAATATTGTATTCATAATGTAATATTAATCTTCTCGCATGTACCTGGGCCGCCTGTCGGGTTCAGAAGGAGAGGAAAGAGGAAGTCGTGACTCAGTGCTATTAGAGATTTAAATATACGGTAATGGAACACTCAGATATTGCTGGTTTTCGAGGTGATGGCTCAATTGAGCTCAAAAAGCTGAGGGTGAGTGATGTGGTCGTCATCATTTTTTTCGCTTTCACTGAAAAAACTTGGTCCCTGGCCACAACATTGCACATTTTGGTCACTAAACATACAGAGGCTGTGGCTCGAGGTGTTGCTTTCTTTTTCCCTTTTAACAAACCCATCGGAAACAGAATAATCTATAATTATATCAGATCCGATTTCAGAATCCACCAGGATAGCTGGCATGATGTTGTGGTGACTGTGGTGGTCCCCCCTGGCCAACTTGTTCGCCTGACATTGTAGATGTTGTTCCCTTTTTGAAATGTAAGTCTTACATAAAATAAGATGATACGGCTTCACTATGTAAGCTTTAGGAGTTTGGAGACCTCTCTGGTGCAAATGTGTAATTGCATGCGTTATGCATTGGAACATTCTGTAACAGTGGTTGTGCTTTGGACCCCTTCCCTGAGTAGATGAATCTGATGACTGCAAAATAGTATTCAAAGAGAGTCAAAATTTGGTTGACAGAGAATTAAAGTGAATTATCCACTATTGTTAGCTATACCTGACTGTTTTTTTGGACTAAAGCGTGCTGGTTAATTGCAAATATGATGTATATATGATACACATTCCTATGATTCTGTCCACAAGATTCATTGGTTTGGTGACCCAAGTGGCCCGTGCAGATTTTTATACATATGGGTCATTCTACAGAAACGTCCATTTTTGTGTTTACAGATGTTACACTTAAAAAACATCTACATTTTCAAATAAAACAATACATTGTTTTAACAATTACACCTTCTTCAGCCGTCAGTTTAGCAATATTGGTTTTTAAATCAATTATCTAGAATTCCAAGCACCACAGAAGCGCTCGTCCTCACAGTCGTGTGAAGGCTGAGGCCATATTTTGAAGAAAAAAACACATTTTTCTACAATTTTAACTACAATAATCTATATATGACTATGGAATATATAAATTAAATGACATAAAGAAAACAAATAAATATTATAAAATATATAATGAAAGCTGTTGTCCCCAGGAGTCGTGTCACTGGTGTTACTGCGTAACAAAAAAAAACTCATTTTGAAATAAAAGTCACACTGATGACATCACTCGACTTCCTTTTACCTGTTTTCTGAGGATCTATGAAGAAAAGCACATGGTGAGTCCACTGTGTCTTTCAGTTATCAGAGATTTTCTCATTTAGCTCATGATTTCATATGAAGCTTTTAGCTGAAGTCACTGGTGTGACCGACTTTATTCTCAGGTAATTGTGAAAAAATCGAATACAAATGGATTAAATTACATAATTTAGTGGATGTTCCATGATTGACGACAAGTGGTTGAATTTAATTTTCATTAAAAATGTCTCTGGTGTTACCTTCTCATGTGCAACACCAATGAGGATTGGAAACACCAGTGACACCTATGGACAGATAGAAAAGTGGACGTTTTTATAGAATGACCCATCTGTCCACCCCTGGATGGGTGTATGAATGGATGAGTAGATGGGAGTAGAGGAATGTGTCATGCTCAATACTCTCATTGTCCAGCAGAACTGGACTGAGGTCAAACCTTCCAGCCTTTATTTTTAGCCAGGCACTTACGATCCACTGAGTAGAGCTTTCCTGTGGCCATTGGAACCCAAGGGTAGAACACACTCTGAGCGAGGGGTGGATGACTGTGGTATTCCCCTCTTTATGCCCCTGAAAAGCATGTTATTTGTACTATTTCTGGCCAAGTTGTAGGACAGGACAGAACATTTGGGCCTTTTACTCTCCTAAGTTTAGTATGTTTGGACAGTCACATTTGCCATGTTTCGTCCATAGTGTCGAACCAACAGGGTTAGAAACAAAATTCCACCCAAAGCTGGACGCCACTTAGGGTACTAAAGGAAAGGCAAGCACTAAAGGAACAGAAGTGCAGTCATACTAATGAAACAAAAACCTTCAGTCAGACAGGGCGGCATGCTCAGATGTTAACGTGTGCCGGATACGGGGAGGAATTAAGTCGGAAAACTCCACCAACACAATATGCTTTTGAGTGTGAACTGGTACAGAGAGTAACTATGTCTCTTTTAAAGCCTTGTTCAGTCCCCAGTGCTGAAGTGGAAGCTCCAGGAACCACAGAAGGCAAACAGAAGCTGGAAGGATCCCAACTCCATCTCCTCCTGCTGTGGGAGAGGGAAGGAGAACGGGGTTTGGAATACCCAGATGGGGATTAGAACTTTTTAGAGCGTGTATTGTTTAAAGCATAGATAGCTTCAAGGCCTACTTCAAGGGCTGATCGACTTAGACTTTGGGGAAGGATTTGGACGGGAGAAATGTTAAAGGATAGCCTCGGCTTAAGATTAATCTCAGTTTCCACCGCCAAATCAGAGTCATTCCTCCGCTTTGGAGGAATAACATTGATGTTTTTTTCCAAAATTTCCAAAAGTTGAATTGCTTTCGTTTTACCGACCAACTGCAAAGAACATGAGATGAGTGGGACTGCATGTTCTCCCCTGTCCGTTCAGCCAAAGTATACCAAACTCTATCTGACCATGTCAAACATTTGCACAGCTCCAGTGGACGCATTAAACTGTTTGTGTTACAGGGAAGGTGTTATTCCTGCCCAGGAGGGTTTTGGTGGACTTTACTGTAGCAGCTGTTAACAGCTGGATCTGTGAAGCTCACTGTAGAGTATGTGCTGCTCCCATGAACTTGCTGGAATCTTTTTGTTCATGCTAGATATCTTGACCGATATGTGACTCCCCCATAAACTTGCTCTGTGGGCCCAGTGCACTGGAACTTGGCTGGTATCATTATGGATTAGGCTGTAAGGGAACATTAGTGAGCACTCTTGACTTGCGGCTGCAACTAACGATCGTTTTCATTTTCATAATGCATGAAGCTACTATTATTTGATTAATTGAACCATAATGCTTTCTGCTGTGCCCTCTCAGTTTCTCAGCACCACCATCATTGAAAGTTTCATTTGCGCCGTTCTTTTTTCATGCAGATGACCCCCGTGACGGTTAACCCAATAATGGTGGGGTAAAAACCCATTTACTGCCAGTTCATTGATTTTGTTTCATGCAAACCATAGCAAGACACACATTATTCCCACATGACAGTGGTCACCAACCCTCCTCCTGGAAATCTCCTTTCCTGCTGAGTTTAGTTCCAACCTGCATCTAACATACAGTGCCCTCTGCATACCTATGCTAATGCATCTGATCCAGCCAGTCAACTTCTGAGGAATTTCATTGGTTGAAGCAGGTGTGGTGAATTGTTGTTGGAATTAAACTCTGCAGGAAGGTAGATCTCCAGCCCAGGGTTGGTGACCACTGCCACACGTGAATATACCTGAATTTTTGAACATGTTGAGCGATGTAAGATCTTACATTAAGGTAGGGTAGGGAAGTATGACAAAAATAAGGTATAGTACAATATTTAAAAATGATGACTGCATTTGAAAATGATGTCAGATTTATATTACAGATCTGAACAGCCAAATAACCACATTCCACCCATTTTTCTTTTTGAGGGGCTCACTGATTGGTGTTCAGGGAACTCATCGATGGGTGGAATGCTAATTAAGCTCTCATTAGCTTGGCCAGAATGCCTCAGCTCCAAACACCACAGAACAGGATCGATTCCAGCTTTCGATCACTCCACCACCAGTTGCTGTAGCAGGCAGATGCTACTGTGTACATTTTGCTTACGTGTGCTTGCTTTGTGTTTGCTTACATGTCCTGCTTCAGTAATAGGGCCCGTCACAAAACTGGAGGGTCCAGTTTTACCATTTGCTGGAGTTATTTCCACGTGATCACCCAAATAAGAAGAATCTTTTACCGGCACAGGCCTAAGTGTGACAAAACAAGTCATATCGTCCCCTGCACTGCCTGTGATGTACTGCAGTCTGTCAGAATAACCGTGTGTATCCTATGAACATTACAGAGCATTGTTTTTTTAAGTAAACAGTACATAGACACACATACTTTTTCCATAACTGACAATTCCATAGTTGTTGCACCTCTACTCTATGTTTTTACAGCATGCAGCGTGACTGTACATCAGCCTATAATGGGCAGTGTGGTAGTGGTGAGGTGGTTGGCAGGCTGAAGCGCTGGGCACAGCGCAGATGGCAAACCCTCCACCCCCCCATGGAAATCTTCCTGGGGCAGGCAACACTCTGGCCCCATCTCTGTGTGTGTGTCCACCAGCATACGGCCGGGATCAGGGTCTGGACGGTGACCCCTTGCCCAGAGGAAGAGCAGAGAACCTGACCCACCCTGCAGTGCAGGCACTGCCCATGGGCCTCACACACACTCCACCCACACCACAGTGTATGTGTGTGTTTGTGTTTGCAAGGGCGTCGGTGCCAAGTTCTCAAACACAGGCGTTTTTGTCACCCTGCGCATTTGCACCCATCCCAAAAGACAGCTCATGAAGGGGAAAAAAAAGCTCAGGCAAGAGCTGGCATTAGAAAAATACATTCACTGCTCAGCCCAACTTCTGACCACTCTGAAATAAGGCTGCAACTAAAGATGAGTTTTTATAATCGATTAAACTCTGGACTCTTATTGAATTAATTGGCTAATCGAGCCATTATTGCCCCATTACAGTGCTGCCGTCATAGACCTTAGGAAATGGGCAGCATACCCATATAATGAACTTTGGGTCTAAGCCATTTTTCTCTGTTGGGAAAATGAATGGAGGTATCACTTTATTTGGATAGTCCACTTTAGATGCTTTGTAGATACTTAATTTACTTTCAAGTTACGTTCAACTGAATATGTACTAAATTGACCATAATTATCTTTCAGCCTGGCTCTAATCCTAACCCTAACCTTAACCTCAACCTAAAACCTAAACCCAACCCTCACCCTGGTCCTAGTCCTAACTCTGGACCAAATCCTAACCCTAACCCCACCACTGTTTAAAATCAGAGTTTCGACAGTTAGTTTGTTAATAATTTGAGCATCTGTAGAGAATCTATAGGGGACTGTAGTGGACTATCCAAATGAAGTGAGACCAGCAGTGAAGCTGCTTTCCTCAGGTTGGGATCTGATACTGTATTGATTGTTCTGAGAGGCCCTGACTGGTGCAACGTGTTTGAGTCAGAGCTTTAATCTGGCTTTAAAATGTGGCCTGAACCCAAATCCTTTCTGTCTGAACCTGACGTGACCCGAATCATCTAGCTTTGAGTCTGAACCTGGCCCAGCCTGACAAAATGTTGTCCAAACCTGACCAGACCCGAGCTGCATTTTGAATTGGAAACTGACCCAATAAAACTCTGCCAGAGCCTGACCCGACCTGAGCTACGTCATCAAGCTTTGTGTCCAAACTGGGCCCAAGCCAGACAACTTTTGTCTGAACCTGACCCAAACCAAACCACATTTTGAGTGTGAAACTGACCTAAACTTAAGAAAATTCTGCCCGAACTTGACCTGACCCGGCCTGAGTCTCATCATCAAGCTTTGAGTCCTAACCTGGCCCAAGCCTGACAAACTTTGGTCTTAATCTGACCCATACAAAACTATATTTTGAGTGTGAAACTGACCTAATTCTGCCTGAACCTGACCTGACCCGACCCGAGCTACATCATCAAGCTTTGAGTCCTAACCTGGCCCAAGCTGGACAAACTTTTGTCTGAATCAGACCCAAACCAAACCACATTTTGAGTGTGAAACTGACCTAAACTCAAGAAAATTCTGCCCGAACCTGACCTGACCTGAGCTACGTCATCAAGGTTTGTGTCCAAACCGGACCCAAGCCAGACAAACTTTTGTCTAAACCAGACCCAAACCAAACCGCATTTTGAGTGTGAAACTGACCTAAACTCAAGAAAATTCTGCCTGAACTTGACCTGACTCGGCCTGAGCCTCATCATCAAGCTTTTAGTCCTAACCTGGCCCAAGCCTGCCAATATTTCGTCCAAACTTGACCCAACCCGAACCACATTTTGAGTCCAAAACTGACCCAAGCTCAAAACAGTTCTATCTAAAACTGACCCAGAATGGCCCATCATCACTCACAGTGGTGAATAACAGTGAGATGCAGGCTGTGGAATGTGAGATTTGAACCAGACCCAAGCCTGACACTTATTTGGGAAATGACGTCCAGATCTGACATGTGCGGTCAGGTCCCTTCAGATTCGGACAGATATTTCAAGCTTTGTTTGTGTATTACAGTTGGTGGGGTGTGAGGGGGTAGAATGATGGGGGGAGGCTGGGGTAAGGGGGTCCAGATTAACATTAGAGATGACTCCGGTTGCATTTTGGATTACTGGCTCGCTGCTCAGACCCGTGTGGTTACACAAACACCCCTCGTCATCCCAAATCACACTTCAGTCGCAAGAGGAACAATCAGCTTATTTTATGTGTCACTCATCGCATTTAATGCATCATCGCTTTCATAAGACGCCACATGTCTGCTGTCCTACATATCTCAGACAGCTTATTATACGGGTGTTTATTAGACGCACAGACGTGGAAATTCACTTTTTACTTTGTACTGTTTGTTTATGACCCTTCTCTAATTGTGTCGTGTGGTAACAAATAAATCAACTGCTGTTCACCGCGCTGCTGATAAAAGTAATACTTTCCAGATTGTTCTTTCTCGTGGCTAAATGAAGCGTTCGTCTTTTTTCCAGCCAGATCTGCTCCTTCATGCAGCCTGGACAGCTGCTTCGAATTTGGTGTGAGTGCAACCAATTACCTCGCTTGCACCTTTCTGCTGCGCGTCGGTGTTTTCCACTAAACGAGGGGAAAAGCAGGAGAGATCAAAGCCTCCAACCTGGGGACGCTGGGAGGGAGCGGTCAGGCTTTCATCCAATAACTTTTAGGAGTGAGGATCACTGTTGCCAAACGTCATTTTTGCCAATTTCTTTCTTTCGTTCTTTTTCCCCCGCTTCCCCCTCCATACTTCTCCCGTAACAGTATACCTTCTGAGATTACACAGTGAAAAAATGAGGCACGGCTGACCGATACCTTCACATGCAACAAGAGAAGTGGAGACGCAGCATCCTGTTTATTGAAAAGTCCAGCAGTTTCTGTCATGGTTAGCTTTAACTCTCTGTTGGAGAAACAGCTTTTGGGTGGTTCTAGTGGACAAGATTCAATTAGCCTGTCTAACTTCCTCTACTCTGGCCTTCTGACTGGCCTGCAGATTCAGTCTGATAATGGATTGGGGTCAGTGATATCAGAATTATTGGCAGATAATTACTAGAGCATTTACTTGATGCTGGGCTACAGCGCTAAATGTCGCTGCTGTCAGAGCAAAACAAGTCAATGGAACCAGAATTTTTTCCAAGACATTTTGAGCCTTTTCGTTTGGTCCGTTTATCAAGAAACCTACAAACATTGTAAAGGGCTGCATGCATTTTAATATATCTCTATAACATTAATGCATTGCAGTCCCCATTTCTACATTTTATAAACATATGTGTATCTGCATCAGCAAATACAGTCCTGTGCAAAAGACAGAGACCATCCTTCATACCATCTAAACCGCCGCTAAATATTTTCATTTTCAGCATCAGGAGAAAAGCAGAAAACATATATTTAAAGAAAATACACAGGAGCATCAATTAAATATAATAAATTGAACAGTTAAATATAATATAGATTTTTTCAGTATTTAGTGTGTCCATGCTACATTTATTACCACTTCCATTCTTTTCACAAGACTCAGTTTTTCAAAGAAATCTGCAGGGATATTTTTCCACACCTCCAAAGTTCAGTCTTAGAAGCTGGTTGCATTTTGTGCTTCTCATGATCCAAGTAATCCAAACACATTCAGTGATGTTGAGGTCTGGACTCTGGAGTGGTCAGTCAGTCGTTCTGAGAACACCAGCAGCTTCTTTGTTTGATTGGTCATGACAGGGGTATGGATTAGGCTTAGGTATAGGGGCATTGAAAGGACAGAGTGAGATGTTGATGTATCTAAGGTGAAAAAGTACTACTGAGTGGATTTTTGAGGTTTTTTAAATGTATTTCTCTCATTAGCTGGCAAATAGCTGGCGTTACCGCTAGGAAGCTGAATATCTTCAGCTGTGTAACTGTAGTAGCTGCCTTCAAATCATTATTACAATGAAGAGAAAAAGACAGAAATGACTCATGACTAAGACAACAAGCTAAAGGCTAAAGTTAGCAAGGTAGCTGGCTGTCTAGATACCTCAGTTAGGTTCCTTTTTCTGGCTGCAAAGGGAAACAGAGTCTCTTATGTCCATTTTATGCTGAATAAAGACAGAATCACTCCTTTTTAATGATTTTGTTTGGTGACTAAGGTTACACTAAGAGTTACGCTGATTCTAGCTTGGTTGTATTAATAAGCTTATAGCTCAGTGGCTAGACTAGCACTCAGAATTGGTTGGCACCACAGGAATTCCCAGGAATTCCCAATTTTCTGTTAATATTAGCCCGTCTCACAATGAGCTGCACTACAGTCCCCAGCATGCACTGCGATATAAAGTGTGCTCTGACTCTCCTACCCCAACAAGAATCTATAGGACAGCGGTTACACCTCAATTCCACACAATTCTACGCAGATCTACACCAGTCATATCACCAAACACACTAGCAGTAATTCAGCTGCAGTTCAACCAATATAAACAGTTGAACGTAAGTATTGATGAACGTGCAGCAGAGAAAGGACGCCAGGTGTCTAGTTCAAGCAAATAGGTAGGTCTAAAAGACTGAACATTTACATTTTGAATTTTTCAAGTATTCATGTGATTTTTCAAGGTCTTCAACAAGTGCCTATATTTTACTGCTGAAGTTATTGCATATTTTGAATAAACGATTGCCAGTTCAGGCCATTAATTAAAAATGGGCCACTGATTTGTTGAGATTTTCTTAATATAAACTGTTACGGCTGGAATTCATTTTTAAACGGCCTTCCAATAAAATAGTCCTTTATATTCTTTATAAAGCCATAAGTGGCTCTTCTGTAGCATCACTCCAGTGAATCTATGTTGGTGCCTTTGTTTTTCAGAGTGTGTTTGGTAGCTGTGTAAATCCTGGCTGAGTTATTGAAGTTTGAGCTGTTTCCGCTCCGGTTGCCCGGGGCATCAGGTGTTGGGCTGGGCTGTGTTGTGGCTGCAGTGATGAAGAGGGTGATGTTTGTTCAGTGGCTGTGGGATGAGTGGGGGGGGAGGGGGGGGCAGTGATTTGTCTGGGTTTAGCCCTGCACAGTGGGCGTGTGCTTGTGTCTGCTTTGATTGGCCGTGACTGCTGGAGATATGAGGATACTGTATAGTGACTGAGGGACGGTGGAGAGAGGATCTGCTTTCCTGTCAGAACTCATCTATCTATGCGCTCTCTCCCTCTCGCTCCCTCTCTCTCTCTCTCTCTCTCTCTCTCTCTCTGAGGATTTCTAGGGTCAAGGAAGAATCTTTCTTCTATTATAATCAAGTTAAGTGAGGTCTTTGTCTTAGGATAAGACTCATTTAGCCGGATAAGCACTCAGTCACCCCTCATTGGTGTACATCATTTATGAATTCCGAGAAATGGCACACGGTCACATGCAGGACGAGGAGAAGAGACATGCACTAAACATCATGTTGAAATTCTGCATATGCAGTCGCCCAGATCATCGTCAGCCCACCCTGCACTCCTATCTCTCTCTCTCTCTCTCTCTCTCTCTCTCTCTCTCTGTTTCTCTCTCTCTCTCTCTTCTCATGTCTTTTTCTCTTCTTTCTGTTTCTCTTTATTTTTCTCTCCACCTCTTCTCTCTCTCTCTCACTCTGTCTCTCTCTCTTTCTCCCCTTTCTCTTTCTCTTTCTTTTCTTTCTCTCTTTCTATTTCTCTTGCTTTTATTCTATTTTATACTCTCTGTCTCTTTCTATTGCTCTATATATCTTTTCTCTATATATCGTTTATCTTGCCCTTATTTTCTCCCCCCTTCTCTCTCTCTCCCTTCATTTCTCTATTTTTCTCACTTCTCTTTCTTGCTCTCCTCATTGTGCTCTCTCTCTCTCTCTCTCTCTCTCTCTGTCTCTCTCTCTCTCCCTCCATTTCTCTATTTTTCTCACTTCTTTCTTGCTCTCCTCATTGTGTTCTCTCTCTCTCTCTCTCTCTCTCTCTGTCTCTCTCTCTCTCCCTCCATTTCTCTATTTTTCTCACTTCTCTTTCTTGCTCTCCTCATTCCTCTCTCTCTCCCTCTCTCTCTCCCTCCATTTCTCTATTTTTCTCACTTTTCTTCCTTGCTCTCCTCATTCCTCTCTCTCTCTCTCTCTGTCTCTCTCTCTCTCTATTTTTCTCACCTCTCTTTCTTGCTCTCCTCATTCCTCTCTCTCTCTCTCTCTCTCTCTCTCTCTCTCTCTCTCTCTCCCTCCCTCTCCCTCTCCCTCTCTCTCTCTCTCTCTCTCTCTCTCTCTCTCTCCCTCTCTCCCTCTCTCTCTCTCTCTCTCTCTCTCTCTCTCTCTCCCTCTCTCCCTCTCTCTCTCTCTCTCTTTCTCTCTCCCTCTCTCTCTCTCTCTCCCTCTCCCTCTCTCTCTCTCCCCTCTTCTTTCATCCTCATTCCATGTGGCTCTTTGTAGTAGATTTATGTTGGTGTGGGGCAGGAGGCAGATCTTTTGTTGGGTACACTGTGGTTGCTAAGAGCTCACTGTGTCTGCGGAGTAAAGGGGGGAGGGGGAGAGGGGGTGGGGCATCTCTGTCATAAAAATAACACATTATTGAATTAGTCAGTGGAAGGGACGTCTGCTGGCCAGTGGGGGTCGTTTGCAGCGTCCTGGCCGGGCCTGGACCCGGGTCTGGGTGACCATCTCTGCCTCCATCTTGTCAGAAGACAGGGAGGAAAGGCTCGGCGATACTAAAATTCAGTATCATGATGTTTTCTACATATCTCACAGCATCACAGTGTCAGAGGATTTTAAAGTTAGCATTAATAAAGTTAACGACTCCCTGCTTCCTCAGGGCTGGAGCTCTGATCTAGAAGACTGTGTTGAGCCTGGCTTGGCTTGTTTTGACCAAACTGTTTTGTTCTGTTGTATTTTTCTAATATTACACCAAAAAGGAGCCAGACAGAAAGTACGTTGAACCTACGATTTGTCTGCTGTAATTTATTACTGTATTTCCTGTTTTATTTGCAGTAAATAAATGAACAAGCTAAAATCAAACCGTTTTGGCAAAACGGACGTAGTGCAGGTCGTCCGTCAAATAGATCCTTAAAAATATCCCTAAAACTGAAAATGTCATAGTGTGTCAATATCACGATATACTGATATAGACGTTGTATCACCCAGCTCTGTCAATTGTGAAATATGTTTTTATAATGCTTTTGTTTCAGGGAATATAGACGTGAATACAGACGTTCACTAAATCTTGACTTTTTCTTCTTTATGTAGCTTATTTTTCGTTCTACACTCTTAAAAATGTAAAAATGAAATAAAATTAAAAATGAAAAACCTTTAATTAGTAGAAACCCTTTACATCATGTGGAGGTTCTTTAAACTTTAGAAATGTACTTCACACTCACACATCACATTCACAAAAGAACCATTTACTAAAAGGTTCTTCAGGGGACAAAATGTGGTTCTTTCACAGAATCGCTCCTTTGTACGCTATTTTTGCTCTAAAAATTCAGATTGTATTTTTCTTCAGTACTTAAGTATATTTGAGCTAAGACACACTGAAGAAGTGTCTTCCAGAGGCGTCGTAGAGGGTCCGGAGTCAGGAGGGTCCGGTCTGATTTATGGCTCAGAATGTGGGCTGGGTGCCACCGTGCAGCTGAGAGCAGCTCCAGCCAGGATGGCTCCTTCACTGCTGTCCAGAACACAGAGAGGCTACAGGCCAAGCTGAGAGGGGGGTGTTTCAGGAAAGAAGTTCCCCACTTTGTGTCTTTCTCTTTTTCCTCTCCCGTCTTTTACCCTCCCCCCCATTTTTTTCTTCCACCCGACGTCTCTATTCGTTTAGTTTTTACTCTCTCCCTTTGTCTTTCTCTCTCCTTCTCTCCTCTATTTCTTCTCCCTCTTTCTCTTTCTCTTCCTCTCTCTCCCTCCCCCCCTTATTATTTCTTTCTCTTCCATTCCTCACTCTCTCTCTCTCACTCTGTCTCTCCGTCTTTCTCTGTTCTCTTTTTCATTCTGCCTTCTCTCTCTCTCTCTGTCTCTCTCTCGTTCTGTTTTTCTCATTCTCTCTTTTTCAGTCTCTCTCTCTCTCTCTTTTTTTCTCTCTCTCTCCCCCACTAAATTTTCTCTTCCATCCCCATGTCTCTCTCCCTTTGTTTTTCTTTCTCGCTTTCATTCTTTCTCTTTCTCTCATTTTCTCTCTATTTCTGTCTCTTTCTCTTTTTGTTTTTTTCCTCTCTCTCATTTTGTTTTTCTCGTTCTTTCTTTTCTCTCTCTCTCTCTCGCTCTCTCCCTCCCCCTAAATTTCCTCTTCCAGCGCCATGTCTCTCTCCCTTCATTTTTCTTTTTCTCTCTCATTTTCTCTCTATTTCTTTGTCTAACTCTTTCTCTTTTTGCCCCCCCCCCCTCAGAAATCTGGACAGCGCTCGGCCTCTCTGCTCTCAGGAGTGCAATATGTTTTGAATTTGAATGCTTTGGCCCAGTTGGCTTTGTTGGCATTAGTGAAACTGTACTCGCTGGATGTTCTCGTTTCATGTGCACCTGAATAAGGTCCATATCCTTTATTTGCGCTCCCCTTTTTCACTGCTGATACCTGTTATCTAGAGCTGAGATGCACTGAACAAACGTTTGGCCCTTGTGTGCTGTAGATCCACAGATTTTAAAACGTCGGTCAACAAGCAGGGCCTCCTGAGATCACGGTGTGTACCGCAGGATCCTGCGAGATGATCTTTCAGATGTTCTGTGTGTTTTTCGCTGTCCTCTCCTCCTACGCGGAGATCCCGAGGGGCCAGGCGCTGCCATCTATTATTCACGCTCAAACCCACTTCCTGCACAACCAGAAACGGCTGTTGGATGGGTGTCATGTTCACCACCCCAACAGCCCAAAGAGACTCACTCTCGCACCCTCAGGAGCTTTTCTCCTCTGAGCTTCCTGATCTTGGGACTGCATCTGCATATTTTCCCATGATATGGCAGAGAGAGGCTTATCAGCCTCGTGAGGGTTTCAGAAGATTCTTGATGAAAGTTCAGTAGTTTTGAGATGATTCCAGAGTTTCTGTAGTAAATACCATCTTTTTCTTTTTGGTTATTCTTTATTGAATTCAGTTTGAGATCTTAAATGGCCAGTTTTTACTTTGTTAGTCCATGTCTCTGGTCATATTAAGCACAATTCATCATATTTAAAAGACCAAAGTCTCTCCTCTAGGTCAGTGACAAATTGTTAAAAATCTCTGTTTAAGATGTTACACAGAGAACAGTGATTGTTAGGGATGCAACATGAAAATCTGCAATTGGCCAAATTGTTATCTTGATTTTGACTGATCTCTGTCGCCATTTAGTGATGTAATGATACACTACGGCTGAATAAGTTGGGCAGAATATCTAACTGTGATCAACTTTGTCACTGCAATTTAACCTGTGATTATTTTCTGTAAAATGAGGTCTGTTTTTTGGCCAAAGACCACTTTTTCTGGCTTTTTCTGGCTAACGCGCTTCACTCCCAGTTAGTTGTGGTTGTGCATAAGCGTTAAGTTAGGGTGACTGCATTTCCTCATTTTCTAGAACGTGTCCTCTTTTTGGGGCCTAAAAGGTGCATCCGGCTGTGCTTTCTAAGTTGATTGGTTTGCCTTTGCTTTCATGTTGACATTTGCTTCCTACAGTCTGTCCTGTGCCGCCCTCCTATCCTTTTTGTGTGAACCAAAATATGGTCATTCTAGTTTAGTTGCTTCTGATTTGTCTGGCTCATCTACAGGCAATACCACTTTTTCTTCTCCTGTACTGATTTTAAAACCTTGAGTATCGGCCAGAACTGATACCAATACCATTTCGTCTTTAAAAAACAACTTAAATTGAGCTATTTTGAATTGAAGCACTTCACCTAGGATGAGCATCTAAAATAGACTATCATGCTGAAACTTCTCAAACACTGTTTCAGGATAGATTTGTAACAGGATTGAATCAGAATCATTCAT
This sequence comes from Colossoma macropomum, assembly GCF_904425465.1. Taxonomy (NCBI): domain Eukaryota; kingdom Metazoa; phylum Chordata; class Actinopteri; order Characiformes; family Serrasalmidae; genus Colossoma; species Colossoma macropomum. The sequence goes on from NW_023494800.1 coordinate 6,258,817, forward strand.
TTTAACCATGTTATTTAACTAGGCAACTGATTTAAGAGTTTGAAAGGTTAGTTTGGGCTATTATAGCCCAAAGAATTGTCTTCATTGCAGCTTTGGCTAACGGAAAGTGCTGGAAATGCCCAACTGTGCTGTTATTTAGCCCACACAGTATGAGCTTTTGGTTAAAAAAGACTGGCTTTATAAATGGCTTTATAAATATGCCCAAAATACTCAGACATTAAACAATTTGGCTGTAAAAAATCAGAAGTGATCACATATTTTCATGATTGTTGCACCTCTGTTGCTGTTAATATACTAGTGAGCAACTAACTTCTGAACAGAAGTTCAGGTAGAATGTTTTAATTCCAGTTTTTCCAAGATATTAGCCTGTTCGCTCTACACTGATGTGCTCTGTGGTTTGTCTTGTAGCAGTTGGAGACAGGATTGTAGAAATTCTAACTGAAGAAGAGCAGCGTTCACCCTAGAGCCTCTCCTCCCATCATGCTTTGTTTGTGTACTCACTTCATTACAGTAAAAGTGCGTAGCCAGGTTCTGTTTCTCTCCCTCGCAGCGGTTTGGAGTTACAGTAGGTCACAAAGCATCTCACATGACCACAGAGGAATTCCCTGATGCCACATGAGACTCTAACTCAAGCTGTCTTTCTTACACACACACGTGTGCGCACGCTCTGACATTGATAAACCCACAGAGAGCTCAGGGATCACGTTGCATCTCCGCGCTCGCAGGGAAAGCTTGAGCGCGTGTCATGGTGAATCGCACAAAAACTCTCTCAGAGTCGGGTGTGGGCGGGTTTGGGCTGTGACGAATTGTAGATTTGTAAAAGGTGCATAATTTCTGGAATGTATTTACACCAATCAGGCATAACATTATGATAGCCCCCTTGTTAGCCCCTTTTTACCCTGTTCTTCAGTGGTCAGGACACCCATGGACCCTCACAGAGCAGGTACTATTTGGGTGGTGGATCATTGTCAGCACTGTAGGAACATTGACGTGGTGGTGGTGTGTTAGTGTGTGTTGTGCTGGTCTGAGTGGATCAGACACAGCAGTGCTGCTGGAGTTTTTAAACACTGTGTCCACTCACTGTCCACTCTATTAGACACTCCTACCTTTTCAGTCCACCTTGTAGATGTACAGTCAAGAGACGATAGCTCATCTGCTGCTGCACAGTTTGTCTTGGTCACCCTCTAGTCCTTTATCAGTGGTCGCAGGAAGCTGCCCACAGGACGGTGTTGGCTGGATATTTTTGGTTGGTGGACTATTCTCAGTCCAGCAGCTCTGCTGTGTCTGATCCACTCACACCAGCGCAACACACACTAACACACCACCATCACATCAGTGTTACTGCAGTGCTGAGACTCCCCATTAGCGTTGCCAGTGGCGACAGTTGCAAGGAAAAACTCCCTAAGAGCAAAAGGAAGAAACTTTGAGAGGTACCAAGACTCAAAAGGGGAACCCACCCTCCTCTGGTCGACACTGGATAGGTAACAATAACACAACAGCAACATGAACACAGAATAAAGTTCTACCATTAGTGTAAAATATTAAATTATAGAAAAGGGGAGAAGCAGGTGAAGCAGTGGCTCTGATTAAATAGCATCAGGAGGGTCAGGTGAGGTTTGCACAGTGTTGTACAATAGGAAGGTCCATGGTGGTCAAACTGATCCAGAAGGCAGGTGAGCAGTGGGCACGAAAGTAAGGCAGATGATGCAACAGCATCAGACCGCACGGGATGGGCAGGATGCCATCAGTAAAAAGGTTCTATACTATATTAAAAAAAGGTTCTGTGACTATTATAGCAATAGCAGAATCCTTTTTTGTGCTATATAAAACCATTTTTTTTTACAAATTTCTTTATGTATGGCATTTTCTGTTGTAGAGAAGAACCATTTAGCCATACAAGGACGATTTATGCATTTATGGTTCCACTATAATAATAGCTGAACCATTTTTGGTGCTGCATAAAAGTTTTTGGAATCAGCTTAGTGATAACTTTGCAGATTGAATTAAACAGGGCATCCGCAGGTCATTACATAGCCGTGTTCAGCAATCTGAAGATTGAGAGGAGAGGTAACCCACACCAGCAGGATCCCTCAGATGCGCTTAGGTTTGTTGTTATCAGCGCGTGTATATGATTACTTCATTTATCATCAGATTAATTGCTAGATTACTGGATTACCTATATAAATTGAAAGTGACAGCCCTGTTCTAAAGCATACCAAAATAATTATGTTCAATCCTGAGCGTTGTGTTTTCCAAAGAATCGTAATGAAAACATTGCGAAGTCAGGTATTTACACCCCTGCTGAATGAAGCAGCTATTTGAGTATTATTTCAGCATGGTGTCCTTACTTAACCTGATGGCCTTACCATTCTCGTCTAGATACGTCAGTAACACACACACGAGCGAATAGGCTACACCTGTGTAAAAATGCTGAGTGTCTCTTCTTTCCTCTTGACCTCCCTTCTGCAGCCGTGTTATCCGATAGAACGGATCTCCCGCAGAGAGGTGGAATTTTCCTGCTGATATGGAGGGAGAGGGAGAGGGAGGGAGGAAGCAGGGAGATGGAGGAGCGGAGCTGCCTTCAAGGTGACCTTGCTTACTGAAAAGCCATAACCGTGAACGGTTGATATTGTCACTGTGACTGGTGCACCTGTGCTGGGAATCAGCTTTGAGTGGAATCAGTGCGCCGAACCAAGAAACAAAAACATTCAATTTAGCTGAGCAGAAATTAGCCAATTTTTTTCATGCGCAGCAGAAAGGATGACAGAAGTTTTTTGTGATTAATGTAACGCGATTACGCGCAATGAATTGAATTATGCTCCGAGGTAAAATGGCTTCAGCCGCGCAGCACAATAAATAGGCACAAATGCAATTTGTCTCGGCCTAGATACGGAGCACCTTGCGTGCCCGCCAGCCCCAGACAGAATGGAATAAGCAGACGTTTGTAGGTTGGGCAGAGAGCCAGATTCTCTGTTTTGCTGCACTGGATCCAAAACTTTGGTCTGCCGGTTTCTTTTCCAGCCACAAAATGGCCTCAGCAGTAGTTGACCACAGCCATATTTAAATGGCTTTTGCCAAATGGCTCTGGTAAGGGGGGGAATTCTGCTGATTTGTCGAAATGCCCGCACAATTAAATTGTTCAGAGCGGTTTGATGTGAAACGCTCTGTTCTAGAAACACTGAATTGTTCACAGTGGTTGTGATGAGAACCAGACGTCTGAAGCCTCTACAAGCTCCTTCACAGGAAGTTTTTACACTAAGTGGTTATGAATATGCTGCCTGATGTTTTGAGTAAATATTTTTAAAATTTCATTCAAGGTAGAATCATAAATGCAGGGCATTGTAGGCAAAATAGTCCCCAAATAAATCTTAGTTTTTCAGACTAACCACTATTTTACCATTATCAGCATTACTTACAAAAACTCAGACAGGGGGAGGGTCACTCTGTGGGTTTGGATTGTAAATAAAATGTCTTTGCACTTTGGAACTTCACAACCATTGTGAAGAAATCTCAGTTTATACATTTCTCTGGAACTATTTCACATCACACCACTCTAAAATACTTTGCTTACATCTCAATCCTTGATTTATGCTGTAATTTTGAAAAAAATAGTGAAATTCCCCTTTAATAGATTATGTTTAGCCTAGCCCAGGGGTTGGCAACGTGTGGCCTGAAGCGCATCTGGCTCTTTTACTGCCCTGTTGCGGCTCCACAGCAGAATTTAATTTGTAGGTAAAAATAAAATAATCCTCCTTTACAGTAAAATAAAGCTCTGCTGATCGTTCAACACAGTTTTAACAATAAATGGTCTTAAACGCTGGAGTTAATGTAGAACTGCTAATTCACTCTTTAACCCTGAAGGTTGGCGCATAGACTGCTGGTCACCCTAGCATCGCAGACAAGAATCTGGCCTAGCTAGTAGCTAACAAAAAGGCAAAGAGAAATATTTTAGATACATCGATAATTCAGAGACGAATGGACTTATTTGCATTTATAATCACTCCAGCTGGTTTTCTGATACGTTTAATCTGCAAGGAAAACTGTCAAAACACTAAAATGTTGCAAAGCTGAAGTCGCTTCTTATTCACCAGCTTCTTGTTCGAATTTTCCCGTTCCACCTTAAATGGTGTAGCCGTTACAATAATTTTCATTCATACATACATTTAAGGTAGAACGAAAAAAATTTGAACAAGCTGGCGAATGAGAAGCCTTGTAAAAAGTCGAACATTGAGAGACATTTTACAATAAACTATTCCACTTTTGGAAAGGTTTCCTGCTGGAGATGTGAGAAAAGCGGCTATAGCTGAGCTGAAGCTTAAAGCAGAGCAAAGTGAGTCTGCTGTTTCGTTTATATTATATTTTTAGCCCATACTAGCACATCAGCACATACTGAGACATATTTACAGCCAAGATGGTAAAACGGACATAAAATGTGGCCCCCAAGGTGGTTTGATTTTTGTTGGAAGGATGAAATGGCTCTTCTTAGCATTTGGGTTGGCCTAGCCTATTCAGTGCAGACTCTGCTGCCATGCTAATGGATTTGGTTTGGGTTTGACCCCTGCCTTGTTGTGTCTGCATGTCATATGCTGTCTCTTGATATTGGGGAGTGGTTTTTCCAGATGTGCGCTTTGTCTGCAATTATCCTAACCACTTTACCATTTTAAAACAACATCTGAATCTGCAGGTTACGATAAAGGAAACCCATTTCATTTGTTCAAAGCGAATGGATTCGTCATGGCCCATAAAAAATGGTGTTTTTCTAGACAGCTCCTGCAGAGAGGAAGCGGCCGTGTGCCGGTGGAGGCTCAGATATGTCTGGCCTGGCTTTGAACCTCGGTCCCTTTCGCACCGCTTTCTGCTTCCTCCCTATTGACACTGATTAGCATATGCCTTGTGGGCCCTGTTGTCCTTCTGTCAGCCTGTCAGTCACATCCCTGACCTCTAGTCAGTGAGTAGCTCTGTGTGCGTGGGTTCTTCACTGGAGATGATGCTAGCATTCCCATGGGAAAAGAGGGCCAATAACTCTGGGAAGGATTGGAAAGGCTTTATTTCACTCTCCTGGGTGTGACAACCCAAGAGAAATAGAAAAAACAGAATCGACACGCTGTAGCTCTAAATAAATCCCTTGAGAGCACTAAGATAGCACCACTAGCCTGTGGGGCAGCTTTAGAAATGGGAAAGTGAAGTAGACTGATGAGATGTTGGCCTGTGGTGGTGGTGGTGGTGGTGATGGTGGTGGCTTGTGTATGTGTCAGAATTGTTCACAGTGGAGGTGATGGGAACCAGACGCCTTAAGCATTTAATGCCTCTGAAAGCGCCCTCACAGAAAGGCTTTGCACAAATAGTTCCGAATGCACCGCCTGATGTTTGAGACATTGTACTGCAGTAGTTTTGAGAGAAAGTCCTAAAATGTTTTTTTAAAATGCATTCATGGCAGAAAGGTACATGCTAAAGTAAAATTGTCCCTAAAGAAAACTTATTGTTTTACAACTATTGTACCATTATCAACCTAGGTGATAAAAACCAGGGGTCTACAATGGAGTAAATCAGTTTATAGCGGAGATGTACATACGGAACATTGTAAGGCAAATTTTTCCCACTTATGTTTTTAAATTTACCAGTTTTACCATTATATTACATATAAAAACTCTGAAATATGTAGGTTCACTGGTCATCTTGTGTAGTGAATAAAATGGCTACATTTGCATTGCTGACATTGCTAGCTTGTGGGTTCCTATCATTCAAAATGCTAAGATAGCAATAGGGTTGCCATATTGGGCACTTTCTTGTCAAATTGTGCGTTTTTTGTTTGGATTGGATGGAGAAAAAAGGTGCTTTAGCAGGTGGACAACATTTGGGCTGGTTTGTTGTGATTGTGCCAATATATAAAATGAGTAAACTGCATTGCTTAGTAATGTAGCTGAAATTTGAATAAGCTTGCAACCAGTCAGTTATTAAAACTTTGGCATATATTTTATTCAGTGCTGTTGAGAGATATCAGCATCGCTTTCAGCCTCAAAGGCAAAACATGGCACTGATTATGCATTGTTTTTACTGACTGTACATGTTTCTGCAATGGTTGAAAGTTGGACTGGCCACTGCTCTGTTCAGTGTTCTGCAAGTTTAAAAGATGTATAAATAGTTATGCTGCTTTTCTTGCCTGCTGTATAATCATTATTTTGCCTTTTATGATTGGAGTCTGAAAAGTTTTTGGTTCTGTAAACCAGGGAAAACACAAAAGATTCAGGGCTTTTATTTACAAATTTGCAAAGGCAAGACATTTAAGGCCCCTAGATTACTACTGATGTCATGGTGGTGTCATGTTTTATTGCTTAGTTTCATGCTTGAAATGCTGACTTTTGACCTTGGTGGCTTTTCAAGTATTTTGTTGGGTTTTGAACATTTTTTAGCTGGAAACTACAGAAGCAATCTGGCAACCCCGAGCACTGCTACCCCGTGGGGCAGAAAGTGAATTGGACTGATGAGATGTTGGGTTGTGGTGGTGATAGTGGTGCATATATGTGCATGAAGGCTGCAGTGCCGGCCTCTCAGGCTGGTTCTAGGTTGGCCTTCTCTGCCTGCGCTTAGAAAAATGTGTGTGTATTTTCTTTGGCTCCAGATTGGAGCAATTACCAGGATGTGACCACCTGGGACACCCACACGCGCACATACTCCCTCTCACCCTCACTAACTGTGCCAGTATGGCCACCCAGAGCTATTTAAACCTACTAATTATAAGGGCCTCTTTATACAGCAGATTACTGACTGGAGAGAGCTCTAATTATTGGTGCTAATTCTGGGTCATCAGACACCATTTTGAGGTGATTGTGGCAGTTGCCTGTATTTGCAAGATAGAGCACCACTGGATGATGGAAGGATGTTTATTAGGCTTGTTGCAAGGATATTAGGTTAGACAATGTCAGATGACTCAGAGGATGTAGCTCGGTTGCCAGACGACCAACGCAGATCCGCGGTCACAGAGGCAGCCCATTTGCTTTGGGCTGCTGCCTGCTGTAACAGCCTGGCACAGAGCATACACAGGAGTGTAGTGTGGAGAGGTTACACAAGGTGATAAACATGCTCTGCTTGGCTCTGCGCCTCCCTGGCGTTTGCACTCAGAAGTGTGATGGAAATGACGCTTTATTTTTAGCGACCATAGCCTACTTAAGAATGTACACTGTTTTCCTTTTTCCCCCAAATGTAGTTGATCAGATTTGACATGTTTGGGGTCTGAAGTTCGCTTGTTAATAGGGGTGTAAGGGTACACCCACGATTGGATTTGATTATCGGTACTGGGTTCATGATAAGGCAAAGCAATGTGACAATATTTATTGTCATTGTGATAAATTGCATCACAGTATGTCACAATACGCCTTTCTGAGCGTATCATGGAGACTGTTTGTACTTTAAGAACACTGGGCAACTGCATATTTCAATAGAAAGAGAGCATAATAAGTCCTCTTTTATTAGATTTTCTGCAGTACTGTGTGTGAAATATTGAAAATAAATCATTTATACTCACAGCTTTTAACAGTATTGTGTAAATGTTGATCGTCTGGATGTTTTTTTTGTGCATTCCAACTTATCAAAACCTCAAAAAATGAAATATCGTGTATTGTGAAAACTTCTTGGAGTATCGTGATATTATATTTTGGCCGTATCGCCCAGCTCTTGTTCACATGTTGGTGATATTTGAAAAAAAAAAATTCCAGTGAAGAAGTGCTGGTGTGGGTTGTTAATTGATGCTGGTTGTTTGCAAAATTGGTTATTGCAATTGCAATATTTATTTAGTACTATAATTAATAGAATGCTTATTATCCACAATGGAACGTCTGTAATGCATGTTGTCACATTTTTGCTTTGCAGTATCATAACGCCATGATGCATTACACCCCTGCTTGCTAATGTAGCTAAGATGTAATGGAAGCTTATACTACCTTGCAAACTGTGCACTGAGATCACAGATTGCCTCAGTTGTTAGAAGGAAAATCCACCAATTGCATTTATGTATGAAATGGTTCATTGTAGAGAAACTTTCCGACTCAGATGTCTTTACAGTGGTGATGATAGGAACCAGGGGTTGCAATGTCTACAACACAAATACAGTCATTTTATTTACTATCTAAAACCACCAGTGAACCTACACATGCTTACACATTTTCATATGTAATGTTAATGAAATTGGTATATCAGAAAAAGAAGCTTTGGGGGCTGTTTTGCCTCACAACACGCTGCCTGTACCTCTCCACCATGAATTGATTTGAAAAATATGTTTTAGGACAAAATCTGACGTCAAATCTATCATAAAACAATGTCCCAGGCATCAGGCAGCATATTTCATGTGATAACTTGAGGGAGCTTTTAGGAGCATTAAACCACTTAGATGCCTGGTTCCTATCACCATTACTGTGTACAAATATGACTCGGGGTCATTTCATATCAAACCATTCTGAATGACTATTTATATCTTACTATTGAATAAGGCTCAAATTTCAAAAAATAGGTGGAATTCCCCTTTAGGTCATTTCAAATTGGCTTGCTTGTGCGGTTTATAAAAACGGACAAAATTCGGGACAGAATTCAAGCTTAACAACAGCTGCTTATACTATTTTTATCTCTACAATGCATTTTTATCCATTTTTATAGGTAACAGCCTGTGCTGGCTGATCACATACATTTGGATTGAGGGAAAAGTTGTGTGAAGCTGATTTTATGCCAAACTATTACTCTTAAGCTGAAATAGCATCCAGGAAAACTTCAAAGATATATCTGGTGATGCTCTTTGTTCTCAGAGAAAAATGTCTTTTCTTCTGAGGAGAGGTCGTCAAGGGTCATTTTATATTGCCTTGCCTTTGTGCTGGTAATATTAGACTGACAATGCATAGAAATTCTGCTCGTTATATCTTTGAGCTTGACCATCACGGTTGAGTATTGCCCGAACACGCTGTGGGCCTTTTAGAAAAAGCCTCTCAGGCTGTCGTTCGCGCCGCTTTCACCCTCTTTATTTATGACAGATATGAATATGTTGTTTACTTTAATGTTTGCTCCCTGTTTTCCTCTACACACATGTTTATGTAAGAGCATTTGCAATTAAGGCCACAGTTAATATTTCATGTCGCCGCCCTCAGCTCTGAGTCACTGTGTTGCCGTGCTACCTTGCGTCCATCGTAGCGTTACAGAGTAGGAAATGTTAATGCGAGTGTGTGTGATGAATCACAGTGCTGAAATATGCTGTTGAACATTTATAGCTATTGATTAGGTTAGCCGTGACTTGCCGTGTGTGTGTAGAGCGAAATGTACGTATTGATAAATTGCCGCGCTCTTGGCCGACCTCCTCTCTCCCTGAAGTCATAATTTAGTCTGTGTTTGAATTTCCTAGTGTATTGTTTCAGCTGAGTAAATCACATCCAGCATACCCATCCAAATGCAGCGCTGTGCTGGGTGAAGATCACATGGAGGTTGAAAAAAATTAAACGTATTAAGGTTTTTTTTTTGTAGTGTTGTAAGAGATCATTGAGCCCTTTTGAAAGAGCTAAGAGTGTTAAAGATGTTCATCAGTAAAACAGCCACTGCGTGAATCCTGGAAATAAAAGGATTTGATGTTAAAGAGTCCTTATAATGGAAAACTGAGTTCACTGGCTTTTTAAAGTACTATGTAAACCTGGTTAAAGGGTTTAACACGTACCGATTGCTCCCTAGTCTGTATCGCTGCTGTCGGATCAAAACCAAAAAATCTCCAAAATGAAAACTTTACAGGAGAAAGAAAAAAAACATACTTTACTTCTAATGTAAGTCAGTGGAACCAGAATTTTTTCCACGTTTTTTTATGACATTTTCAACGTTTTTTATGACGTTTCTTTTGGTTCATTCATCATGAAGTTTACACACAATGTGAAGGACACCAGACACTTTCAAATTATATCAAAAACTGAAAAATGGAGGTACAAGGTTTTGTTCCGACTGCATCCATAAATGGAAACTGAGCTGTAAAAACATCCCATTTTGATTACACTGTTTCTGTGATGTCACGAGAACCAACTCGTCTACTTATATCCACTTATTTTACCTACAGAAGTTTAGCCCCGCCCATTTACGTTGAAGTTATAAGGAGTGTTTCAGCTCTAAGTGCTTCCTGAATGAGGCACAACACAGGGCAACCAATCAGAACAGAGATCATTCACATATACTAGTCTTAAAGGCACAGCAACATAAACAGCCTTTGTAAATAAGGAATAAGGATAGACTGGAAAACGATCAAGTAAAAAAAGTAAAATACAAGAAAAAGATCTATATATTGTCCCTTTAAAGCAGTGTAAGTTTTAAACCATGGAAAAATGTGCCACTTTTTGTCATTTATTAAAAGGACACTCCAAAAAATAATAAATAAATAACAATTGTAAACATGCTCTAGACAACATTTCTAGAGTGAGACTTTCTGGTGTAAAGACTAGAAAAGTCCCCTCCTGGTGGTGTATCTTGAAGGTGGAAGGATCGCAACTGCTTTCTGGTGGCTTTTTGGGGAGTGAGATGTTTGTTTGTTTGTTTGTTTGTTTATTAGCGAGAGAATGCAGAAAAGTAGATAGCTAATGTCTTTGCTAGCAAGCTGAATATATTTTAGTGACTGTATTTACTGTGGTAACTGTCTTCAAATCATCATTAGCTTCATATGAAGCTAATGATCATGGGCTAAATGAGAAAATCTCTGATAACTGAAAGGCACAGTGGACTCACTGTGTGCTTTTCTACATAGATCCTCAGAAAACAGGTAAAAATCAGGTGATGTCATCAGTGTGACTTTTATTTCAAAATAAGAGTTTTTTGTTACGAGTGACACGACTTCTGGGGACAACAACTTTCATTATATATTTTATAATATTTATTTGACATTTGTTTTCTTTGTGTCATTTAATTTATATATTTCATAGTCATGTATAGATTATTGCGGTTAAAATTGCAGAAAAACATTTTTTTTCTTCAAAATATGGCCTCAGCCTTTACACATGACTGTGGGGACGAGCTCTTCTGTGGTGCTTGGAGTTCTATATGATTGATTTAAAAACCAATATTGCTAAATTGAGGCTGAAGAAGGTGTAATTGTTAAAATAACTTAGTTTTATTTGAAAATGTAAAAAAATGGTAACCCTAACAGGTTTTTTAAGTGTAATATATCTGTAAACGCTAGGAACACAAAAATGAACGTTTCTGTAGAATGACCCAGAAACAATTTGTTAGATGACAAGGACAAGAAGCTAATAGCTAAAAATAGCAAAGTAGCTACCTAACAATCAAGACACCTTACCTCAGTTTGGCCTCTTTTCTCTGGCTAAAAGGGTAAAAAACTTAGTAACTGAAGTTACAAACTGCTAGCTTAGTTGTCTTTAGCTTGTAGATCAATGGCTTGTAGAGTTGTAACAATTCACAAACGTCATAATTTGACTTACTATGATACAGTAGTGTCTTGATTCAATACTTTTTTTTATATAGCAAAAATAAGGAGTACCTGAATATGTGTTAATATGTTAATGTGTTTATTATCAGTTTATTAGAGCATTTAAGATAAAAGCACAATATTTGAAACAAAAGCTGTGTGTTATAGTGTCCAGATCTAAGCTGCAGATAGCAAGCATCGCTCTGCTGGCTTGATGAAGTTGGCACCCCCGCTGACTGTTTGCCACTGCTGATGCCATTTCGGACCACCCAGATTATTGTCCTGCACACAGGGTCAAAATAGTTTTTAATCTCCTTAAGCAGATTTTCAGTGCACATAGTCTTTTTTTGGAAAAGACAAATATCACAAACTACTGAGAGAAAAATTCATTTTTAGGCCTAATATAGAATATCTGCTGACACTGTGCTAAATTGGTTACAGCTGCATAACTGGCTTTATTTACAATTTTATTATTATTATTATTATTAAGTGCTGTCAAGTCGTTTCCGACTCCTGGCAGCCATATGGACAGTGTTCCTCCAGAATTCTGTTTGGATCTTCAGGCTTCTGAATGGCTGATTCATGATTCATCTGATTGTCTCCATTCATCTTGTAGCTGGTCGTCCTCTTCCTCATTCACCTTCAGCTGTTCTAAGCATAATGGTCTTTTCTAGTGAACTGATTCTTCTCAGAATGTGTTCAAAATGAGAGGTGAGGCTTGATTTGGTTGAGGATCCGTTCCTTTGTTTTCTTTGCCATCCAAGGTTCTCTTAAAAGTCTTCGCCAGCACCGAAGTTCCAAGGCATCTATATTTTTCCTGTTACGCTTGTTTAATGTCCAGCTTTCATCCATAAATAAAGAACAACAGAGAAAATCATAGCCTGGACAGTTCTGAATTTTGTTGCTGTTAAAATGACTGGTTTGCAAAGAATAACGAATGAAAGAACTGAAGGAAAAATTAAGTAAATTGGACTGTGAGTGGAAAATGAGTGATGAAAAGTGGCTTTTTTGACTAATACTCTGCTTAACCACCAGTGGGCCGCCTGGAAACTGCTGGGCAAAGAGCTAAAGGGTCGCCATCAGCGTTTACCATCTGCGAGCCAACAATGGCCTGCTATCCTCTCTCTATCTGAGATTAGCCACAAGCTAACATGCTAGTTACACACACACACACACACACACACACACATCTTCTAAGCCGCTTATCCTTCTGGGTCATGCTAGTCCTGATACATTGATATGGTACAATGCAATACACCACAGTTTGATTCAGTATAATATGTTGTACTATTACGTCCCTAGCGGCTAGGCTAGCAGTTAGCATTGGCTAAAGTGTACCACTTTACATTTGTGGTGGGATTCCTGATGGCTGTATGACATATTTGCGTAATGCATGCTGGGTATTGTAGTGAGAGAACACTGATAAATGAAAACAGTATAAAATCTTGAGTTCTGACTGTGTGATACAGTGCAGAATAACAGTAACGAACAGTTTTATGTCAGAATGCCCCGTACATCAATGCTGGTTTATGGGTGAGGATTGGATTTTAAGCTTTGATGTGCTAAAGCCATCATAAAAGCATCTATATTGTTATTACTGTAAAGCTTAGGACTAGATGCTTTGAAATCAGGCCCTTCATCAGAGCCTAGCATTAGCTTATGAATATCGCTCAGGGCTATTTTTGTGGCCTTTTTCAGATTCCTGGCCGGGAAATGAACCCGTCGATAATCCATTAGCTGCGTTTCTGCAGGCCTCCTGGACGCTCGCTCCCCTGTGTTTTATTTTTACTCTTGAAGTGTGTGGGCTGTCTTATGAATAGTAATGGCTCTGTTTGGATTTGCCCCATTGATCTGAGGTTCATGCTCTGCTGATAAGCGTTACTTTCTTTTTCCCTCATGCGTGTGGGGGTGTGTGCGTGACACAGAAATGTCCGGTCTCCTTAAGACAGTGAGTCACAGTGGACACAGCACTGTCTCCATACTCTCTGTTTTCCATGTAGGGCCAGTGACAGCACAGTCGACCCATTTGTCGCAGGCCAATTCGGTCAGAGACAAATGGAAAAAACAGCACTAAATTGGGTGCTGAATCTCTGACCTTGCAATGATTCAATTTGATTGTGATCCTTTAGGACATTCGGTGCCTCGTGAAATCTCAAATTTCACCGCAGTTTGATTAGATTATTTGTTAGGGATGCAAAATAATCCGTAGTGTATCAGTGTCGGCAGATAATTGTTTATAAAAGGGGGATTCTGTTGCTGGAGACCCCCTCTGCTCTGACTGTCTGAGAGAAGAGCTCATCGGTGTTGGAACGCATGTCTGAGGTTATACAGAGCTGTGCATGGTGCTGAGCATGTTCGGACGCAGGAGGTGGGTGACTCCAGTGGAAACAATGGCACCAACACCGTGAGCTGACCTCTGAGTCTTTGGAGGAGAGACTTGAAGAAGCGAAAGGTCAGAGGAATGTAAAGCTGCTGTGCTAGTGCATCTGCAGGGGAGAGAGAGAGAGAGGAGGAAGAGGAGAAGAGGAGGAGGAGGAGGGGTTCAGGCACACCCTGCAGGGGGGCTGGACTGTCCCCTGTCTCTCTCTCTCTCTCTCTGTCCTCTGTTTCTACCTCCTTCTCTTTTCACTTCCTCACTTCATACTTCTTTCTTTCTTGCTCTTTCTTTCCTCGTTCTCTCTGCCTCATTCTCTCTCTCTCTCTCTCTCTCTCTCTCTCTTTTTCTCTCTTTTCTCATTCTTTCTCTTTCACTCACTCCTGTTGTTCTCTCTTTCCTCTCTTTCTCTCTGTTCTTTCTTGCTTTCTCAATCCCTCTAAGTTTTCTGTCTCTCCCTCCTTTTTGCTCCATCCTTACTCTTTTCTCTCTCTCTCTCTCTCTCTCTCTCTCTCTCTCTCTCTCACCTTTCCTCTCATTCTTGCCGTTTCTTTCTCATTTCTCTCCCTACCTCCTCTCTCTTTGCTTCATATTTGCTTTTCACTCTCTCCTTTCTCTCCCTGTCTCTCTCCTCTCTCTCTCCCTATCTTCTGTCTCTCTTTCTCTCTCTTCTCTCTCTCTCTCTCTCTTTTTTCTCTTTCTCTGTCTTCTGTTTCTCTCCTCTCTCTCTCTCTCCCCATCTTCTGTATCTCTTGCTCTTCCTCTCTCCTTCTCTCTCTCTTTCTCTTTCTCTCTTCTCTCTCTCTCTCTCTCTCTCTCTCTCTCTCTCCCTCTCTTTGTCTTCTGTCCCTCTCACTCTTCCTCACGCCTGTCTGCCCTGAGGAATGTGAGGGTTATATTACACACATCCTGTCAGAGCTGCACTCAGATTTATGGTGGTTGTTATTAATGAATTCAATTAAAAGCAGATCGAATGTGTGTGTGTGTGTGTGTGTGTGTGTGTGTGTGTGTGTGTGTGTGTGTGTGTGCGTGTGTGGTGTGCATCATGATGGGTCAATATACCTTCCTGTTATGTTCTGCTGTGCTTTGCTGAATGAATGAGAATGTTCCAGGGGGAAGTGTGTTTGTGTAGATCCAGGCTCTCTGTGTTGGAGAGGGTTCGTGGCCCGACCCGTGCCTGTGTTTGTAGAGCACTAACTCTCAGAGCGTGGCGCATCTCTCATACACCAGGCTTTACAGTTTACATAAAATAAATGTACCAAAATGATTATAGTGTTTCATCTGCAATATGTACTAAAAATCCAGTGTCCTCTACAACACTGAATAGCTGGTCATCCAAGGCAGTCGATTCCCTTGATTTTAAGTTTTTTAAGTAACTTTTGCAAAGTTTTTTTTGCCATTTTTGGTTAGCAGTGACTTTCATTCCTGCTGCTGTTGTTTTGCTGTGTTCTGTGTAGGACATAGTGGAGAAATTCTTGGTCGTTTGACCGTTGTTTCCCCTCTGATAATCTGCATGAACAGTGATTTTAAATTGCTCGTCCGATGTTCCTTGTAGATACAGTCGAATAATTGCACATAGCTGATATCTTCACTGGCGATCTGCAATAGAGCGGAAAAGACAAACAGCTTTTTAATGGGCATTTCTCATTTTCATTACAATTAAAATTATTTGTAAAATCTGAAATGTTGACTCTTCGTTGTGGACATATTTAATCTTTATTTTATTTAATTTTTGCCATTTTTGTCCACACACACACATATATATATATATATATATATATATATATATATATATATATATATATATATATATACACACATATATACACATATATATATATATATATATATATATATATATATATATATATATATATATATATATATACACACATATATACACATATATATATATATATATATATATATATATATATATATATACACATATATGTGTGTGTGTGTGTGTGTGTGTGTGTGTAGTTGCTGTCCAAGAAACATGTATCTCCATTTTTGTCAATTTTTTTTTTCTAATTTATTTGAATGCGGCAGTTCTTCTTTACATTGTCAGAAAATTTCATGATGACTGGACTGATGGGAAATGCCCCCAAATTACTTAGAATAAAATCTGTTTACATTAACTTACATTAAAAGTTAAGGGTGTTTTTGCCCTCTACTAAAGTTACTATTTTGGAGATACTTGTTTTTCTTAGGACAGCGACGATATATATATCGTCACACACACACACATACACGCATATATATATATATATATATATGTATATATATATGTATATATATATATATATATATATATATGCGAAAAATATATTATATATATGTATTCAGACTATAATGTTCACTGGCTGAAATTTTGATGATGGCAGGCGAGCCAGACACAGTTGACAACAATAATAAAGTAATGCAATAATAACCCAGACAAGACTGCTTAAACTTCAGAAAACAAACTTGCTTGTGTTTCTTCTATGAAGCTTATGTTCCAGATTGTTTGCTGAAGTAAATTTTATGGCCTGTAAATCACTTAAAATAATAAATGGCTAAGGTTTCATGTGCTAAGTTAGTCTGTGATTTCTAGCCTACTTTTATTGTTAGACTGGGCTTTGATGGAACCACAGTGTCAGCCAGTTTTCATGTTTTGTGAGGAAAGATGGCTGCAGCACGGCTTTATCAGTTCAGCAAGCACAACCATGATAAAAGCGTATAAATAAAGTGCTGCCTTGCACTGATATAGAATGTTGTGAAGCCAGACAGTGTTTTAGGACATGATAAAGGACATGGACTACACTTTAAAATAACACAGATTATGAGACACATACAATCGCTTGCAAAAGTTTGAACACCCCTAGTCGAATGACATGGTTTGTTGGCTTTCTAAGTGAAAATAAATGACTTATCTCTAACAGACTTAAATATGCACATTTTAATGCACAGTTTCTGAGTTGAATTATTTTTATAGCTATAACTGTGCAGTAAAATGTGCAGAAGTGTGTTCTATGTAGAGGATGTGTTCACGTATTTTCACTTAGGAAAAAAACATATTTCACCCAATCTTTTGTTTACCTTCTGTGCATTTCTTGGACGGTGTGTTTTCTGACATTTAAATCTTTCAGCTTAATAGCCCAACAGATGCAAACTATCAGTGATTCTCAATAGTACTACGATTTGGGTCAAGCCTATCACACACTCTCACACACACTCTCACACATCTCACCACTGCACCACACATCACACTCTGCACCAAAGAGAGCCACTCCTGACCCTGCGTCCACTAGAGAAGCTCCACCGGCCCGAGAGCTGTGACATATCCCCTATATCCCACTCCACTGTCCACTGAGGGAGGTGGTCTTCTGGTTCAGTTAACACACACACCCCTCACACACACTTTAGGAGGTGCGTGAGAAGGTGAGGGAGAAGCTGGTAGCAGGCCAGGTGTTGATGGATTTTCTGCTGTATGAGTGAGAGCCTGAAAAGCTTGAAAAGAGGTCAGCTGTGAGCTGAGCTGAGTGATGTGACTATTAGTCAAAGAACGCTGCTGTATTTCCTGGAGCAGAAGAGAAAACCTTTGAGAGCTGGGTGACGTGGAAAATATTAAAAGAAAAGTATTGTGGTGAATGTTTTAGCACAATACCTCAAAAATAATAAATATGACCACAGTTAAGAGGAACTGCCATTAATTACTGCTGCAGCATTCATACAGGAAACAAATGATTATAATACAGTGAATAAGTGCGAAATGAGTGAATAAGGCCCAGTCCCATTTCTTATTTTTACCCCTGCCCCTTGATTTCGAGTGTCACCTTGCCCTTTGGAACTGAGTTACAAGGGGTAGTGGTTAAAATCTTGCCCTACGTAATGGGACCCTTAAATTAAAAAAAAAACAAAAAACAAACATTACTTCATTAACAGCTACCAGCGCTGCTCTGTAGGCGACCCTGCCAGTCTGCAGTGACAGCAGAGGAGGGTAAAGTTCAGCTCCTCACTGCTGGGCTTTAGTTACATTTAGGGCATCATATGCCTTAAAAGAGGGGGTCAATTATTTATCAGTTACATTCTGGTGCTTCTGGCTTCAGAACTGCCAGACTATTTAAGGTGGAACAGGAAAATTAGCTAGCTAGCTACCGAGACATTAGCATGCTATTAGCGTTTTTTATGCTTGTTACGAAGAAAACGACCATAATACACTGAAACGACGTTAAACTAAGATAATACAGTGGTTATCGTAATTTTTTAACTGAGAAAATTCTCACATTTGTGGGTTTCTTTGGTCGCTCGCACAGCCATCTTTCCGGTTTTTCTTTTTTTCTCTCTTTTTTTTTCCCTCTTGGAGCGTGCCTCTGAAAAACCTCCGTTCGGAGGGCCATGTATCCCTAACACTTCACCCTACCCCTCTATCTCAACAACAATCAGGACACCCTACCCCTAGGTGACAATGCGCAAAACAGAGGGATAAGGGCTCAGTGGTAGGGGCGAGGGGTGAAATGGGATTGGCTGGTTCATGTTGGATGTTTAATTGGATGTATGTGGTGTTACATTTGAAAATGTCTCAGTATTAGACTGTTCTCTCATAGCCTCATTGACTATGACCTGATAGATATACATAGATATTCAATAATATTGAATTTAAAAAAAATAAATGAAATACAGCAGCTAATGAATATTTGGTGGGTATTTATTATTTTACAGCCAAGTTGGGCCATAATAATAAAAATAATAATAATAATAATAATATAAAAATACGTTTATATGTGTGTATCTTTGAGCTCTATTTGATACTGTCTTCTGTCATTGATCCTGCAGGTGGTGACTGCAGGGTCACTTCAGACTGAAACACATTATTGTGGTTTTTGATTGATGAAGTCATTCTAGGGGTTTGAATCAGGAAGAAAAAGGCTGTGTGTGATACCTGGGGTCAGATAGTGCTCCCTATTCTCCCACCACTGTGAGCAAGCCCCCTTGCTTTTCACCCCCGGTTGTGGCGTGAGGCTGAGTGGAGTGAGGTCGGGGGGTTATCTGCTGTAATGGAGCGTGCTTGTGTCTGTGTCCTCCACAGACAGCTGGACCCCAGAGGAGGAGAGGGGGCATTGTTCTCACTCACGAGGCCAAATCTCAACAAGACAGAATGGAAAGGCGAGGGGGTGGGTGGATGGTGGTTTTGGGGGTAAATATGCAGAGAGAGAGAGAGAGAGAGGGAGAAACAGAGGAAGTGGGGTGATGAACTAAACCACATGCTGATTTCCCACACTCCCTCCCTCCTGCTCTCTTATACCCGTCTTTCTCTGGGTCACTGATTGAGAATCATGTGAGTGTTCATGTACAGACACACACACACAGGTTTGTTTTTATACAGTGCCAGGACGTGGGGTCATATGTTGTCCTGTCTATTATATATAATATATTTTGATCATGGGCCAGGAGAAATGGCCCAACATTTTATATACACACACATATATATATACATATACATATATATACACACACCAATCAGGCATAACATTATGACCACCTCCTTGTTTCTGCGCTCATGATCCATTTTATCAGCTCCACTTACTATATAGGTGCACTTTGTAGTTCTACAGTTACAGACTGTAGTCCATCAGTTTCTCTGCATACTTTGTTAGCCCCCTTTTACCCTGTTCTTCAGTGGTCAGGACCCCCATGGACCCTCACAGAGCAGGTACTGTTTGGGTGGTGGATCATTCTCAGCACTGCAGTAACACTGACGTGGTGGTGGTGTGTTAGTGTGTGTTGTGCTGGTCTGAGTGGATAAGACACAGCAGTACTGCTGGAGTTTGTAAACACCACTCACCGTCCACTCTATTAGACACTCCTACCTTGTCAGTCCACCTTGTAGATGTGAAGTCAGAGACGATAGCTCATCTGCTGCTGCTCAGTTTGTGTTGGTCATCCTCTAGTCCTTCATCAGTGGTCACAGGACGCTGCCCACAGGACGCTGTTGGCTGGATATTTTTGGTTGGTGGACTATTCTCAGTCCAGCAGTGACACTGAGGTGTTTCAAAACTCCAGATGAGCTACTGTCTCTGACTTTACATCTACAAGGTGAAAAAAAAGGTAGGAGTGTCTAATAGAGTGGACAGTGAGTGGACACACAGTGTATATAAACTCCATGATAACGCGCCATCACCACATCAGTGTCACTGAAGTGCTGAGAATAATCCTCCACCTATATACTACCTGCTCTGTTTTGGTCCTGTGGCAGTTCTGACCACTGAAGAACAGGGTGAATATGTCCTGAAAATGTACAAAAACAAACGCATACACACACTCAAATCAGTGGCTGTGCACTGATAAGGCTGAGTGACCGGCAAGGTACCTTGTGCTCTACACTCCGATGCATTTGATTGGTCAGACACAGAGAATGTGGGTCACATGAAGCCCCCTGACTCCCTCAAAAGCTATTGTTTGGTCCAAGTGGAGTGTGGCGGCCTCGCTGGTTCTCAGGGTTTCTGTAGTGGTGTCCTCACCTCTGTCTCCGGCTGGGTTTTTCCTTCTTTTTCCAGGATGTTTGCTGATCTCCTCTCTGAGGTCTTCGCATGTGTGCGGCTGTGTGTGCTGTGTGAGCACCTGTGACGCTCCTCCAGTTTCTGTAAACAATGCGCTGAAAAGTTTTCATGCTGATTCAGTGTTTGTTCTGAGCGCCGTGAGCAGGCCAGGCGTCCAGGCCTCTGTTCAGGTTTATAATCGACTTCCTTTCTGCGCCTGTTGACATTTGCAGGGAGAGGGAGGTCTTGACACATTCCACTCAGCCACATTTTTCACACGATCCATTCGACTCCCATGGAAACTGAACATTATTAGATTGGTGGACTAAGTCAGGGACACTAACAGTGGACAGTTTTACCAAACGGTGGATCTGACAAAGCCAGTGTTTTTGATTTTATAGGGTTAAAAAGGAACCTCGTATTATTTAGTTTTTTCTGAGGAGGTATAAGATGATTCACCCGCATAAGGGAGGGAAAGTCACAGGGAAATAAGTGAAAAGACTGGAATTTCTAACACTTCCGATCAGGCATAACATGATGACCACCTCCTTGTTTCTACGCTCATTGTCCATTTTATCAGCTCCACTTACTATATAGGTGCACTTTGTAGTTCTACAGTTACAGACTGTAGTCCATCTGTTTCTCTGCATACTTTGTTAGCCCTCTTTTACCCTGTTCTTCTGTGGTCAGGACCCCCATGGACCCTCACAGAGCAGGTACTATTTGGGTGGTGGATCATTCTCAGCACTGCAGTAACACTGACGTGGTGGTGGTGTGTTAGTGTGTGTTGCGCTGGTACGAGTGGATCAGACACAGCAGTGCTGCTGGAGTTTGTAAACAATGTGTCCACTCACTGTCCACTCTATTAGACACTCCTACCTTTTTTTTCCACCTTGTAGATGTGAAGTCAGAGACGATAGCTCATCTGCTGCTGCTCAGTTTGTGTTGGTCATCCTCTAGTCCTTCATCAATGGTCACAGGACGGTGTTGGCTGGATATTTTTGGTTGGTGGACTATTCTCAGTCCAGCAGTGATACCTGTAATAAAATTATTACTTTATAAAAGTATAATATAAAAATATTAAATGATATAGAGACAATCATGCAAGACCTGCTAGACTACCAAACTGTCACCATGAGTTCTGGCATTCTCAGAACAGTGGACTGGCCACTCCAGCGCCCAGATATCAGCATCGTTGAAAGTGTTTGGGATTACTTGGATTGTAAGAATCAAAAAGTGTTGTCAACTTCTAAGACTGAACTTTGCAGGTGTGGAAAAATATCCCTGCAGATTTCTTTGAAAAACTGAAAGTTTCCAGAAAAGCATGGAAGCTGTAATAAAGGCGAAGTGTGGACACTCTGAGTACTAAAAACAAAGATATTATATTTAGTTGTTCTCTCTCTGTTGTTCATCTCTGTGTAATTTTATTCTAAATATATCACTGATGTGGGAGGAAAACCTTGTAGTATTTGTCATAATTTGAAAATGCCTGTTGTCCTTTATATTGTTTGTAAATTTGTAAAGCATGATGAATGGACCAAAACAAATGACTCAAAAAAGTCTGGTTCCATTGACTTACATTAAAAGTACAGTAGGTTTTTTCCTTCTCCTGTAAAGTTACCATTTTGGAGATGAGGTTATCTTCCGACAACAGTGATATGTTGTAGTACTGAATGGCTGTTTTGACTGGAAATTAAATAAATGATGGTCTCTGACTTTTGCACAGTACTGTACCCTCTTAAAAATTAAGGTTCTTTAGAGTGATTCCATAGAAGAACTACATTTGATTCCATAAAGAACCTTCAAATTAGTGATTTCAGTTTCCATTGAAGGTTCCTTAGGGTTCATCATCTATAGGTTCTTTTATAGTTGTTCTGTGGCTTTTTCAGTTATTGTTATTATTATTGGTATTGGTATATTTATTGGTAATTTTTGGTATATCATGGAGATCCAAAACCAGGTATCAGTATTGGGTCAAGATCAGCAGGAAGTGCTGGATGGGACATCGGAGGGAAAATCCTGAATCTGATCCAATCCTAGAACAAATCTATCCTGAAACAGCACCGACTCACACTGTGTGAAATGGTGTTAGTGGAGAGTTTGAGTAGTGCCTGTGTTTATCAGTTCATCTGAAGTGAAGGTTTTCAATTAAAAATAGCTCGTTTAAAGGTTTTGTAGCTTTTTTTAAAAGAAGAAATATCAAATTAGTATTGGCCAATACTGGAGGTTTCAATATCGGTGTCAGAAAAAAAATGGTATTATGCTATTTTAGCATATAATTATATCATTTTGATATTGTCTAGGTAGAAAGTATCACAATATAACTTTTACTTTGTATCGCCCACCCATGGCAGAGGGTCAATTTCCTTGTAAGAGTGCCTGCGTTTGGCTCAAAGCTCAGATGAGTCCAGATGAGTTCAGACACAAACATGCAGGCTGCTGCTGAGGCTCTTACCTCTGTACCACAGACAGCTATTTTACGAGATACTGGCATGTCGGCGATTAAAACCAGAATGTATCGATCTATCTGGCAAAATGATGTTGATGATGATGGTGATAAAACATTAATAAGACAGTAATTTTAGGTAAAAGCCTCCTGCGCTGCTGCATTAGGGCCTGGTGCGTGGCTGTAGGTGATATTAGAAGTCTCTGTTGTCTCGTAACGGCATGGCTACGTGTGTGTTTGGCTCCGGGCTCATGTATCCGGGTGGATTCTGCTGCCTGATGGTGCGCCTGCTCATTAATCATTGATGCCTGTACGTTAGGGCTGTCTGTCTGCCCTGCATCAGTGCCTGCCCACCCCAGTACACACACACACATAGAGCCCTCACAGGGGGTGAGTTACAGTAGAGCACCAGCACCACCCCTCGTAGTGCTCCAGGGCCCTATAAAGCAGACACAGTGGATCAGACTCATGAAAAAGGCACATTTGCACATTTCAAACCCAAAAAGCACTGAAAGTGTTTTTATACGTCTAAATAGACCTCTGAATATTAGGAATTGTGGTCATCTCTGCTTTGCCTAAACTGGTCAGTTCATAGACATAGATCTTGCTTATGGGGTTTGGATTAAATTTAATTGTCTGTTCTTAGTTTTTTAGTGTACTTTGATTAGTTGTAGTATTAGTTTTTCTGTATGTAAACTGGCAATTTATTTTATTTATTTGACATTAAACCTAGATAGCCAGATTAGTAACACTGGCACATTTGCCATAAATCAGACCCTTGTAAGATAATTTCATATATATATATAGATAGATATAGATATAGATAGATATAGATATATATATATATATATATATATATATGAATTTGTTTCTTTATTTTTCGTGTCAGTTTAAACAAATGAGTTGTAGTGAATGACTCCACTGAACTGAGGGTCCATTGTGTTTTACTGTTCTCCACCAACCTGAATTATTGATTTGTTTTTATGTCACTATTTTAGCTGCACTTTAAAATTCTGACAGTATTGTTTGGTTTATACAGTCTCATCTGCCAGCTGTCACTGTCAATTCAACTTGTTTTGTCTCTCCAAAAATTTTAATATTAATATTCAAATTTTCAGCTAGCATTATCAAACGGTGGAAAAAACACAAACATTTATAAAAAATTCAGTTACGAGGCTTCGGTCTGACAAGGACACAGTCCTGTTTCTAAACTAGCTTTATCCGTTGAAGCTGACTCTGTTGTTTAAAGCAGACCCCTCCGTATTAATGTGTGTTGATGGTTCATTGGCTGTCCAGCCAGTGAAGTGGAATGTGGCCAGCCATGGCGATAAATGCTTCAAACGACAGAAGCTGATGCAGACAGCTCTTCGGTTCCCCACGGATTTCTGCGCCGTAGAGCCACACTAAATCGGCTGTGTAGAAATGGGCTGGAAAAGGAGAGGTGGAGGAGTGCTGTAATTTCTCCTCTCAGTTGAGCTACGGTCAGGCTGTATCTGGGAAAGTGAGGGAAGAAGGGCGGAGGGAGGGAGGAGTGTCCCTGTGGAGGAAAGTGAAGGCGGGCAAACTGCAAACTGCTGAATGTTTTTTTCCATGTGAACACTGAGTGCATTTTTGGAGACGTGGAGTAAATGCACGGTGTGGAGCAGCATATGAGCTGACCACTTCACATACGCAACGGATACACCTATCAACACCGTCATATCAAAACCTGGTGTCTTCTTTTTTTTAAAATGATCCAGAATTACTTGGCGTAAAATGTAAATTACTGTAAATCAGAGTTCAGATCATTTTTTTCATTCTTCTTGGATAAAGTTACTATTTCGTAGATACGATAGTAGTTTTATAGTTTTGTTATGATGCAGATATGTATATATATATATTTACTCAATAGGTATGTAACAATACAATATATCATAGTCTATCATATGGTATCATTGTTCAGTGTGTTGTCTTGGGGCTAACAAATTAGCTTGTTGCTTAAGCTTTAGATTGGGACACAGATTTTGTTTCAAATATTGTACTGAATGTGCTAATCAACTGAAAATAATTGTTATAATATTTTACTAAGGCAAGGCAAAAAATGCATTGAATCGAGACGCCACTGTATCGTGCTAAATAACAACAACAACAAATTATTATCATTATTATTATTATTATTATTATTATTAGTAGTAGTAGTAGCAGTATTGAACACCCCTAATATTCCACTTTTGTTGTTTTGACAGTGCAGTCAAAGATTCCTAACATTAAGGTTTCCAAGGTACCTGGTTCTTGACTTTGACATAGGGTTCTGTGAAAAACCTTCAACGGATATCAAATCTTTACATGTAGAAATACTTTAAACTTTTAAAAGATTCTCCAAACTCAAGTCTCATGTACAAAAATGGTCCTTTAACCCATTAAAGGGTCAGAATCCATTGGCAGGTCCAAACTTCTAATGCACGCTTCTATAACTTATCTATAAGTTTGCATTGTAGTCCGTGTAGTTACTGAATAACAAGCTTTAGGATATACAAGCCTGGGCTTGTCAGGGACTGACCCTTTAACACAAAGCACAAGGCAAAAAAATCTATTCTTCACCATGAATAACATGGTGTCTCAATGCTATCGTTGCATTTTTTTTGATGTGTAAAGAACTAAATCTAAAAAAAAAAAAGAAAAAAATTCATAGATTTTTTTTTTGTTCGTTCACAAACTACCATTTTAAGCAGTCAAACATATGAAGATATGAAATACACTTCACACTTCAATCACCTTTTACTGTTACCCTGATTAATCAAATCAATAATAAGTGTTAACAGATTGTGAATGTGTGCACACGCTCGCTCAGAAACAATCCTAATCCATCCAACAATAAAGGCAGCATGGAGCTTCTTTTATACAGTGGTAGGAAACGTAGTAGCACACAGAAAACTCCAATTCCACTGATCCATTTTACTGAAAAGTGTGGACGTACATGCTCACAAACTGAGGACAGATTTCAAATACTTAAATGGGACAAAGACAAACACTCTTAGGCCCAGTCCCATTTCTTATTTTTACCCCTACCCCTTGTTTTCGAGTGTCATCTTGCCCTTTGGAACTGAGTTCCTCTATGAAATGGGACCCTCAAATAAAAAGAGCATTACTTCATTGACAGCTACTAGCGCTGCTCTGTAGGCGACCCTGCCAGTCTGCAGTGACAGCAGAGGAGGGTAAAGTTCAAAGACTGCAGGTCACGTAGCAACAAGGTTTCGCCGAGCTAGTAGCGAACGAAAAGGAAAAGAGAAAGACAGACGAACATTTGGAGATGAATGGACTTTATAAATTTGCATTTATAAGCAGCGCAGTTGGTTTCCTGCTACGTTAAATCTGCAACGAGAGACTGTCGAACACTAAGTAAAAAGTGGCGAAGCTGAAGTTGCTTCTCTTTCTAATTCTCCCGTTCCACATTAAATGGTGCCGCTTTTACATTCGGCGCCTCAGTCAGAAATTATGGTGGAACGGGAAAGTTCAGCAAGAAGCTGGAGAATAAGAAGCGACTTCAGCCTCGTTAAACAGTCGAACGCTGAGAGACTGTTAACTGATCTACTTCTGAGGAAAGGTTTTCTGGCGGAGATGGGTGGAAAGCGGCTAAAGCTGAGCTAAAGCTTAAAGCAGAGTGAAGTAAATCTGCGCTCTCGTTTATATTGTTTAGTCTATACTAGGACATCAGCACATACTGAGACATACTGGACATTAAATGTTGTGGCTCCCAAGGTGGTTTGATTTTTGTTGAAGGACAAAATGTCTCTTCTTATCATTTGTGTTGTGACTCCTGACCTAACCTGGTTTTTAACGCAGAGGGAGCCGGTCGGATTTCTCACTCATCCACTTGTGTTTTTGTTATGTGCCGCCACAGACTGTCTGGGCGCTGCACTTACCCACTTCCAAGTTCCGCCTTTTGCGTTCCGTCAACATTACGTTATAAATTAAATATTTAGAAAATCGATTTTTGACATTTGCGAATCGATTCAGAATCGCTCACGTCCGCATCGCGATGCATCTAAGAATCGATTTTTTCCCGCATCCCTAGTGGTTATTGTAATTGTTTTAACGGAGAAAATTCTCACATTTGTGGGCTTCTTTGGTCTCTTGTTCAGCCATCTTGCCGGTTTTTCTTTCTTTCTCATAACACTCCGTTTAGAGTCTCTGAAAAACCTCCGTTTGGAGGGCCATGCAGCCCCAACACTTCACCCTACCCCTGTATCTGAACAAAAATCGGCACACCCTACCCCTAGACAAGAACACGCAAAACTGAGAGGTGAGGGCTAAGTGGTAGGGGCGAGGGGTGAAATGGGATTGGGTCTAAATGTACCACCAGCAGGACATTATATTTGAAAGATTTAAGAAAAGGTCCGTTGAAGGGCCGCCGCTCCAAATAACCCTTTTTAGTGCCTTTATGTTTTTTTAGAACATATGAATGAGCTTTATAGTGAAAACACTGTATTCCTGATCATGTACCCTAAAGCCAGTAACATTGTGTAAGGAGGTGTTATCTCAGGACAGCGCTGTTTTGACCCGATCCTAAGTGATATCTTGTTGTGTTTGCCCTGGGGTTGTTAAGAGAGCCCTAAAGCCCCTCCTGTTAGTTAGCTATCAGCAGTGTGGATATAGATTCTTCTGGCTTCTCCTGCTCCTCCTTCACGCACCAAACTACCTCCCCCATCCCATGGAGAGATTACTGGAGCGCATAGCACCCTCAGGGGAATATTTGTGTTCGTGCTGCAGAGGGCTAAAAATATCCCAGCACTGATCTACGTGCACACAGGGGAGGGGCTCCCACTCAGCTTTCTTGAAGACCTTCAGAGTGAGTGGTAAAGTGCTGCGTGCTCCATAAGGCTGAGGGTCACTGAGGCACATCTCCTAGGTCATTCACGGCGTTTTAGAGATGTCTAGAGTAGCCATCCCAGTGATTTCAGAGAAGCAGAGGTGTAAATCTCTGACATCATGATCATTTAATTCAATTATGATTCTTTTGCAAATAACTCGACTTTTTCTATCGAGAGAAATAAAACTTTCAGTTTATTGCGCTTTGCTATTAACCTGAGGTGGAAATGGGCCGAAGCAGCCAAGAAGCTCCACAATTGGTAATAAAAGTGGTGCTTCACCTCCTAATTTCCTCTAACCTTGGTGGCATTTACTCCAATATCTGGTCTACACTGTGTTATTAATATTATTTATGATTCATGTGTTTATTCCTAAACATTTCAGTCAGGGAGCTCGGTTTAAAATGTCTGCTGTAATTTACCATGTTAGTTTATGTGACTCGAACATAATTTACACTCTTAAAAAAGATGGTTCTTCAAGGGTTCCTCGGTTCTATATAGAACCATGAACACTCAAAGAACCTTTTTCTTAAAGGTTTCCTTGCTTGGTGAAATAAATCTTCAGATTGGTGGAGAATGTGTTGTATATGGTTCTGTATGAAAAGAGTTCTATATAGCACCGAAAAAGGTTCTTCTACTGTTAGAAGCTTGACGTCTTTTTTGTTGCTATATAGAACTATTTCCAAAAAGGTTCTAAATAGAACCATATACAGTTCTCCCCTCAGTAAGACCTGGTCATTTCCACCCTGACTATAACTTACATTTTTGTTTATGTTATTCGGATAACTGTTTACGTATCATTGTTTGCTTGCTGATGTACACATTGACCACTGACCACAATTTAATTTTCAGGATGTCCCAACTTATAAGGATATTGATTATGTAAGATATATAATTCCTAAATTAAGATGTGCTTCTGTGATACATATTTGATATCCTGAGCTTAATAAAATAAGTGGTGATTTTATGTATATCAGTGTGTTCGTTTAACTATTCCCAAACCTCTCCTGATTGCGGCCCAGTATAAACTGTAGTTATCATCCAACACCTGGTTTCACCCATATTTTGTTATGTTAAACAAGCATGCAGGTGAGGAATTTAAACCTAAGTGATGACTGGTCGAGTCCAGGAGGAACATAGAACCAAACTTTGTTCTGCAAAGTAGCTGAAAAGATATCTTATTTTTTTTAAATAAGACTTTTTGATGACATTTTACTCTATTTATGTTTATTTGCATTATTCTAGTAATATATCATGTTTTTAAAAGAACCCTTTGCATGATTAAAGAGTTCTTTGCATTGTAAAATGGTTCTTCAGACTGGCTCTTCTTTGGTAACAAGCTTTTATCATAACAATAGCAGAAGTCTTTTCAAAACGGTTCTATATAGCACCAGAAAGGGTTCTTCTATTGTTGATGTCACAATAGAGGAACGCTGGTCGAGTCCAGGAGGAACATAGAACCAAACTTTGTTCTGCAAAGTAGCTGAAAAGATATCTTATTTTTTTAAATAAGACTTTTTGATGACATTTTACTCTATTTATGTTTATTTGCATTATTCTAGTAATATATGGTGTTTTAAAAGACACACTTACTGCCAAGATAAAGGGTTTAAAACATGCTTAAGTGCCTAAGACTTCTGTACATATAGTACCTTCACACTTCAAAGAACCATTAGAATGCAGAAATATTTCTTCTATATGATGGAAAACTGTTGTTAAATAGCACCACAAATGGTTCAGCTATTGTTGCCCTTTTTGGTAAAATATAGAACCGTTCTTGAGCTTGTCGGATCTTAACTTGAGGCCACAGATTGGATATTAGGTCCAGTGTTGCCCCCCCCACCCAGTAGCTCAAATTATTCACAGTACTATAAGACGGAATGAAGGTTATTTCCAAATTGCTCAGCAATTTTAATCTTATATTTAATCTTATATTTTATTTGATCTTCTCACTAGAAGAGACAGGCTCTTTTCACAGTGACTTGAGTACGAAGGAATCATTTTTAAGGGGGATTTCTGAGCTGCTCGCTGCATTGACAGCAGTGATGGAGGCCCTGCTAAACTGACTGAAGTAGCAAGCGCTGCCTCCCCACGAGGCACATGCGATGCAAGCCCACTAGAGCGTCTGATTCTTCCTCATGAACGCTCATCTCCTGAGCAGACAGTGATTTCGTCTAATTACTGCCCCTGTCATATGTGTTCTGTTCTCCTCACAGTTCTGTACATTACATTCCATATAATTACACGGTGCGCAGTCGTTCATCTGTTTCGAGCGTAGGCCTTCGTATTAAAGCCGTCCGATCCCCACTTCAGCGGAGCGCGCTCGGCGAGTGTGTGCCTAGATGATCCCTTGGAGAGGTGTAGAGCGTGGGCAGCTGACCTACAGTAACCTCTCAGTCTCTCTCTCTCTCTCGCTCTTGCTCTCTCTCTCATTCTCTCTGTCTGTGGATTCATGTTCCTTCTGAATGTGCCAGTGTGCGCAGTAGCTAATGAAGGATGAACGTGGATGCTGTGGGTGAAGTATCCATCTAAGTGGCTCAGGCCTATACAGAAAGACTAAAGTGCGCTAAAAAAGATGGTTCTTTGAGCATTCTTTAGTAAAGAAAATGGTTCTATGTAGAACCATGAACACCCAAAGAACCATTAAAGGTTCTTTGCATTGTAAAATGGTTCTTCAGACTGGCTCTTCTTTGGTAACAAGCTTTTATCATAACAATAGGAGAAGTCTTTTCAAAACGGTTCTATATAGCACCAGAAAGGGTTCTTCTATTGTTGATGTCACAATAGAGGAACCCTTTTGGTGCTGTAAAGAGCTCTTTTCATACGGAACCATATACAACACATTCTCCATCAATCTGAAGAACCATTTAATCATGAGTGTTCATGTTCTATGTAGATATAGATCCATTTTTTTTTAACTAAAGAACCCTTGAAGAACCATGTTTAAGAGTGTACTAATCAAACAGGATTCGTTGTACTTGGCTTGGTGGGATAGTGTCGTTTTACCATAGAACATCTGTAATATTTATGATTGATTCACCTGAGAACAGAAATCTGGAGTGGCTGCTTGATTTATACATTATACATACTAATAAAGTTCCATATGCAGTAAATTCAGCTGCTCACAAGTAGAAAACATGTCCAAACATTATTTACAATAATAATCAATTTAATCATGATGTTGTTTACCCTAACCATCTGCCTAGGTGTTTTAAGAGAATACAGCGTGTTATTAGCTTGGAAATGTACAGCCAATGGCCAACATCACTCTGTTGCGGCTGCTGGGACGCTCCCTTATGCTGCCTGGTGTCCTGGAGTGCACAGATGCTATCACACACTGTTACACGGATAAAATAAAATGATCATTTCTGTCATTTTACATGTTATTTAATGTTTGGACATGCACTTGATGTAAGATAATACATATTTGCTTAATTTTGGCCTCATATGCTTCCTCAAATTCCTCCATACTTGAGAAAAAAGCGTGAGAACTTTTACCCAGAGGATGGAATATTTACTGGCAATTTGGCAGCCCAGTATAAACTGTAGTTATCATCCAACACCTGGTTTCACCCATATTTTTTATGTTAAATCAAGCATGCAGGTGAGGAATTCAAACCTAAGTGATGGCTGGGTGAGTCCGGGAGAAACCTCAAAAGTTTTTAAAAGCACAGACACACTGCCAAGATAAAGGGTTTTAAAACATGCTTAAGTACATAAGACTACTGTATATATAGTACCATTACACTCCAACACTCAATGAATCATTTAAATGCGGAAGTAGTTCAACTCTGTGGTGGAAAATTGTTGCTAAATAGCACCAGAAATGGTTCAGCTGTTGATACACTTGTTTATAGAACCATTTTTGAGTAGGTAAAAGTTGCCAGAATCTTTACTGATCTGATAATCCATAGAAAAAACTGACATGGCGGGTTTGGATGGGACTAAAATAGCTGAGAAAGGCTGGTAGTAATTGCGTTACCCTACCTCCCCATATGAAGCTAAGGTAACACTTTATTTGGATAGTCCACTTTAGATGCTTTGTAGATGCTTCATTTACTTTCAAGATAAATTCAACTAAATTTCTACCGAATTGACCTCGATTTTCTTTAACTCTAGACCTGGCTCTAATCCAAACCCTCACCTGAACCTCAACCCCAAAACCTAAACCCAACCCTCACACTAGTCTGAGCCCTAACCCTGGTCTAAATCCTAACCCTCACCTCACCACTGTATAGAATCAACACAGAGTTTCAACAGACAGTTTGTTACCAATTTGAACATCTGTTGAGAATCTATAGGGGACAATAGTGGACTATGCAAATAAAGTGAGACCAAAACTAATCCTGAATTCCTCTCATTTGTCAGTAGGGCACAGTATGGACGAAATTAAATGGATATATATTGCGTCTGCAATTTGGTTTGCAGCATATGATTAATCAAAAATCTGACCAGTAATGGACTGACCTCCATTTTTTTGACCCAAATAATTTACTTTTATTAGATTGTGTGAATACCATTACCATCAAAATACCATCAAAACATATAAACACTCATCTAGAACTATGTTTGGCCAGGATGCTCAGAGTACACAGTACAAAACACTGTGATTGGTCAGAGGGCTCATTTGCATATTGCAACCTACCACAATTTCAGTATTACAAAGGACAATAGCACAATAATGATTAACAAACAATGTATTATGCAGCAGTGAACGTATTTCGCCATTAAAGTAGGAAAAGGCCATAAAGTTCGTACTATACAGACACCAGGACTAATTTGAGACTAAATAAAGTGGAAAGCAATCAGGTAAAAGAACTAGTGCCTTTACTGGAATCATGCAGCGCCTTCGTGCTGTGTAACTGTATTCACTGGGCTGGTAGAACTCTGATCAGGAATTAGATCAAGATTAGCTCTAACTTTAGAAAAGTACAGCATGGAACGGACTGTGCAGACTTTGCCCCGTAGCAGGGGTGCTGTGTTGTTAAAAAAGGCTTTCATTATTGCAGCATTACAAACTGGCCTACAGGTTCATGATTCAGGACTTAAAAGGTAAAAGCTAATCCTGGATCAGTCCTCTTGCTTAGAAGCTGGATATATGCGCGACAGCCGTGACGTCCTGAATGACGGTAAAAAATTAATCAATCATGAAGTGAAATCACCAGAAATAATCTGGATTTCTCCTCCTAATGCTAGGCTGTTGCAAATTGCTGGATTGGTGGATGATTTATGGACGGGTGTGTCTGCTCTCTCTGGGTTGTGTGCGCTCTCTCTCTCTTCCAAACATACACCCACTGCTCTGAAAGGGGATCTTTGTGAGAGGACACACAGATCTAGTGCTCTTCACTGTTGGGCTGCATCTGAATAGTTGAATTAAGCCTCCTTTCCTCTCAGATTTGCTTGATTTTGCCTCATCTGGTAGCCATGTGGATCCACCTGTTAGTCACTTCTACCAGTCTGGGTCCAGTTTCCCAGAAGTTTTGTAGTATTAAGATTACTTAACTGGTAGAGAGAGTGTTTAAAGTGATGCTCGCTCTACCATTTAACAATTATCTTTGTACTAAGATGCTTTTGAGGAATCCAGCTAAGTTTAATAAAGGCCACCATGGGCAACAGATCAGGCAGAATTAGGGCCTCCTAGTCTACTCACAGCACATGGGGATGAAGGAAAAATGACCATCTGAGGGACACTGAGGACCAGGTTTGGGAAACACTGACCTATCTATGCCCCGCCCACAAATGCCCTCTTTTGTTGGAACCGCTAGGAAGTTGAACAAGCTCTATAGAATGTTGGCATGCATCTCATTCAATCCAATGAGAAACTGTAGTGTTTAGGGTTTGGAGTTGCATAACATTGAAATGCTACTCTAACGAGCTGGATTATGTTTTTAATCGAAACTAGGCATGTCGGAAACTCCAATGACAAATTTGCCAACATGCTAATGTTAGCTTGATTACACAACAAATAGAGTGCACCTGATCAGCCCTTACAGTGTGACCTTTCTTGCCCATGCAAAATATATATCGTTTAAAGTGAATAAAGCACGATAAAGGCACATTCTGCATCTGTGTTGACAGACACCTGCACGTGATGGTGCGTGAAGTTTACGGTCCATTGTCCCTTGAGCGTACTCTGGCATACCCAGGCATCAGCCAGGTGTAGACTTTGTGGGGTGGGGCTTCACAGCCATGTTGATTAAAAATAATAGAAGAGAAACTAACCGCTGATGTAAATTCACTTCCATAGCTGTATCCAGCTCTAAAGATATAGTCAGTTAGACAGCGACAGGTTTGATAACTTTTTTTGCTTCATTCTTTGAAAAGGAGAAGCAGTTTTTGCTTAAAGGCTTTCATAGTTGAATTTGAGTTGGATTTCAATGGAGTTTCCCATTCACATCATTTTCCACCCACAAACAGGCAGTGAATATCAAGTCCTAACGAGGCTGCATGGTGACATCACCAAAAAGGTCCCGCCTCTTGAAATTGCGGTGCGAAATTTTTGAGGGAACTGGTGAGAGAAAATGGAGCCCGTCGCATTGTGCTTGTAGCTATGGTAGCTAATACGCCAATGAGCTCATGTAGTACGATAAACTACATATATACCAATGCTTCTGATTGAAATACGATATATGGATGAATGCTTTAATGAAAGTCATTTTACACTTTATAAGGTAATGAAGACGAATTCAAGACATTTTAAAACAAGCTCTGCTTCAACGGCTTCGTTTTCCGTTGAATGCAGCCTAAATTTCAACATAAATTTGTTTGCGGAATTGCTAACTACAATTTCTCATTAGGTTGAATTGAATCTTTGACAATGTTCTGTAAAGCTTGTCCAACCTCACAACAGTTGCCACAAAAGAACACATTTGTGGGCTATGCAATTAGCTTAGCATTTAGCTCAGATTTAGCTGATGGTGCTTTCTAACCGGAAGGCAACATGGCGAGGGTAGTATCACTGCAGTTGTGGCTGAAATGGCCATGTTGTGGGTAGCTGTGTGTATGTGCTGGAGGTGAAGGCAGAGCCAGCCCTTGAACTGCTGCACCAGCCTGTAATCCATCATCAGCAGAGCTTCTACAGGGCAGCATAGCCTCAGGCCTGCAGTTGAAGCCAAAAGGGAATACAGTTCATTTGCACTGTTGCATGAATCTTGATGTCGCAGTTCTTGAGAAGCCGCAGATTTTTCACGTCACAGAAGTTGGCTTAAAACAGAATGTGTTTGCTCACCCATTCACTCCGTCCATCCCCTCTTTCTTTCACCCTTAGAAGAGTTATTGCTTTATTTTTTCTGGGCTGTTTTTGTGATTATGTCTTTAATTACATATTTATATTCATGGTGGAAAGGCAAATTAGTTGCCAAAGAAAGCTTATTATCTTCAAGTTTACCACTATTTTACCATCATCAGCTTTACATATAAAGCTTAGAATACACAGCCGACATTGTAGACCCTTGTGACCCCGGGTTCCCATCACCACCACTGTAAAGAAGCTTAAGTTGTTTTTTCTGCAATTCATTTTTTCACATCAGATCACTCTGAATGACTTCATTTATGATGCAGAAATTTAGAAAAAAAATGGTGGAATTGTCCTTTAAGCTGTAACTGGCCCAGGCTTCCTCACTCTTTCTTCAGCTTCACTACTGCCAGTCCTCAAATAGGTTTGTGTGTGTGTGTACATGTGTGTCCCATATTCCATCACTGTGACCTTGATATGTGTCGTAAATGTTTTATTTGTGTGTGTATGTGTGTGAGAATTAACCTCTCTCCATGTCCTTGAAAATGCAGTGTGTGTGTGTGTGTGTGTGTGTGTGTGTGTGTAATATGTGGTGGTCTCATGTGCACATCTGGTAGGTGGTAATTTAGAGATAGTGCTGTACCAGCACTGCAGATACTCTACAGCACCTTTTCTCTTTCTCTCTCTCTCTCTCTTTTTCTCTCTCCCACTCACTCTCGTTTCTTTCTTTCTATCTCTTTTTCTCTCTCTATCTTTCATACTAATTCTCCCTCTCTCTTTCTCTCTGACTTACTTTCCCTCTGTCTCTCTCTTTTTCTCTCTCCCACTCACTCTCGTTTCTATCTCTTTTTCTCTCTCTATCTTTCATACTAATTCTCCCTCTCTCTTTCTCTCTGACTTACTTTCCCTCTTTCTCTCTCTCTCTCTCTCTCTCTCTCTCTCTCACTCACTCACTCTCGTTTCTTTCTCTTTTTCTCTCTCTATCTTTCATACTCATTCTCCCTCTCTCTCTTTCTCTCTGACTTACTTTCCCTCTTTCTCTCTCTCTCTCAGTCTCTTTCTCTTTTGCCCCATCTGTCTCTCTCTTCTTCTTTCTCTTTCCCTTTCTCTCTATCTTGTGTTTCTCGCTGTCTTCTCTCTCTTTCTCTCTCTCTCTCTCTCTCTCTCTCTCTCTCTCTCACTCTCTCTCTCGCATCTCTCTCGTATCTTTCTCTTTTTCTCCCTCTATCCTTGATACTTATTCTCCATCTAACTTTCCCTCTCTCTTTCTCTCTTTGACTTACTTTTCCTGTCTTTCTCTCTCTCTCTCTCTCTCTCTCTCTCTCTCTTTCTCTCTCTCTCTCTCTCTGTGTCTCTTTCTGTCTTTTGCCCCATCTATCTCTCTCTTTTTCCCTTTCACTCTATCTTATGTGTTTCTCGCTGTCTTCTCTCCATCTCTCTCTCTCTCTCTTCCTCTCTCTCTCTCTCTCTCTCTCTCTCTCTCCCTCTGTTTTTATTCTGGTTTCTCTCTTTGTCTCACTGTTTATCCCCCCCACTCTCTACTTCTCCCTCCTTCCCTCTCGCTCTCTCTCTTCTCTCACTCTGTATGTATGTTG
Organism: Colossoma macropomum; assembly: GCF_904425465.1. Lineage (NCBI taxonomy): Eukaryota > Metazoa > Chordata > Actinopteri > Characiformes > Serrasalmidae > Colossoma > Colossoma macropomum. Next base: position 6,295,262 of record NW_023494800.1, read on the forward strand.
CCTGTACACAGTGCCATATTATGCCCTCATTTATGAAATGTGAATCTTTTCACTGTTATTTTTCACTTACATGTCAAAAATACACTTTCTGTTCATTACATTTTCTTTCTTGGTATGAAGATCAGGTTCTGTCCAAAGAGTGATTTGACATTCTTTTCCAAACTTTTGTTAAAAGCACATATGGAAACTCTTTGGGTCCAGACAGGTTTGAGTGCTGACATCACAACAAGGAGGTGAAATGTGGTCCCATAGTAGAACTCAGTAAATCTGCTTAATCTTTAATATAGTCAGCTACTGCAAAACAGCATAGAAAATCATTTGCATTAAAGCCTTGTTGAAAAGCTAGTTGTCCTCAGATGTGTGTGTGTGTATCTTTCTTTCCCTCTCTATCTCCCTGTCCATCATCTATCTCTGTCCTCTCCCGCCCTTTCTCTTTTCCTCCACCTCCCTTTCTGCTCCCTTCCCCCACTACACACCAGCCCCGCTGCTCGTGGAGGTCTTTTCTGCGTCGTTTAAGGACACCCACTCCGCAGGGAAATCTCCTTTGTTTGTCAGAGTGGCTCACAGTGCTGACGGAGCCTCCTCCTCACTCTCAGGGAGAAAATGAAAGCTCAGGGAAATGCTCTTTTCACTGGCAGGTGGGTGGGAGTGGCGAGGTGGAGCCCATTTTGTGGATGAAATTCGAACACAAAGTGCAGTTTCAGATTTATGAACAACTGAGCCATTAAATTAATGAGCAACCTGATAACTGACCTGATGAGTCTTGTGTCCTCAATCTGGACATTAGGGTTTGTTTGACTAGTTTACTAATGACATGGATGACTCAGTGGGTCAGGACTTTGGGTTTGAGGGTCCTGGTGTGGGGATGACGTACATTGGTTTAATATGCGGCTGAATTTAACATTTAACTTAGTAAACTCTAAAAAGCCATTGTCAGCTTCCCGTTTCACTTCCTCATGCTCATTAGATTAGATTAGATTCAACTTTATAGTCATTGTGCAGAGTACAGGTACAGAGCCAATGAAATGCAGTAAGCTTCTAACCCAGGGGTCGGCAACCCAAATGTTAAGAAAAGCCATTTCATCCTTTCAGCGATAATCAAACCATCTTGGGAGCCACAATATTTTTTGTCCATTTTACCATCTTGGCTGTAAATCTGTCTCAGTATGTGCTAATGTACTAGTAGGGGCTAAAAATATAATATAAATAAAAGTGCAGACTTACTTTGCTCGGCTTTAAGCTTTAGCTCAGCTGTAGGCTTTTCTCGCATCTCCAGCAGGAAACTTTTCCTCAAAAGTAGAAAAGCTTCTTGTAAAATGTCTCTCAACGTTCAACTTTTTACGAGGCTGAAGTCGCTTCTCATTCACCAGCTTTATGTTTGACTTTTCCTGTTCTGCCTGCTGTGCCATTTAAGGTGGAACAGGAAAATTTGAATGAGAAGCTGGCGAACGAGAAGCTTCTGCTTCATGACTTTTTAGAGTTTGATAATTTCCCGTTGCAGATTAAACGCATCAGGAAACCAGCTGGAGTGATTATAAATGAAAATAAGCCAGTTCGTCTCCAACTTATCGATGTTCGTCGTGACCAGCAGTCTGTATGCCAACCTTTGGTGAATTAGCAGATATAGGCTACTTTAACTCCAGCATATAAGACAATTTATTGTTAAACTGTGTTGAACGATCAGCAGAGCTTTATTTTACTGTAAAGGAGAATTATTTTATTTTTACCTACAAGTCTAATTCAGCTGTGGAGCCAAAACAGGGCAGTAAAAGAGCAGCATGTTGTGACCCCTGGTGTAACCACAAGTGCAAAATAAAGTATTATTTACATAAAGTGCAAGAAAGTAAATGAAAATTGACAGTTATAATATGTGCAATTAGGGATGGTAGAGTTTTAAAAAAAATATAGGTGTTGCAAGTATAAACATAATATACATATATACAGAGTGAGTGGAGAGAATGCAGATGTAGGTAGTATATACTGTCACAGCAGCATATGTAAAATAATAAGTATGCAGAGTAAAAAATGTACAGTAACTGTCTGTGCGGATATGAGTAGTGCAGTAGTAGACTGTACAAATATGAATAGTGCAATAATGCTGTGACATAATGTACAGTAACAGTGCAGTCAGTGATGCAGTTAAAGTGCTGGTGTGGAGTTCAGCAGGGCCTCAGGGAAGAAGCTCTTCCTGATATCTACACGCTTAAAAAGATGGTTCTTCAAGGGTTCTTTAGTTAGGAAAATGGTTCTATATAGAACCATGAACACCTAAAGAACTTTGCATGTGTAAATGGTTCTTTGCATCATAAAAGCGTTCTTCAGACTGATGGAGAATGTGCTATAGATGGTTCTATAGAGCACATTGTTGAAAAGTGTTCTATATAGCGCCAGAAAGGGTTCTTCTACTACAACAAGCTTGGCATCATGACAATAGAAGAACATTTTTGTGCTATACAGAACCCTTTTCAAAAAAAGTCTGTATAGAACCATCTGTAGCACATCCCTCAGCAACCTGAAGAACGCTTTTGGGATGCAAAAAAACATGTAAAGGGTTTTTTGAGTGTTCATGGTTCTGTATAGAATCATTTTCTTTACTAAAGAACCCTTGAAGAACCATGTTTTTTAAGAGGGTACATATATTAAATTCACAGTGGTCACTAGGGCTGCATGATATGGGTGAAATCAATATTGACCATTTTTTGTGACATATGAATGCTTTGATTCTTAAAAGCATAATGATTGGTCAGGTTGTTCACGGCACGCAGTAGAAAGTAGTTAGCGAGCTGATATGCATGTTGTAACACAATAATGATTAACAAACAGTATATTGTGCAGCCCTAGTGATTACATTAACTCATAGGAACAAACGGATATTAAGGCTTGCGAATAATAAACAATAATAAGCTCATTAGTAAAGAATAAGGCCAGTCTAAAGGGTCAAACGCAGGCTGAGAGGACAGTGATGCTGCACTAGCTGCTCCAGGTGTGATATGTTTTCATTTTGGCTGTGCTCTGTGCTGTGGGAGTTGATGACGGCTAGTTTTGGATGGTTTAGAATGAGGGAGGATGTCTGCTGAACAAAGTCTGCTGATGGCAGGCCTCTGCTGCGTGAACCAGTGTGCTGGGTCTTCTGCTGCCTGGCACCGCTACCCACCGCCCAACACCTACCCTCTTATATTACCATTACTCAAAACTGTTTACTGTCCACTGCACACCTCGCAGGCCAAAAGTGTGGAAAAAAAACGGTGATATTTCTAAACCTTCAAAAATATTTTACAGTTAAGTCAGTTTGCCAAAGTATGTTTACTGATATTTAATTTAAACCAAAAACTTTGTTCAGTGATTTGCAGTTGCTGAACTCCTTTTCTGTCCTGTTAATGTAGGTTTGATTTGCTTTACCAACCCTTTCTTTCAAACTGTCTGATTCAATGAATCAAATGTCTGATTCGACGAATCGTTTTTGTCCCACAGTGATCACTGAAGTCAGATGATTAGTGAAGTCTCATCTCACATGGTTAGAGAGGTGGTTTATTATAGTTAACTAAAAGTATTACTAAAACAAAGTATTACTAAAACAAAAACTAACAGTGGAAAATGTGCTTAATAACTATAATAAAAACAAAAAAGACAGTTTTCACAAAGCTATCATGTCCACTGCACAACTAAAACAATAGAATAACTGAGAAAAAAGCTTTAGTTTTTATTTTTTCAGTTTGTAAATGAGAGTTTAGAAGTGGATCTCTTGTGTTTGGCTCTCTTTAAACCCTTTACATTCCAGGACTTCCATGCAAACTAATGAAGCTATTCTTAGGTTATAGAAGTGGCTTGTTAAGGGGTTAAGGAATGCTGGAGCCGAGCCAAGCTCAGTCTACTGTTGAAATAATTTTGTTCTACCCTTATTTTAAATGCCTACTATCACAGCATTCATCATAAAACTAAAACTAAAACTGAAACTAAATAAAAACTAAACTTAATAGAAAATAAAAACAAAACTAAAACTAATGACGGTTTCAAAATTATAATAATCCTGGTCTGACATCACTGTTTCTGTTCGCTAAATTGAGTCAGATGCAACATCTAAGAGCCTACAGAAAGATGATGCAAGCAAATCCAAGGGGGTGTATGGTGATGTTTTAATATTTTTTAAAGTTGAATTGAAATTAATTATTATTCTAATTTTATAAGAAGCCTCAGCATATAACACAGATATAAATTTTCCATAGGGATACACAGTAAGACTGTCAGAAAAACAATCAACATTCCCTTAAGGAATTTTCTATGTAGGCCTATAATATATATATATATATATATATATATATATATATATATATATAATATTCAGTGCCCTAAAAAGCTCATTATGGTGATGCAGGTTTGTTGTGACAGCATTACTGCTTCACTTTTTACAGCACTGGTAGTGAGAGTGATCATCACGTTTAATGCATTTTTACAAATAAGTAGCTAAGTTTTTATGCTGTGCACATGTGTATGTGCTTTGTGACTGGCTGTATAGCAGAATGGTTAAGTCATCAACCATTAACCCTCATCTTGTGTAGAAGCAAACCAAGTTTGATTCAGCTGGACGTCTGGAGTCGATCTGGTTCAAAAGAACAACTGGTTGACAAGTCACTAATTGGTAACTGTATTGGAGTATATGTCTGCACTCACTTTGTTGACAAGTCTTTTATATTGAGAAGTTTTTCATTCTTTCCACACTCCTAATGTAACAGCTGGTGATGAAGCTTCTGAACAGAGGAATCAGGCGGATCTGATTAGAGCTGCAGTAAAATTCTGTGGAGGAATCATCAGGAGCTTAACATATAGCACAGTGTAAGTTCCATATTCTGTATTAATAAACAGATCATTGTTGTTTCTTTGTACAAATTTGGTTTTCCTTCCAAGCGTTTGAACTGTAGTGTACATTCACAAGCTCACAGTGTTGCGTTTGTGTGTGTATTTCTATGAAATTTAGAAATTAAAAGGAGAAAGAACATTGTGAGTATAAGGCAAAATAGGCTAGAAAGATGTTAGATGGAGATAAGTGCATTAGTGGTGTGGGAGGAAGGAGGGGGATCATTTCAGCTCACTCTGTGTTGTGTTACTAGGCTTGTTTGAAACGGGTCTTTTTTTAATTAGTGCCAGCTCTCAGCCCGCCGCCGTCCCGCTGAAAGCCCCTATCCTGAATCTCTCAATTACAGCCGAGTGAGAAACACAGAAACGGCATTAATCCTCAAATCCCTGCCTTGTCTCGCCAGCCAGAGGAGGCGTTCCGTTTTAAATGCACTCTTTTAACCCAAATTGAATACATTAGTTCTCCCTGGAGGCGGGGTGAAGGAGAGAAACACCGCGTCTCACCGGAGCGGCAGGACGGGCTAATGATGTGTGTCACCCTGAAACTCATTCTCGCTTCTCCCTGCGCCCCGTGTCGGTCTGACGGAGTACATGAGCGCTGAATAATGTGGCGTCGGGGAGAGCAGGCGAATGGCCCCGGTGTGGCTTTAATAAGGTGGAGCTGGAAGTGAGTCAGAGCAGAGTGTATAATTCTGCACGCTGGTGTAGGTGGTGAATATTGTCAGCGGTGTGTTGGAGCTCCAGCATCTCGTTACAGTTGAAAACTCTCCTTATTTGCGCAGTTTAGTCCTGTGCAGACCAGCCTTCTAAGCTCTGGACCCGTCATCAAAATATGGTGATGATGTCATGATCAAAAAATTGGTTTGGGAGCGTAATTATCCTCACTGTCTCTGGCTGGGTAGGATGGTCCCATCTCTTCCCCATCACTAAACGCAGTGCTAGCCAAAGTGGGCGTCTATTAGCTGACATACCAGAACTGGCGGTTAGAGTTCTCCTCCAAGCGTGTTGAGCTGTTCAGTGATGTTGCATTAGTCTAGCAGCAGTTTGGAAAGACGTGGTGGAACATCACGTAACTTGGAGGAAGCATGTACTAGCCTTCATCCGTCCAGTTTTCGTGTGATAGGGGAAGACCTAGCCAGTAGGTTGAATTGGACATAACTAAATCGGAGAGAAAACTGGGTAAAGACACAAAAATAAAAATAAATAAATAAACAATGTAAAAGTTCAAACAGTGAGATTTTCTTGCCACCTATATTTTTCTTCCCTCATTCTGGTTTAAAGTGTTTTAAAGCTGTATGCAAATTCTATATTCAAAGTCCATGTTTTGTTAATTTGTTGATATTTGTTAAAATAAATGAACATGTCCTCTACAGAGAACACACATTTTAATGCATAATTACTGTTCATTTCAGTTACATATTGGGGGAAACAAAACACAAAATGTGGCCTGTGCAAATGTTTTGGCACATTTAATATTGCATATTGTACATATTTTATGTTGTATTTTTTCAATATGCTAAGCTCAACAAATGGCATAATTAGCTGTGTTCCCTATTCGTTTACACGTCAACAAACTTGATTAACAAAACATGTAATGCCAAATGCGAAGCTTGCCTCTTCAGTTTTGCCCTGGAGCTAATGTAGCTAATAAAAAGGCTAACAGAAGCTTAATTTAATCTGTCTGTCAAACTGCATACCTAAATCATCAAATGCCTCAAACCATGTTTTGAGTCGGCAGATAATTGCTTTTAAGATGTTTAGATTTGGCTGATATTTAGAAATATTTGACGTACTCTGGAAGAGCAGAATGTTTAGTTGATGGTGGGTTACTGTGTAACGATAACCACATTTTACTGCATTTGTAACCCTACAGAAATAGAAGTTTCTAAAGTTTATAAATGTACCAGCATTGACATATGTACATGCTCACAATTCCCATATTGGTGCATCTCATAATAGATCTGTTAAGTAATCTCTAACAGACTTGCTTATGTTGACTCTGTTTTGTCTTCATATAGGGAATTAGGTTTAGCCCAACTGTTCCTTTAACACGTATAGTGTGACTGAGCACAGTGAGTGTATGTGTAACCTTGCTGCGTAGGCCATAAGAACACAACTGCTGTTTGCAGTGGGAAGGTGATAGCAGGTCTGCGCCGAGAGAGCTTCCTGAGCACTGGGCCCGGTTGTCAAGGAAACCTGGGCCCTCTCATGAGAAGTGGCTCTATTCAGCGCTCTGTTCAGCCTGCCTTACAATAGCAGTAAAGCACCTTTTTACCTTTGCCATTTAGTTAAGCCTGGCCCTGATAGCCAAGTGAAACCAGGAGAGCTCAATGCAACAATGTCTTTACTGGTTGCCTGTGTTCTTCCCAGGCAATCAGATTTAACCAGCACTTAACCCTGATAGGGCCTCGAAAGGAGCAGGTAAATGAAATGCGGTCCTTGCAATCACTGCATGGCCTCGTTTGCTGGCGCAATTTTTTGGAGCTGGTCCACTTTGACTTTCCTGAGTTGTAGGCTGAGTATGTGTGTGCAAATGTGATGAACTGTCATTTACAGGCTGCTTGGGAAATGTGAGAAAAGCAAAAACTTCCTAGCTTCTCTCATTCTTCAGTATTGAACATCACCGAGACACCAGGACCAAAAGCATCGCAAACCTGTAACATTGTGTCATGTAGGCTGATCGTGAATACATTGGTAACTTACTGTAGGGCAGTGTTTATAAACTTACACAGCACCTATGTAAGCCCTAAAAACAGACACACATGAACATTTATAAACACTTATTTAAATAGGCATCATTTGTCATAAACATCTGTCAGGCAACGCTGATGGCATTAGGTTCTGTTGTAACAGTTGAAATGACAGGCTTTGTACCTCAGTTTACAGTGTATGGCCAAAAGTATGTGGACACCTGACCATCACACCTGTATGAACTTGAAGGATATCCCATTCCAAAACCATGGGCATCAAAATGGAGTTGACCCCTCTGTGCAGCGATAACAGCCTCCACTGTTCTGGGAGGGCTATAAACAAGATTTTGGAGTGTGTCTGTGCACATTTGTGCCCATTCAGTCAAAAGAACGTTCGTGAGGTCAGGTGCTGATGTTGGATGAGAAGCTCATCCCGAAGGTGTTCAGTGGGGTTGAGGTCAGGGCTCTGTGCAGGCCACTGGAGTTCTTCCACAGCAAACTCGTCAAACCATGTCTTTATGGAGCTCACTTTGTGCACAGGAGCTCAGTCATGCTGGAACAGGAAAGGGTCTTCACCAAACTGTTGGAAGTATTAAATTGTTGTAAAAATGTCTTTGTACGTTGTAGCCTTAACATTATCCTTCACTGAAAATAATGGACCGAAACTCTGAAAAACAGCTCCAGTCTATTATCCCTCCCCTGCGCCAGACTTTACTGTGGGCACTATACATTCTGGTAGGTAACGTTCTCCTGGCATCCACCGAACCCAGACTTGTCCAACATACTGCCATACAATGAAGCATGATTCATCAGTCCAAAGAACGTTTTCACTGCTGTTTTACACCACACCACACCAGAGAGAGGCTTTCAGGCTTGTGCACAGCTGCTCGATCATGCAAACCCATTTCATGAAGCTCCCAATGCTCAGTTCTCGCACCGATGCTGCTTCCAGACGTAGTTTGGAACTCCCTTAGTGAGCGGTACAACAGAAGATTGGCAGTTTTTACGCACTTCATCAGTCTACGGCCGAGCTCTGTGAGTCTGAATGGTCTACCACATCAGGATGAACTGTTGCTGCTCCTAGATGCTTCCATTTCACAATAATAGCACTTACAGTTGACTGGGGCAGATCTAGCAGTGCAGAAATTTCACTGACTTGTGGCAACGGTGGCATCCTATGGTATTGCCATGTTTAACATCCTTGTGATCTTCAGAACGACTCATTCTACTGCCAGTGCTTGTCTATTGAGATTGAATGGCTATGTGTTTCATTTTATGCACCTTTTTGCAAGGAGTGTGGCTGAAACATCTGAACTCAATGATTAGAGGGTGTGCCCATGGTGTCATTTCACTCAAAAATGTGCCCTGACACAACCCAATTTGACACAACCCAAGCTGACAGAAGCAGCCTTTGTGAAAAATGTATTCGTTTTATGTCAGTTGATATGACAAGCTAATTTAGGTGTCATGTACCCTTATGAACACTGCCCTACAGTACAGAGTAGTGCCCTACTCTGCTGCCGTCCTCATCAGAAACTAGATTCTCTCAAAGAATATTAGAGAAAGACCCCTGCCTTTAGTGTCCCTCTGACATCCAGGTAGCGGCCAATCAGAGCGCAGGCTGTTGACTACACACAGATTTTACTGGTTGCCTTGGCTACGGGCCCACTGCAGACAACAAATCCTTCAGGCCAGTTTCAGAGCGGGCGTGACAGCAGTGTTTTCTGAGAGGAGAGAGAGATGCTTGGCTCTTAGTGCCAGGCATGTAATATTGGGCGTCTGTTTACTAGGAGATTAAGGGCGATTTGGGCCTTTGTCTGAGTCTCCTGTTTGCTGATGATAAGACACAGTGGCTCGGCTGCTGCTGGTCGCTAGGCTAGCGCTCATGCTGACTCCCACTTGTCTCATTCAGTGTGTGTGTGTGTGTGTGTGTGTGTGTGTGTCTGTGTGCTTGTTTTTGTGCATTTTCAGGACAAGAAAGGTTCTGAAAGAATAGGAAAAACAGGGCTAAGCTACAGTGATTGGACTAGGCAGTCCATTATTTCCCTTTGGTTACTGAGGTTGATGTTTAGGGTTAGGCTTAGAAAATCCTTATTACAGTTAAGTACTTAAGTATAGATCTATATATAATATATATAAGACTTATTATTATTGTGACAGATGCTTTAATATATGGTATATGGTGCATGTATTTTTGTTACAGATAGCTTATATATGTTATAATATATCATTACTATGCACTGCCATTTTGTTTATACACCCAAGCATATTGCACAACTAATAACATATGTTATCGTTTACAGTGTTTAGTCACTCGGTTCATTCTCTGGACGTGACGTGCACCACTGCATTGTCACCTGCATAATATTTATGCGATTTTACTTACTTATTTTCATACTGCACATTATATTTTATGGCTGTTTTACTCTTTACTTTATTTTATTATATATCTTTACAGATTTATGCATCTGTAATTAGTATATAAATACATATATATATATATTTCTAAGGAGATTAGATGTAACATAATCCACATGCATAAGGAAAATAAGAGAAAAAACAGGAGTTTCCAAAACTGGAGTTCTAAAATTGATTAAACAGTTAAACGAGAAAAAATCAAGTTCCGTGTGTTTTTGATTACTTGGATTGTGAGAAACTGAAAGTGCAACCAACGTCTAAGACTGAACTTTGGAGGTGTGGAAAAATATCCCTGCAGATTTCTTTGGAAAAGTAAAACTGAGTCTCCTGAAAGAAAGGAAGCTGTAATAAAGGCAAGAGTGGAAACACTAAACACTGAAAAAATTCTATTTAGCTTTTGAATTAGTGTAATTGTCCTGATGCTGAAAAAAAAACAACCAGTGCTTAATGGCTGTTTTGACTGGAAATGAAATAAATGAAGGTATACAGTACGTATGACCCCCTTATCCAGACAGTGTATAAAAACAAGTTTGTGTGTGTCTGCACAAGGCCCTGTCTGGTTGGAGCTGGCTGAGAGGCAGCGAGAGCATGAGCAGAGGATGGTAATTGGAGTAATGTAGCGTGCTTTTTTGATGAGGACCCTCCAGCTCTCTCCCTCGCTCTCCCTCTCCCTCCCTCCTCCATGGACATGGTCTCTCTGCTGGGGCCTGGTTTCAGGTGGCATGGATTTGTTATCGAGAATCCTGCACAGGTCGTTGGTTACTCCACAGCTGAATACATTTTGGAGCTGCAGCCGGTCCCTAGGCCTATATCTCTTACCCGCATGGCTCACTGATAAAGCATGGAGTCAGCTTTCACTGAGCTTACACTTCTAAACAGAGGGAGTGATGGTCAGTGCTCTGGCTGAAGGGACACAGTGCATTATTACCTGCCTGTGATGTAGAAAACACAGAGTACTGTGTGCATGTGTGTCTGTGCTAATAGCCAATAAAGTTGGCTACAGGACTTGCTGAGTCAGCAGACCTGCCGCAGTCTTCTTGGTGACCTGCGTGGAGGACCATATGCTGAAATGAAAGTGGAGACTTATGTAAACCACAGAGATCTACACGACCACAAGACACCTCTGACCCGTAGGCCACTGTTAACACCATGCAGCCGTCCCTCTTCAAAGCCTGCTGAAAGACAAGACCCACTACTGTGGTTATGCTAGCAGTATATGAAAAGACCTGTAGTTTAAAGTGATGGATCAGCCAAAACCTCTAATAGTCGATCAACCAAGACATGTGTGGTGTCCCAAGTTTTCTTTTTAGTTTTGCACTGTAGCTATGAGGCTAAGGGTGGGTTCACACTGGACCCCTTTTTTTGTGGCTGAGATGTCTTTTGTCTTTTCTCTGACGCGTGTTGTGCACTATTAATGTTAATGTGCTGTTTTTGGCTGTGTTTAAGGCCAGGTACCTTCTGTCATGAGCATTTTTGCGCTGAACAAACCAATCAAAGGCAAGGTGGCCCAGTTGTAGAGGAGGAGGGTTTAGCAGTACCTCATGGATCTAATGCTGCGTTCAGCTTGGCTCAGAAATGGGAAGTTGGAGCTTGGAAATGCATCAGTTTCAACCTGCGTGCATTCCATTCAAGCTGTAACTGGGAAAAAAACATGGACGCCTCTATGCAAGCAAGTTAGCAACAAGCTAGCCAGCTAACGTCAGTGATATGAGTGATATGTGTGTGTGTGTGTATATATACACTTCAGAGAAATATATTTGTGCTATCCAACCAGAATTACTTTTTTCCTGGTGTCTCTCTCCAAAAAATAATTTTCTGAAGCCCTTTACCTCTCTCTCTCTCTCTCTCTTTCTCTCTCTCTCTCTCTCTCTCTCTCTCTCTCTGTCTCTCTCTGTCTCTCTCTCTCTCTCTCTCACTCACTCTCTGTCTCTCTCTCTCTCTCTCTCTCTCTCTCTCTCTCTCTGTCTCTCTCTCTGTCTCTCTCTCTCTCACTCACTCTCTCTTTCTTTCCTCCTCCCCCAGTCAGGCTGCTGAGTAAAATGCCAGGTTGCACACAGATAAATTAGCGATTGTGCCCCCCGCGCCCCCCTTTATAGGTCATTGGGGCTGTTGCTGCAGTGCTTGTGGTGCATTAGAGCTGGGCAGACGTGGAGGCTTAAGTGCACCCTGAAGATTTAGAGCTCCTGGACGCTCACAGTCAGCCTCCTACCTCAGCCCGGCTCACAAAGCCTCCCGGGAAAGCAACAGGCCATATCTGATAGAGAGGTCTTGCTCATTGTGTGCTCTGAAAGGACTTGATTGCAGTGGGGAGGGCGGCGAGGAACTAAGAGATAAAGAACGTGATGCATGGTTACTATCTTTTAATATCAGCCGTAACTCCTCAGCAGGAGATTAAACCGGGAAATGCTGGAAATGTCTCTGTTCTCCTTGTGTTGACTGTTTTTTCCTGGATGTGAATAATGTATCAGCGCTGCCATTAGGACGCCTATATAATTCATAGTACACGCGTCTGAACTTGCGTTGCCTAATTAGGCCTGATTGCGTAATTGCTGGCTGTGTGAGTGATGTTAATGGATCAGAATGTGCACCGAGTATCAAAGTATCACATGCAGATGACGGGATGTGCTAATAAGGTGACTTAGGCGAAATATCCGCCGAGAAATCTCTGCTCACTCGACTCGCGTGATCAAAGGCTTGGCAGGGAGGCGCCCGAGCAGCAGGGCCACCCTTGGTCTGCCACGTTGTTCTGGGAAATATAAACCGTGTAGCACTTAAGAAGTCTGACAGAAGTGACATAATCACATCTGATATGGGCCCTGCTCCCCCACGGAGCCGCCCAGCTCTGCCAGATCAATGCCAGTTTTTCTGTGTCATGCTCTCATCCGTCGGTGGCTCTATCTCTCTTACTCTTTCTTGTAACATTTTATTTTAAGGAACTCATATTGAGGGTTTATTAAGTTCTTCTTTGTTCAATAATGCCCAATTTGTACACTTCTAAAGGATCAAGCTTTATTCATTATATGTTTGTACATAATTAAAGGTCTGTTGTGTGAAAATGACTAATAATTGCATTATTGGTTGAAGTGATGACATTTTGACACTGTCTGTTTTAGCTTTTCTAGTTAAAGGGCATTGTAAGTACCAAATCCCCAGACCACTGAAGACAGCACCACTGTTACAATTTGTTCTGGGCTTTGCTTGGCTATAAAACAACATACTCCGTCTATTGGGGATGGGATCTCACTTTTACAGCCCCCCCCAAGTAACGTTATCTCTTTTTCTTTTTATTGCTGGAGCTTCAAATTCAAACACTGGCAAACTGATAAAGAACTGATAAAGAATTGTTATATTATTAAGCATGAAGTAATCATCTAAACTCACATCTTATTAGTTTATAATTGGCGAAATTTGATTCCTGTAAGTTCCCAGTAGCATCAAGTGACGTCTGGAGTTAATTACTTTAGAGCTACTAGTCGCTAATACTTCAAGCTGTATTCCTGTTTTATTGCAATTAGTCGTATTAGTCATGACTAATTACAGGCTAAAACGCACTGAACAAGTTTTCAGTAAGTCTGTTTGCATCCAGTGTTCTACAATTAAATATAATTTCATGGCTTTTTGGTAGCCAAATCCATAAAAAATGGGGAAAGGTTAGTTTTAACCCATTTTATAACCAGATGTAGATTAATTGACTCTTATATGGAAGAGTTTTCAATGTTTTTTTACAATAAAAATGTCATATATAAGCATTTAATTTGTCATCCAAGTTGACTTATTGTTTTAAATTCTTAATACTTCTAGAGCTGGTTTCCTTCACAAGGATTAAGGCTAGTCCTGGACTACACAGCATTCTAAATAGAAAGCTTAAAAACAGAGCTAGCCTGAATCCCTGGCCAGGTAACCGACCCAGAAAGTAATAAACTCTGGAAGTCACTTGATGCTACATAGAACCTGTAAGGATCAAATGTCACCAATTATATGCTAGTAAGATGTGAATATAGATGATCACTTCACGCTCAATACTTTGCATAGCAAGGTCTTGTCAAATTGTTTATTGTGCATTATAATAACCATTAAAGTAATTATTAGTGATTTTCACACAGCAGATCTCCATTTATGTGTGAATACAGGTTTTAATGAATAAAGCTTAATACATAACAATCTCATTGACCCTCCTTTGCTTGTTCTTTCTCCTCTCAGAGTCTTTGCTCTCTCTGTTCCATTGACATCCTTCTTTCTCTCCATCGTTCTTGGAAACCTCTCACATGCTAAACATGCTGGCCTGGATCCCATTGCTGCCACCGTTTGCGCTAAAGAATCTCCCAAGCTCTTCAAGTTAAATTTAGGAGCTGATAAACAGCGCCTTTTTAAGCAGGATCTTAGATAAGAAAGTCCCTGTTCTGTGTGTCTTTGTTTTTAAGATACGTCTCGGAATTTCCTCTGACCTAACCGAGTTAGTCCTGATTCGATTATAGTAATCTATTCCTGAGAGCTTCAATCAAATATCGTGTGACAGCATCATTACCTCTGTGTTACGAACTACACAGACTTGGCTTTGTTGACATAGCTGGATTCTGACTTTAACCAGCTGTGGGTCATGATAGGCAGTTAAACAGTTTGGCCAAAAATCTAATTTACGCAACCATAGTCGATCAGCGAAGACATTTAGTGTCTGAAGTTTGCTTCCTTAGTTTTGCACTTGAGCTACTAGGCTAATGTAGCTAACAATGGAAGCTTCCCAGACAGCAAGCATACCACTGCTGTCGGAAGAAAACCTTATATCTCCATTTTTTAGTTTTTCACATAATTTAAAAATGCTTGTTGTCCTTTACATTGTGTGTAAATTGCATGATGAATGGGCCAAAAGAAATTACTTGGAAAAACGGTTCCATTGACTTACATTAAAAGTAAAGTATGTTTTTTCCTTCTCCTGTAAAGTTACCATTTTGGAGATACAAGGTTTTCTTCCAGCAACAGCGATATATTGGTCTTTTGTTTGCCACTGCTGGTCCACCCTTGGACCACACAGATTACTGTCCTGCATACAAGCTTTTCCTGGTTTTTAATCTTTTCAGACAAATTCTAAATGCACAGAGACTTTTATTTTAGAAAATAAACTTACACAAGTTTTACAAACAACCGAGAAAAAAAAAATTACTAGGCCTAATACAAAATCATTTTATAGAAAATGTTGTTGCTAAAGCTGTGCTAGATTAAAATTATTTACTAATCAAAGTGTAACTAAAGAAAAGAAGACAGGAAAAATCAGTAAATTGGGCTGTGAGTGGAAAATGAGCGATGATAAGTGGACTTTTGTCTAATACTCCGCTTAACCGCCAGTGGACCGCCAGTTTTGCCGTTAGCGGGCCGAGAGTGGACCACTGTCCTCTTGCTATCAGGGTTATACTTCACTGTTTAGCATCATGCTAACATCGCGCTCCCCTCAAACCATGTCAGTACTCTCAAATAGCCTTGAGACAAAAAAACAGACAAAATTCAGGCTTTAAGATGGTGTTTACTACTGTTTTTAGCTTTTGTGGTGTACTTTTGTCCGTTTTGTAGATAACTGTGTGTCATACAGTGTGCGAGTGTTTAAAACCACATACGCAAGTCTGTTAGAGGTTACTGAAAGCAGTTCAGATGCGGTTTAAAACAGGTGTGTGGTGGCTGAGGAGATAAGCTAAAAAAGCGTCCGTTGCATGTTAGCTAGCCTTGTAGCTGCAGTGCAAAGCTAAAGAAGTAAATTTCAGACTTCAAACATGTCTCAGCTGAATGACAGCAGTCTAAGCATTGGCCCCGTTGCAAGTTTAATCCCTGACGATACCACAGTCATCCGTGGCCAGGAGTCAAAGTGAGGTTGACCCTCCCTCTCCCCATCACACAATGCTAGCCTAATGTAACAGAATTGGCAGTTAGGATTCTCCTCCAAGTGTCACAAGCTGTCCAATGATATGGTGTTAGCATGAAGTTTGAACAGATTAGAAACAGTAACGCTTCATGTATCTCGGAGGAAGCATGTGCTAGCCTTCACCCTCCCAGCTTGGTAGCATTGTGCGATGTGAGGAGACCGAGCACCTGGGTGGAACTGGCCATGACTACAGTGTAAGCAAGTACACTGTAAAAAAGGATTCAACGTTTAACATAAAAACCTGGTTGCCTTACAATTTTGATGCATTGAACTTCATATAGTAAGTTAACAGAATTTGAAACTGCCCAGACAGCAAGCATATATCAGTCCGCTTCTTAAGGTCGGCACCCCACTACAAGCATTACAAGCCCGTAACTAGTTTTCAGTCTCCTCCAACAGATTTTAAATGGACACAGCCTTTTATTTTAGAAAATCAACAAATATTAGAGAAAAAATTATGACTAGGCCTGATATCAAGTGATTTTATAGAGAATGTTGTTGTAGATTAAAATGATTTTCTAAACTAATTTACAAAGTATGAATAAAGAAAAGAAGGAATGAAAAAATAAGTAAATTGGGCTGTGAGTGGAAAATGAGTGATGATAAGTGGAATTTTGTCCATTACTCTGCATAACCACAGGTGGACCGCCTGGAAAACGCTGAGCAAAACACCAGCGGACCGCCTGCTTTGCCATCAGTGGGCCAACAGTGGCCCACTATCCTCTTGCTATCAGGGTGATGTTAAATGAACTTGAAATTTTAAGGCAACCGGGTTACTTACTTCTATAATCCATGTGGAAAAGGAATATTTATTAAATGCACTTAAAATATATGAGAATGGGCAAAAAAAAATATTTTTGCTTATGTACTTTAGTGTTTTAAATACATTTTGGAATGGAGCAATATATTTGAATCCTACATATATATATATATATATATATATATATATATATATATATATATATATATAAATACATGCATATGTAATTCTTTCCCATATGGGAAGTTAAAACATGAAATCATTTTAAGAATTTTACTCATAAATCACATTTAAAAAACAGCAGTGGGGAGAAAATTGGGTTAAAAAAGTGGTTACTACTGATTGAATGTGCTTCTTTTTGGGCCACCTGTGAAGTCTGTCCGTATGTACCTTTCTGTGTTTGTTGCAAGGTGTGTAAAAGAGTTGCGGGTTGACAAACGAAGCGTCCTGTTTTTTGAGAAAGGAAACATCCCGGGGTAGCACAAGCTCCCTTCAGCTGCATTACATAAACAAGGAGGAAGAGACATGAAGGGAGGAATCAGTGGAGTTTAATCCTGATCTACAAGGCTGGATTTAGGCCTGTCATCTCGCTCTCTTTCGCTCTCTCGCTCACTCTCTATCCCTGATTTCTCCTTCACCCCCTCCCTTTTCCTTATTCTCCCTCTCGTCTCCTCATAACAGATTCTGTACAGCGTCTATATGCATTATTTTACCGTTTGCCGAATATAAGAGTCAGAAGAGGGGAAGGGAAGATGCAGATGGAGGAGAGAGAGGGAGAGAGAGAGAGAGATTGCGTGTGTGATGCTGTAGTGGTGTTTGTGCAGTGTTGATTGCAGCCTTGCTCCCTGTGTGTTGTGATTCACTCCTTCACTTGGAGACAAAGGCTGATTAAATTCTCAGTAGGAGGCCACAGGCCTTGGCTGCCTTCCTGAATCCGACCCCACCACTGTGCACACTGCCACTGTGAGTATTTCGCAGGATATGTATGGCAGAGAGATAAGAGATTACCTCGGAAAAAGGAATTGCCTGCTTTGGTCTTGGCATATTTTTGGACCGCAGGTTTAACAGTTGCTTTTTTTCTCTTTGTTTTATTGTAGAAGAGTTTCACGGTAGCTAACTGACCTATCCGTGCACAGCCTAGCAACTGTTGCAAGGTTGTACAGGCGTTACTTTGGGGTTGACATACAAAGAAAATAAATATCATTTGAAATCAATAACTCTAAATTTGAGTAATTTCAACCCAATTTTCTCCCTAGTTTTATTGATTGTCATTTACACCGGTTAGCTAGGTCTGCCACTCAGTGCTACCCAGCTGCGAGGGTGAAGGCTAGCATGTGCTTCGTCCAAGACATGTAGAGTATCATGTTTTCAAACTGCCACCAATGTATTGTCATTGGTAGGCTCAACACGCTTGGAGGAGAATGCTAACTGCCAATTCGCTTACATCAGCTAACAGATAACTGCGATGGTTAGTGATGGGGGGCAGTTACAAGGACAGTTACGCTGTCTTGAACTCCCAGCCACATGGGAACTAAAATAAGTTACATTTCCTCATTAGCTAAAATGGGATTTTTGCCATTGTTCTGCAAAGCTTGTCCAACTTGGCAACAGTATCTATGCAAGAATGTATTTGTGGGCAGGGCAGGAAAAGGTCACTCATTTCAGAACTTGGGAAATGGACATGACATCATTGCCTCCCAATAAGAAAAGAAGCCCATTTACTTGTGACAGGATGGGAGTTCACAGCTGGGATGTGACACCGTCTAATTATGTAATTATGGGCTGGTCTGTCCTGACTTTCTCTTTCTTTTAAACACATGGATTCAAATCATATCACATGTATTCATATAAATCAAAATCATAGCATTTTAATATGATACGATACAGTGATGTCTCGATTTGATACTTTTTTTTTGATACAGCAGAGATAAGGCATATTGGAAATGTGCTGATGTTGCTATTTTCAGTTGATTAGGGTCATCAACATTATAAAAGTACACTATTTGAAATGAAGGTGCTTTATAGCGCCCGAATCTAGTGATCTAGTTACAACCGAATATGCTATTCACGATACAACAATACGATACAATACAATTATCACATCTCTATACAAAATGCTTACTGTACAGGAGAAGGAAAAACACTCTTAATTTTTATTGCAAGTTGATGTAACAAGATTTTATTCCCAGTTTGTGATCGATTCCTGTTGGTCCATACACCATGAAATGTCCACACAATGTAAAGGGCAGCAGCCGTGGCAACAATGGCAACAATAAAAAGTATACTGACTTGATATCTTGGACAGTTATCACTCATATTCTAGGTGCAGCTCATCCTGACAACTCGTTTTGTTATAATTGTTTTAATTAGAATTATTGTGCAGCAGAAAACCGTTAGCTGTCTACTTTCCCAGGTGTCTCTGATTAGGAAGTTGACCTCTGACTCAGCTCGAATGGATGTTTAAAGTGTTGACTGTACTAAGAGAACAAAACAAAAAGGAAATACGATATTGCTGCTAAAGCAGAGAGCCACGTCAGTAGAAATCACTAAATAAAGGCAAAAATCAGCTGTTTTGCATTGAATTTGGCTTTGAGCTCTTTCCTTCTGATACTTAAGCTTGAAAGGGGCCTAGACTTGGCTTAAAGATGCTAATTTGGCACTGATCATAACTTTTCATTTGAGGCCTGAAGGTGAAGACTAAGGGCTTTGTCTCTCTATATCACCAGAGGCCTCGCCTCATTTAGCGGTTCCAGCATGTAGATTTTCGTCGTTCTTCCTTTATCCGTCTTCTCAGCATTGACGCTTGTCAAACGAAGTCCATGCGCGGTTCGATTATTGCCAGTGGCTGTTCTTCAGCTGTTTAATTTTAACTGCGCTCTTTACAGTCTTTTTCTCGGGGGGTTAAATTGCTTTTAAATTTGATATTTGGGGCTGCGCCGGGGAAAACAGGACGACTTTTTGTCCTTGAGATGTCTCTGTCTTCACCATTTCTTTTCCCTTGCTCACACACATTGTCTCTCACTCTCTTATTTCAGTGCTTTAATGGAATCTGTAACAAAAAGCAGGAAGAGGGTGTGTCCAGGTTATCTCGCTGACCCAGACCATTATGCTCCAACCCCTGGCCCCCCTGCACCACCCCACCCCCACCCCTAAAACGCTCACTCTTTAGCCTAAACAGAAACCCTAGGCGCGATGCGGGACGACACAGGAGCTGACAGCTGTTTATAAACACATCCCTATTGTCTCTTCCTTTGGTCAGATGAGTGGATTAGGCCAAGACCCTCTGGCTTCTCTTGCATCTCTTGTGCATGTGAGACCAAGTCCTACACGTTCTTGCTACAGAAGAAGATACTACATCTCCTGCTTACTTAGCCCTCCAGTTCCTAGGCTTGTTTTTCTGTTATTCATCTCAAAGGCAAATTCCACCAATCAGAACTGCTGCATAATTCAGTCATTAAGATCAAAGTCATTCAGAGTGGTTTGGTGTGAAATAGTTCACTGTAGAGAAACTTACTGACTCAGATGTCTTTACAGTGGTGGTGATAGGAACCAGGGGTCACAATGTCTACAACACAAATATAGACATTTTATTTACTGTCCAAAACTACCAGTGATCCTACACGAGTCTTCTTAGCTTTTATATGTAATGTAAATGATGGTAAAATAGTGCTAAACATGAAAAAATAATTCTTTTGCTGATTCTGCGAGTTTCTCTAGAATGGTGTATTTCAGATCACACCACTCTGAATGACCGTTTATTTATTAACCATTTATTTTTGCAGAAATTTTGGAAAATTAGTGGAATTCCCCTTTAAGACCCATCTTTCATTAACTAATGTTATTTGTAAATTATTCAGCAACTACTAGTGGTATTGATCTCTCACCTCACCGAGACTCAGTTCGATTACAGCTCTTTAGGAAATGATAACATGCATTATGAAATTTCACCATGATTCTGTTCAGTTGGTCTTTTTTATACTTTTTTTTTCAATAAAAAATTATTGAATAGTATTTATAATAGTATATAGTAGTGTATATATAATGTAATATATTATATAATAATAATAGTATATAGTAGTATATATAATAGTATGCTTATTGAGTAGTATATTATATCTACTTTATTGAACAGTATTATTATCAATTATGATTGTTGACATTTTCACATGAATGCAGTTGCTTTGACACCTTCAGATTGATGCAACACATACTACAAAGACAGTTGTGTGGTTTTTTATTTGACTCACATGCTATCACTGTGTCTGTGTTAGGGAACATCTCAAAAATACTGTAAAAAAAAAAAGTCCATTAATGCTTTGAGGAAATTAGAAAATGAGGTAAAGCACAGAAGGGTCCTGGTTGAACCATCTACCCTGGTTGTTTTCCACATTTTTGCCTGAGAGGATTCTGTTACCAGCACAAACCTGTTATGTAGTTTTAAGAGTGAGGAATTGGAATGTGGACCCACTTTCAGACCCTTGGGGTTTAAGGGGTTAAAACATCATTCAAGACAGTGCAGTACTTTTTAAACAGTCGTCGTCTGAGTGGACGGCATCAGTACACTTGTTTACACCAATTAAAAAAAAAGTGAGGTATTGAACTACTTGGTTCAAGTGCACTGTCGTTCGCAAAAGTCAAATGACATGCTTGAATCTGCAGGGAACAAACCAAAATATAATATTTGCAAATTTTTCTGCAAGTTTTAGTGCAAAATGTTCTATTTATGAAGTTTAACGTGGGAAAAAACATGCATAAAATTTCAAATATGCTGTAGTTTTTTGCATCGGCCATATTTTATGCCTTATTTTTCCCAATATGTTGGATTCAGCATGTCGCTGTTGTCAGAACAAAACCTTGAAAATGGAGGAAAAATGGAGAAAAAATCTCCATTTTTGACGTTTTTCAGTTTTTGACATAATTTGAAAACACCTGTTGCCCTTTACATTGTGTGTAAATTTCATGATGAATGGACCAAAAGAAACGACCCAGAATGACTTGGAAAAATGTCTGGTTCCATTGACACACATTAAAAGTAAGGTCGTTTTTTCCTTCTCCTGTAAAGTTACCATTTTGGAGATATGAGATTTTGCTCCGACAGCAGCGACATAAACCATGATTATGCATTTAAATGTGCAGAAGTGTGTGGATGTGTTAACTTATTCGCACTTAGAAAATCAACAACACGTCATTTGACCCAAACCTTTGCGTACAACTATAAATATATCACACAAACATGCATTTCTCTTTGCATAATTTGGCAGGAACAGTGCTGATGTGATATTCATATGGAAATGATGTCCACACTGGAATCAAGTACATTCAGTGCGTAGTGTCCTAGTGACACTAAATCACTTGATTTGTATGTGCATGTGCTTGTGTGATTTCTGGAAAGGCTTTTGGTTCCTCAGACAGTGATGATGATGATGATGATGATTGTGTTCCCACATGTGCACACACAGCAGCTTGTGTGTCCCCAGGCCAAAGAGGAATGGCCATCTGTGTAGAGCTGGGGGAAGGGTAGAGACGGAGGGACAGAGGAGGAACGGAGAGAGGGAGAAGGAGAAAAGACAGCGAGGGAGGAGAGCGAGGATGAAGGGATGGCGCAGAGACGAGTGGGAGGATGAGTTTTATGGTGATGAGGCTGCTGTGAGTCAGAAGGCTCATGCGGCGGAGGTCTTATTGGCCCTGCTTTCTGCGTGAACACATACACACAGCTGGCACACAGATGACTGTGCCCGGAAATGTAGGCACTCAGCATGCTAGTAAACAAAGCAGCTGAGTGCAAAATGCTATACATTAGTAGTAGCAATTACTGGAAGAAGAAAAACAGGCAGATTTATGTCACATTGTTCTGCTAACTTCAACCAAATTAAGCCCTTAAAGTTAAAATGATTCCATCCTAAGGCTGGCTTTACACAGAGAAACTTTCCTGGAATACATTAGTTGCTTGAAACCAGCATGAAACAAAATTGCACTTGAGTTGCACAAAGTACAGTGTCCTGCAACTCTTTTGAAACTCAGCTGCAACAGTTGCACCACGTTGAAACTCACCCGCAACAGTTGTTTCGTGAAACAGCTAATCAGAATGACAATAATGCATCACGTGACCACGTCGAACGACATGCTTTCAACTGCTGATGGTTTATTGGCCAGTTTAAAACAGAGACTTTATGTAGGATTAGTAGTTTTTCAGTTTTCTGTGCCATGACAACAGACATTTCTAGTCAGCTAACACTAGCGCTAATGCTAAAAAGAACCACAGTCGCAGCTGGAGAAATATACAAAGGTAAAAATGCTGCAGAAATGTAAATAACACTTCACTGATGATTTTATATTGAAAATGATAGTATATCAAAAATATGAGTTGCTAATTTGCTTAACAAATGTGTAACATGCAGCTTTGTTTTTGAATTGCTTCATGCAACTGTCAGGTTGCATCGAAATCATGTTGCAGGCAACTCATAACATGCAACTAGTTGCATGTGAGTTTCACAGTGTAAAGGCAGCCATAAGCTTATTATTCAAAAACTATAACATTCTATGTTATTCTTATGTTAAAGAAATGTGTAGTAAAATTTTGGATCTGTGGGTCCTGAACATTAAATTGGTTAAGAAATATGAGCCAGGGGTTCCTCAATCTGATCTAGTGGATTGATATCGGAGACTTTCGTGGCATATTTTAGTAGATAGGGTGTCAGCTGTACTAAGCCCGATTCACTTCTGATTCTTTCCTTCTTTTTTTTTTTTTCCACTTTCGTAGCTGTGCCATAAATGGACATTATCCACAACCTGCGGTGCTGAGGCACTTTTTCAGAAGATAACAAAGTGGTCTAAATGTCTAAAGTGTGGAACTATTTTAAAGAATAAAATGAAATCTCACAGTTTCTGCCAATGTTTCGTCTGTGTTTAAGCCAGGCACCTTTCCTCAAAACATGAGCATGTGAAATGTGCAACTACTCTGCTTCAAGTCTTTTTTTCTGCCACTTGCTGCGAGTGACATGCCACCGGAAGCACATGTATAATGCGCTCAAACCACATTTTTCACTTGCAAGTTGTTAAAAATAAGAGTATCTCGGGAAACGTTCTGCTTTACCCGCAGCTATGCTGCTTCTGATTTAAAACTGGTGTTTTAACTGCTGTAACAGTGCATTTAAAACTGTGAGGAAGGAGCAAAATACTAACAGAGCAATATGTAATTGTGGTGTATTTATGACGCTATGACTATGGTAGTTTGACTTTTTGTAGTCAAAAAAAAGAAATAGTTGAGCCAAATCAAATTGAATCATATACCAATAATTTAACTCAGTTCAAGTTTTTTTGAACGCCCCTGCTCAAATGACACATTTTGTTGATTTTCTAAGTAAAAATAATTTAACGCATCCTCTACAGGGAACAAGTGAAAAGTGGCATTTTAATGCTAATTTTAATGCACAAATTCTATTTATTTGAGTTTAACATGTTAAAAATAAAATAAAGCAGAAAATGTGAAATGTGCCATAATTTTTGCACAGGCCACATTTTTTTCCAGTATGTTAAATTCAGCAAAAAAATTCTGATGTGATATTGTTCATGTATAAATAATGTGCACATCTGAATGAAGTACAGAAAATATGGTCATTTAAAAAAAAAGGTGGGCCAAAAACAAAACATACAAGTGCACATCCAATAATTGGCAGCCCAGCATGTCTTACTAAAAAAATGTGGTTGTATTACTTATGAAAACACAAAAATCAGATCTACATCAGCCGATACTCACCGTTAAAGTACTTGGGTTGGATCAAGGGGGTAAAAAAACTGGTCATCTGTAATATAAACTGTAAAAAGTAAAGTAAAAGCTGTTGATGTGCCCTTTATAAAGCAAGATCATTTCATCTGTACTGTACACTGTAATATGTTCTCTCAAGAGCCGCTATCATGTTCTCTCACTGCCACGGTGGAGCATCCATTAGCAATCTGATCTGACTGTGTGCCTTTGTGTGCTTTTAGAGTGAATCAGTGTATTAACTGCTTTATTTGTGTTTTCATACAGCCTGAATTCGCTTAACAATTCAAATAAACCCACCGACTATAAAAATCTTTGTGGTAAATGATTTTGCGAATAGCTTTAGCTTTTCATGAATGCAGTAGGGTTGCCAGTTGTGAACAGAAAGCAGTGATAACAGCTTTTAGTACTGAGAACAGTTCTTTGCTACTGGCGTAAAGAAGAGAATAGATTATCTTTGGTCTGATGAGTGCAGGATGATTGCACAGCATGTTCCTCCCTCTCTGAAAGGTCTGTGATCTTTAGGTTGTGGAGGTTAAATTTATGGTTTGGACAAAAATCTAATTTACAGTTTTCCTCTCATCCCAGATGTGCTTAGTAGGTTAAGACACAGCACTGTGCGAAAGAAAGAGACCAGACTTCATTTATTTCATTTCCAATCAAAATGGCCATTAAGTACAGGTTTTCGCTGAGTTAGTATAAAGAAAAAAACAGAAAACGTAGATTTGATAGAAAATTACACAGAAGCCACAACAACTAAATGTATTTTTCAGAATTTAATGTCCACTCTTTGACATTTATTACAGCTTCCATTCTTTTCAGGGGACCCACTTTCAGTTTTTCAAAGAAATCTGCAGGGATATTTTTCCACACCTCCAAAGTTCAGTCTTAGAAGCTGGTTGATCATTTTCTGAAGTAATCAAACACATTCAGTGATGTTGAGGTCTGGACTCTGGGGTGGTCAGTCCATTGTTCAGCATTGTTTGTTTGATGTGTCCGTCTCCTTTTCTCAGTGAGGTTCTTCTTGACAGCTACACATCCTTTCAGACCCACAGCGCTGAGTCGTCTTCTCACAGTGGAAGGATGGACAGAAACACCTGTGGATGTTTTCAGATCTGAAGCAGCTTGATTTTCTCCTCTCTCTCAAAGATGAAAGCTGTCAGTGCTGTTTATCTGATGGGGGCAGTTTAGGTGGTCTTCCAGGTGCACGGCTGTTATGAGTCCTATTTTCTCTGTATCTTTTGATCATTTTTTGACTCAAGTTTTGGAAAATCCTGTCATTTATTTTCCTTTGACTTTCTCTTTCTATATTCATGAAGTTACACCAATTAATATTATTATATCTTTTGGGAAACCTCTCCTGAAGACTAGCAGCTTGTAGTTATTGCCATTTTGACTGTAAATAAAATAAATAAAGGGTGGTCTCTGACGTTTGTACTATATGTTTGGTGTCTAATGTAACAACTAATGGAAGCTTATAGCCATTACTAGCGTCGTGCTAAATGCATACCTAAATCATCACACGTTCGCATCAAACTGTCTGGAGTTGTTCAGTGTCTCTAACACACTTGATTAAGTGGTTTCTGACACTGTATGAGACACTGTTATCTATGAAAATGGACAGTATTCAGATTTCAAGTTGGCTGCTGCTACTGTTATTATATGCCTTCCTTTTTGGTAATTTTTTCACAACAATAAGTCGCACAGTTCGCCCGTGTGTTTAAGGCATGAAGCTAGCATCCTGCTAATCCATGAGTATAATCTTCCATTGCTTGTTAGCTACATTAGCCTCGTAGCACCAGTGCAAATCTGAAAAAAAGCACCCTTCAGAATCCAAACACGTCTTGACTGTTCAGCTACGTTTACACTGCAAAAAACTATAGCAAGTGTAAACATCTTAAACTTAGTTAATATATCTAGTATTTCTCATTATGAGACTGTGGTAATAATATTGTAAGATTATTTAACTTATTTCTAGACTTTTTTACTTGTTTTTAAGCAGTTTTATCTTATAAAAGTGTCGTATTCTATTGGCAGATCATGTTCATTATTTTAAGCATTGTTTCTTGCAATAAGCAAATTATTGTTATTATTTCTCAAAACAGGTAAACTAATCTGCCAGTGGAATCAGACACTTTCACTAGATTAAATCACTTAAAACAAGCAGAAAATTTACAGAATCAGGTGGAATAGTCTTATAATATACTTACAACAATCATAACGAGAAATTCTAGATTTATTTCCTGCATTTATGAAATTTTCACTTGTTAAGATATTATTTTTTTGCAGTGAAGGTGAAAGGGAAAATTGAGTAAATGTGATTTTTGGCTGAATCATTGCTCTGCATATTTTAGTCAGAGCTGATCCTGGATCAGTTTCGGCCCCGATGCCTGAGAGCCCTTTCCCCTCTGAGAGTGCTCCTCAGTACTACACCTCCTCAGCACAAAGACATGCAGAGCCTGTAGTTATGGCAGAGTTCCTATCTCTTCTGAGGCCTGTAAGCTCAGCACTGCGTCTCGTTTAATCAGAGAGAAATTATCGCCGTGTGCCGAGTGAAAGTGGGTCACTCGGCTGATGAGAATAGCGGGGAGCGATGACAAAGACGAAGGAGGAGAAAAGGCCTTGAGGGTCTACAGTGAGGAGACATGTTGTAAAGTGCAGCAAATGGAGTGAATGTGCTCTGAGCTTAAGGGAGTTTCTCCTTTAGCCTAAAGACCGCGTTTATGTGCACAGTCTGTTGGTTGGTATCCTGAAGTGAGATGCGCACAAACCCTTGCAACCCCTCCCCACTCACCCACACAGGAAAATCCCAAAGATGCTTTTTGACGTTATTCTGTTGTATTTGTTGTATTGTATTCCATCTCCATCATCTGCCATTGGTTAGTAGTCATTACAGTGTGGGTGAGTGACTTGCCGTTTTGGATGTGGGTTGTAAGAATGCAAAATGTCAATGTCTTTCCCCAGACAGAGTTTAGATTGTGTGGCTGAATGCTGTGACCACACCAGCGCAAAAAACTGACAGGGAGGTCTGAAAGGGGTTACCAAAATCTCCCCCGCTGAAATATGTACAGAAACATAACGCAGGCATTCACAGAAACAGCTGTGTTAGTGTGCCGATCCAGTTTTGGAGATGTCTTTTTTTTTTAGCAGTCAACCAACATTGCTGTCAGGGTTCCTTCTCTTTATAGGAGAACAGTTTCCATAGCTTATATACATGACAGCTGTTGCACACCAATGACTTTTAGTGGTGGACATTCTTAACATTAAAGTCAACAGTGCAACCCTTCAACCAATCGTCATTTGATCACGAGTGCTTCTAAAATAGTAGAAGTGAACATTAAGCCTGTGTGTGTTAATGCAGATGTTCCGACACAGCGTCCATGTATAATAGATGTGAATGGATGCTCAAACTGGACATTAGCAACTAAAAATATCATCACTGACGTGCTAAAACTTTATCTCTGTTTTTGGCATTTTTTACACAGTTTTTAAAAATCTGATGTTCAAATTTCATAAAAAATGGACCAATAGAAATTCGCATACGTATTTTCTAAGCCGCTTATCTTCCTGGGTCGTGGGGGATGCTGGAGCCTATCCCGGCGCTCATTAGGCGGAAGCCAGGAAACAAGGACCTGTGTAGCTGTAACATTCCCAGCATGCACTGCTTTAATGGGAATGTTTACAAGAAACATCTAATCTCTCTCTCTCTCTCTCTCTCTCTCTCTCTCTCTTTTTCGCTTTTTCAGACGGCCCGTTCACGGGCACTCCGCCTACATACGGCTACGATGCAGACCGGGCGGAGGAACAAAGACGTCATCATGACATCCTGCCCTACATCGACGATTCGCCGTCCTCCTCGCCCTACCTCAGCTCCAAGAGCCGCAGCAGCAGAGACACGCTCTCCTCCGGCTCGCTCGAGTCCGCCAAGTCTGTAAGTCTGCAGTCTCCCCAGCCACGAACCACAAAACATCGTTTTCTTTCAGAGCTTGAAATATTGGTCCAAACTCGACCGATTTCAACTGCTCATGCCCACTTTTAACAGATTTATCAGGGGCATTTCCACTCTGTTTTACTTTATTCTTCACTACTTAAATCACTCAGCAGTGAGGTCCAGAGGCCACACGAAAGAAAGCAGGACATAAATAGTGAATCAGTTCAGGACAGTGCAGTTTAGCGCCACCAAAAAAATGTTTGTTTGGCCAAAAGTATTTTTAAACGTTCAGTATGTTCAATATAACGTGTTCAATAAGCAGTTTTCAATAAGCAATAAACTAGTTTTAACAAGTGAATGATAGCATTTCGTTATATTGCTGATACTTTATTGCTGCTCAGTGTGAGAAGAGGACAGTATGGAAAGTTTATCCAGGTTAAAATGGTGAAAATGTTGTTTTGCTATTCAAAAGCAAAATTTGACGAATAAAATTCTCTCACATTGCCCCTCATAGACATTACATACACTTATACTAGCACACATATAAACTCATAATAGCAAGCACCTAGAATACCATAGCAACAGGCTAGCAACACCTTAGCAACCACCTGGGATAGCTTAGCAACAGACTTGAAAACATCTTGGCAACCACATAGGATGCACTAGTAACAGCCAAGCAATACCATAGCAACCACCTTGGAAAGCACAGCAACAGCCTAGCAACACCTTACGGAGGGCCTCTGATCACTTCAGAGCTCGATCAGAGATCAAGATTCACTTGTTTCTCTGCTTACACTACCGGATCATCTGTGCCATCAGCTTCCGATCGAGCTCCCGACCTGGAAAATCGTTTCAGGTTGTGGAAATTTGCAGCAAGGGGTTAAAATCTTGTCGTGAAGGCCCAGCCTTAGCAACAACCTGGGACAGCATATCAACAGACTTGTAACATATTGGCAACCACATGGGATGCCTTAGTAACTGCAAAGCACCACCTAAGCAACCACCTTGGATAGCATAGAAACAGTCTAGCAACACCTGCCCTCATTCAACAGTACATCCATTTTTCTTTTTTCCTCATACTGAGTGATATAGAGTTTAAGGGCCTTTGTTCAGTCTCCCAAGCAGGAATCTGTTCTCCTTGTGCAGCCCACTGTGAAATATTACACTGCTAACCCTCTAATATAGAAATTTTATAGCCTAATAATTTTATTCTCAGAGGACTCATTCGTCCAGGACACTTGACACTTTCCGAATGTAGCAGGTTCTACACTAAACACCTGTACAGTTCTTATATTAAAATACGAATGGCAAATTCAGCACAATTAAGATAAGAGCAGTGTAACCAGCTGGCTTTGCACAGTTGACTTGTTTCATGTGCTGCACACTCATAATTGAAAATTCTCCTGTGTGGTTAGAAGCGACTGTAGCTTTTATGGCTGTGCTGCAGGAAAAGCCCTGCAGTGCAGTCACCCAGTCAGTAATTACACCAGTGATGGTGTAGGTGGCCCTTCCCTTGGCTCGTTCATAGCCATTGGCTGTCAGAATGACTGATGTGCGCTCTCTGCCAGTGTGCTGTCCTGAGGCTTGGAGGAGTTTATGCGTCCTCTAAGGGATCTGCCGCTGCCCTCTGACCCCAGAGTTCAGCTCCCGCGTGGGTTTTAATTAACACAGGCATGCAGATTGTCTTCATAACTCCTACACATACATGTACGTACAGCTTTGGCAGGGCTTTAATCTAATGCATACACGGCTGCAGGAGCGTGGATTTGCAGAGGGATTTGCTGAGTAAACTTCTGTGCTTTGAGGTGAGTAATTGCCAGAGGGCTCTTCAGAGAGTAAGCATGCTATAGGCTAAAGCGGAAGAACAGAAAATTCAGAACGCCTTTCTCCCGCTATAGCAGAGGTCTGAGAGTACATGCATATGGGCATTTTGTTGCCCAAGACGTGCTTGTCATGCCCACATAACCTGGTTAAAATTTCATTTTAATAAGTATTATTATTCATTTATAGTAGCCTCAAGCAATAGTTAACAGTGCTTACATTAGCAATGCATAGCAGTGATCAATGATTGTGTCTGAAAACGACTGGCAAGTCAGATAATAACAAGAAGATTACAGGCTATTAAATGCAGTTTCAATTATTGATAAAAAACGTTGGTAACACTTTATGAATTCATATGTTTTAATGCATTCATAAGGCATCATAAACATGGCTATAAATATTTATAAAATTGCATTGCATGTTATAGCCATGCTTATTATGCATATGAATTGTAATACATTATAAGTACTGTTCATAACAAATTATAAGAGCTCATAAGTCCGCTCTAAGTAAAGTGAAGCGTACTGTACTAAAGCCTCCTCCAGTGTTATGAGTGAGACTTCAAGTTGAAGTATTTACTGAAGGATTTACTGAAACACTAAAACATACTCAGTAAAGCTCATTACAGGCTTCAAATGTCAGAGTTTAAACTAGAGCTGCCATCAGTGTTTTACCCAATGTGGGAAAGTCAATGTACACCACCGTTAGTTTGGCACCAACTTAACACTGCATATCCAATAGAATGTTAGCAGAAATTAGCATTACTGTACTGTAGTGTAGGGATGTTACAGAGTGAAGGGTTCTAGTGCATGAGGTTAGAACCAGTGGGGGAACAAATCACAATGAGAGCACTCTATTATCTCAACTCTCCCTCTCCAGGCCTCAGTGTGATGTCAGAGGGGGTTCAGGGGAGGGTATCATGGGTACTTGGTTTGCTGTCATGTAGTGTAATATTTAAAGTGAGAGCGCTGGGTAAGAAAAGCACATTGTAGCTATAATTCTAGGCTGGACAGATCTGTTTGGAGCATCTGAATATTCAGGACTGAAGCCCCGAAGATGCAGCTCTAACAGCACCAGCAGTGAGAAATAAAATTTTGGAAATCTCAGGGTGTAAAAAAACTTTGTATTTATCTTTAAGCTCTCCAACCTGGGACTGACTTCTTTGGCACTGACAGTATAACATGCTATTAACACTACTTACCATGCATTATATCAACAATTCATAATGTATAATAAACATGGCTATAAAGTGTAATTCAGTGTAATTCATTTTTATAAATATTTATAACTATGTTTATAATGCCTTATGAATGCGTTATAACATTTTATAAATGTGTTTGTAGATGCTTACAAATGTGACATTCATAGAAAGTGTTACCAAAATGTTTTACCCACAACACAAGGGTGAGGTTGAGGTTTTGTTATTGTGTAGACCACTGCTTAATAGCATAATGTTTTATGAGGTAAGACATTATATGGCCAAAAGTATGTGGACATTGCTCCTAATTATTGAGTTCAGGTGTTTAAGCCACACCCATTGCTAACAGGTGTATAAAATCAAGCGCATAGCCTTGCAGTGTCCATAGACAAACACTGGCAGTAGAATGGGTCGTACTGAAAAGCACAATGACTTTAAAACTAGCACTGTCATAGGAGGACACCTTTGCCACAAGTTAGTGTCTGCTCTGCTAGATCTGCCCCTGTCAACTGTAAGTGCTGTTATTGTGAAAGGGGAGCTCAGCCACAAAGTGATAGATCATGCAAACTGACAGAGCAGGGCCGTCGAGTGCTGAAGCGCGTAGTGCATAATGATCACCTGCCCTTCGTTGCATCACTCACTACAGAGTAAACAGACCGCCTCTGGAGGTAACACCAGCACAAGAACTGTGCTTTGGGAGCTTCACGAAAGGAATCTTTATGGCCGAGCAGCTGCACACAAGCCTAGGATCACTATGCCTCACGATACACTCTTTTCCTATTCATGCTTACATATCATCAATATAGGCCTCTAACAGTAGTCATTGATGTTATGAATTCAAATCTCATGTTCACTGTGATACACTTAGCAGTCACTGTAGATCTGTTTCTCATTGTTGTTCTGACTTCTAACAGTAGTCATTGGTTATCATTGGTTAATCTAAATACAATCCCATTTCCAAAAAAGTTGGGACGCTGTGCAAAACGTAAATAAAAACAAAATGCAATGATGTGCAGATCATTTAAACCGTATATTTCATTGAAAGTAGTACAACGACAACATATCAAATGTTGAAACTGAGAAATTTTATTGTTTTTTGAAAAATATTTGCCCATTTTGAACTTGATGCCAACAACACGTTCCGAAAAAGTTGTGACGGGGCAACTAAAGGCTGGTAAAGTCATGCTAAAAAAAACACCTGGTGGTTAATTGGCAACCAGTGAGTAACATGATTGGGTATTAAAAAAAGCATCCCAGAGAGTCTTTCAGAAGTAAAGATGAGGAGGGGTTCACCGCTCTGTGAAAGACTGTGCAGGCAAATAGTGCAACAGTTCAAGAACAACATCTCTCAACATAAAATAGCAAAGAATTTGGGGATTTCATCATCTATGGTACATAATATCATTAAAAGATTCACAGAATCAAGAGATATTTTTGTATGCAAGGGACAAGGCCAAAAACCAACATTGGCTGGCTGTGATCAGGCGGCACTGCATTAAAAACAGACATGATTCTGTAGTGGAAATCACTGTATGGGCTCAGAAACACTTCTGAAAACCACTGTCTGTGATAACAGTTTGTTGCTGCATCCACAAATGCAAGTTAAAACTCAAAAACGCAAAGAAGAAACCATATATAAACAGGATCCAGGAATGCTGCCACCTTCTCTGGGCCCGAGCTCATTTAAAATGGACTGAGGTGAAGTGGAAAAGTGTCCTGTGGTCCGACGAATCAACATTTGAAATTCTTTTTGGAAATCATGGTCACTGTGTCCTCTGGGCTAAAGACCACTCAGCTTGTTATCAGTGCACAGTTCAAAAGCCAGTATTCATGATGGTATTGGGGAGCTTTAGTGCACATGGCATGGGTGACATGCTCATCTGTGAAGGCACCATTAATTCTGAATGATATGTACATGTTTTGGCAACATATGCTGCCATCCAGATGACGTCTTTTTCAGGGAAGGCCTTGATTATTTCAGCAAGACAATGCTAAACCACATTCTGCATGTATAACAACAGCATGGCTCTGTAGTAAAAGAGTCCGTGTGCTAAACTGACCTGCCTGCAGTCCAGACCTGTCACCCACTGAAAGAATTTGGCACATTATGAAATGAAAAAAACGAAAAAGGAGACCCAGAACTGATGAGCAACTGAAATCCTACATCAAACAAAAATGCAAAAACATTTCGCTTTCAAAACTACAGCAGTGTCTCCTCAGTTCCCAAATACTTAGTGTTGTTAAAAGAAGAGGCGATGCGACTCAGTGGTAAACAGCCCCCGTCCCAACTTTTTTGGAACATGTTGTTGGCATCAAATTCAAAATGAGCGTATATTTTTCAAAAAACAATAAAATTTCTCAGTTTCAACATTTGATATATTGTCTTTCTGGTATTTCCCTTCATTTCAGAAAGAACACTAATGTCTTTAAACTTTGGACATATAGTGTAGCTAACAGCAGTGTCTAAAATTTACTGGGTTCTTCAGATTGTTTTGACAGGATGGTTCTAAATACATAAAAACTACAGGTTTCCTTTCTGGAAATGTGCTTTATGTCTGGTTAATATTACTATTAGTAATATTAATATTAACAGTAAGTTCCTTTTTGTATTATTAAAACAAGCTATGTCTGGTTTGAAAGACTTTCTTGTAGCATAGAGTAGCAGTACTGAGGCAGAGTGCGCTAGTCACTTTATTGATGTATGTTTAAATAAATATCATACTATGATATTTTTGAAAAATATTGTGATACTGAATTGTATCATTAATGCCCAGCACTGTACTGTACCACATTTTGGTACAAACCCACCCATATTCACAACAAATGTATCTCAACTTACTATTGTGCTCTACGTCTTTCACTGACCTTCTCTTTAGGAGACTGTAGACAGATAACCATTATGATCTATCTATGTATGATCTATTCAGTATATCAGAAAAATCCCTCCAAAAAGCCTCATCCTCATCCTCTACTGCGCTGGTTTTTAAATGTACTTGTTTTAATCTGTTATTTTTTCTGAGTCGGTATGAGGATGAAATAATGCTCTCTCGTTATTAAACGAAATGAATGCATGTGGGTCTTTTTTATCAGCTAGGAGGGCTTTGCTCACCCCTGTGCCCAAAGCCTGAGAGGATTTTCATTAATAAATATGTGGATGAATAAAAGATGATAGTCTGGAGATGGAAGGATTTTCCCTGAGGAGCGGAGGCTGGGGTCTAAAGATCATGAATAAACACTTGCTTTGTTTCTTCCGCTTCCAGAATTAAGATGCAGCCCTAGTTTCTTTGTTACTTAAGGTTTCATATTGTATCTCCTCTATTTTCATTATATTCGTCTATTATGAACCATCTATACTGTATAATTATTTGCTTATACACCGATCAGGCATAACATTATGACCACCTCCTTGTTTCTACGCTCATTGTCCATTTTATCAGCTCCACTTACTATATAGGTGCACTTTGTAGTTCTACAGTTACAGACTGTAGTCCATCTGTTTCTCTGCATACTTTGTTAGCCCCCTTTCACCCTGTACTTCAGTGGTCAGGACCCCCATGGACCCTCACAGAGCAGGTAGTATTTGGGTGGTGGATCATTCTCAGCACTGCATTAACACTGATGTAGTGGTGGTGTGTTAGTGTGTGTTGTGCTGGTCTGAGTGGATCAGACACAGCAGTGCTGCTGGAGTTTTTAAACACCTCAGTGTCACTGCTGGACTGAGAATAGTCCACCAACCAAAAATATCCAGCCAACAGCGTCCTGTGGGCAGCGTCCTGTGACCACTGATGAAGGACTAGAGGATGGCCAACACAAACTGAGCAGCAGCAGATGAGCTATCGTCTCTGACTGTACATCTACCAGGTGGACTGACAAGGTAGGAGTGTCTAATAGAGTGGACAGTGAGTGGACACAGTGTTTAAAAACTCCAGCAGCACTGCTGTGTCTGATCCACTCGTACCAGCACAACACACACCACCACCACGTCAGTGTTACTGCAGTGCTGAGAATGATCCACCACCTGCTCTATGAGGGTCCATGGGGGTCCTGACCACTGAAGAACAGGGTAAAAGGGGGCTAACAAAGTATGCAGAGAAACAGATGGACTACAGTCTGTAACTGTAGAACTACAAAGTGCACCTATATAGTAAGTGGAGCTGATAAAATGGACAATGAGTGTAGAAACAAGGAGGTGGTCATAATGTTATGCCTGATCGGTGTATAGAAGACAGTCATCCTTTCAAAAGGGCCACTGCTTGTTTTATCTATATTAGTTCTGAGCCCACTTTTAGTGTGGATAGAGTTTTTGAGCTGACTAATAATGATCATAGCTGTGAAGCTATTCAGTGTTATGAGTAATTAGTAATGACACTCTCCATTTAGTGGTTTTGGACACTGTATTCTTTGGTCATTGCATTTTAAAAGCTCATTCTGTGCAGTTCTTTTTGTCCTCACTATGTACACGCACTAGCAGTACCCACCTCCACAACAGCGCTTGTTGCCAGTATAATGTGTGATTAGGCTTTAAGAAAATACACCTCCGTTTCCCGTACGGAAAAAGCAGGAGGCAAAACAGGCCAGCTGGTATCTTTAAAGAGCCCATTTCATGGAAAACCTGTTCTTTGCTTATTTGAAATAAGAATTTGGTGTATTAGGTTAAAGTTTCAAAATATATCATCCACTCTCCACTCTGTATGATACATATATGGAAAGTAAGCTGCAAAACTGCCCATTTTTAATTAGTTGTTTTAGTGACATCACAAAAAAAACAATGCACTGACTTATATCAGCCCATTCAGCCTTCAGTAGTTCAGCCCCTCCCACTCATGAAGTTATAAGGAGTGTTTCACCCTGGGCTGCTTTTTGAATGTAGCACAATAGAGGTTTGTTCCCATAAACATGACAAAATGCTGGGACCCAACTTGGAAAAATTTAAATGATTTAATGTTTTCTTTGTTTGGATATACATACAGTGATACAGTGATGACTCATTAAATAATTTAAAATAAACCAGAATGATTTAGTTGATATTAAATTGATTTTTAGTAACATTTTCCAATTTAAGTGACAAAAGTCTCATTATCGAAACGCAGTATGGTTTGAGGATAAATCTGTAAATTATGTTATTTTTGCAACTTTTCTTTTTACAGCTTGTTTACTGTTGTTGAACTGAGTATTTCAAAGCTAATTAGTAAAAGATTTTACAAAATATACAAAAAGGTTTTACAAAATATAGTATTTTGCTTTTTTTCTCACTGCTGAAACACAGTGACACATTTTTTTAATTGTGCCACATAATATTTTTTTGTTTTGTTGCTTTCACATCCTTACAGTTTACAAGACAAATGAAAGTAAAGAGATTGAACAGTTAAAAGTAATAAAAACCAGCTCTTTTCTAGTTAAAAAAGCAAAAAAATATGAATAACAAATGACAAATGGGTATGTGCGCACATTGCGGTAGTACGAATTAGGGTAAAAAAGACGTACAATGACTTAAAAATTCCTCAGTGACTTAAAAATTGTTGTGAGGCAAAATAGTCCTCAAATAAACTTATTTTTACAGATTTTCCTTCATTTCATATAAAAACTCAGACCCGTGTAGGTTCACTGGTGGTTTTGGATAGTAAATAAAATGGCTATATTTGTGTTGTAGACATTGAGACCCCTGGTTCCCATCACCACCACTGTAAAGAAATCTGAGTCTGTTAGTTTCTCTACATTGAACCATTTCACACCAAACTACTCTGAATGACTATGTTTACATCTCAGTGACTGAATTAAGCAGAAAATTGTTAAAATTTTCACTTTATTAATTTTATGTCTGTTTATTTGTTTCAGGGGTTTGATTGTCCGTTCATAAACCCTTATGAATAGTTGAATTTGAAAAAATGAATCCGAATGCACATCACTAGTATACGCCCCACTGCACAGCTGAATACAGGGCAGCCAATCAGAACAGTGGTCAGTCAGGCATCGCAACGAAAACAGCCTGTAAATTGAAAAGGATGCAGAGAGGTTTTAAAATGTTAATGTAAAAATGGATTACAACTGTTTTTGGTACATCAGTCCACACAAACTTCATAAATGTGCCTCAGGAGTACAAAATAAAATACAAGAGAAATGTGAAATGTGGCTCCTTTAAATCTACCAAAGTTCAGAAGTCCATTCCAGCAGAAGGAGGGATCGGTGCTGAAGACGGTAGTGAAGGCAGGGAAACTAAGCCAGGGAAAAAGATTTCTGAATTCTGGACCTAAACGTCTCTTGAGGGTATCAGTAACATCTGCTCTTCTCACTACCTGAGCAGTGACCATGGAAACGAGCACTTCAGGCTTATTTTCCCCCATTAACACACAGTAACTCACATATACACACACACTCACTGTGAGAAATGAACAGCGTCCCACATCTGGACTGATGGGTCTTAAGATCGCGCTGTGGTCGTGTCACTGTTTTGTTATCACTGTTGCTCTTTTTCTCTTTTTTTATTAAACTAAAACTCATGTAAATTTTCTGAATGCTATGAGCTGATTTCTTTTCATCTGTTTCACCCAGACATTTTTCTTTTATTCATTCTTTTCTTCATTCCTTTCATTTATTTCTTTTGATTTCTTTCTTAATTAATTCCTTTCTTTTTCTTTCTTCCTTCCATCACCCTTCCTTCCTTCCGTCCATCACACCGTCCATTTGTCCGTCCGTCCTTTCTTTCTTCCGTCTATTTGTCCGTCCTTTCTTCCTTCTTTCCGTCCGTCCATCCTTCCTTCCTTCCGTCCTTCCTTTCGTCCGTCCTTCCTTCCTTCCTTCCTTTTTTCCCTCCCTTCCTTCCTTCCTTCCTTCTGTCCATCCATCCATCTGTCCTTCCTTCCTTTCTTCCTTCCATCCGTCCGTCCTTCCTTGCTTCCGTCCTTCCGTCCATCATACCATCCATTTGTCCGTTGGTCCTTTCTTTCTTCCTTCTATTTGTCCGTCCTTTCTTCCTTCTTTCTGTCCGTCCATCCTTCCTTCCTTCCATCCTTCCTTCTGTCCATCCATCCATCTGTGCTTCCTTCCTTCCTTCCTTCCTTCTGTCTGTCCATCCTTCCTTCCTTCCTTCCTTCCTTTTTTTTCCTCCCTTCATTCCATCCTTCCTTCTGTCCATCCATCCGTCTGTCCTTCCTTCCTTCCTTTCCTTCTTCCATCCGTCCTTCCTTCCTTGCTTCCCTTCTTCTGTCCGCCCTTCCATCTGTCCTTCCTTCCTTGTTAGAGTGTGGATGCTTCCTACAATGTGATTTCATCTAAAGACTAGAATTCATAATAAGACATCTTATGCAAAAGTTTCGAACACCCCTGGTCAAATTATGTTGTGTTGATCTTTCTAAGTGAAAATAAGTTTATTTATTATATCAATGTTTGTTACATCCTCTACAGAACAAATGTAAATACAGCCTTTTTTTCTGAAAACTGTAGTTTGGTTTATTTGTATTTATTTGCTGAGTTTAACATTAGAATTAGAAATAAAACGTAAAATACAAAATGTGCCATAACCTTTGCCCAGGCCACATTTCGCATTTTATTTTTTCTTCAATATGTTCCCTTCAGTAAATAAACTGTAATTGTGCATGAAAATGTGCAAAAGTGTGTTCTCTGTAGAGATTGTGTTCACTTATTTTCAGAAAATCAACAAAACGTAAATTTTGGGGTGTTCAAACTTTTGCAAATGACTGTAAAGACAGCATTTAATAAAAGGACATAGACAAGAGTTTACATGACCTGTCTTTAATAAACAAGTTTAAAAAGGTTTAAAAAGTATAGAAACCCTGATATTTAGCAGCCATTGGACTTTACTGACATTAACTTCAACCAAATGTACAGCAGTTCGGAGGAATCATGGCTTATTCCTCTACACAGAACTGCCACAGATCATTCATACCTTTAGAATGTCTTGTCTGAATGACCTCTTTCAGATCACTCAACAGCACTGCAGTGGGATTAATGTCCACACTCTGACTCAAACTGAATTTTCCTCTGTTCGAGTCACTCAGTACAGAGAATTTGCTTCTTTGTCTTGAATCATTATAAAGTTGAAACCTCTTTTAAAGTTTTATGGGCTTCTTTCTTTCTTTCCTTCCTTCCATCCTTTCTTAAAGAGAAACTCCACTGATTTTTTCTAAATTTCCATAATTAAATGGTCATTTTAGAGAAACTTGCCAAGTCACAGTGGTTCACCGTGCTAGTGATGGGAACCAGACGTGTCTGTCTCTACTCTAAAAAGTGATGTGTTAAATAACAACACACCTATGTTACCCATGTGAACACATTTTACATGTCACTGTTTTCTGTTGTAACACATTCCAGATAGAACGTTATGTTTTCCATAACTGGGCACAGAACTATTTTAGCACATTTTGTGGACCCTATCATGACCCCTGGTTCCTATCACCACCACTGTAAAGAAATCTGAGTCAGCAAGTTTTTCTACAATGAACCATTTCACCACTCTGAATGACTTTGTTTACATCTCACTGATTGAATTGTTCAGACATTTTGAAAGTTTGGTGGAATTCCCCTTTAAAAGTGGAAGTGAATGTCAAAGTATCAACATTTAAACATTGAACCCTTGTGTGGTGTTGATGTGTTTGTTACTCAGTGGTCTGGTGGACCGACCGCATTATTGTTTTTTAAATCAATACAGCCATAACAGTTTATGTAAAAATACCAGATGTTTAAAATATCACAAGTGTCCAGCGTAGGGTTCTCCTTTAGCAGCTGTAGCCAGTCAGCAGCCTGTCCATGTTGTCCACCCTCACACACACACATATACAAACACACACACTAACAGACACACACACTAACAGACACACACACTAACAGCAGGCCATATAGGAGAAGAACAGAGTGAAGGACACAGCACCTCCACACTTTTATCCCCCGCGGATTCACCCAACACCACATGTGTAATATAAATGTGTGGGGGGTGAACAGAGTGAAGACACTGAAAATGGGTTATTTTATATGTTCTTCGCAGAAAATGAGCAAAGGCCAAGAATCTGAGGTTGAAATAATAATAAATCACATCATTTTTTATTTTGGTAAACATGGAAAATGGGTCCCACAGACCTGAACACCACACAAGGGTTAAGGATCAGGACATGCTTTCGTTTTTTGGTGTTGTGTGTAACGGTGACTAATGGGCAATACTAGTCCTTGCACAAAGATGAATTCGCATAGTTGTGGCCAGTTTGGTTTTACGCTGAAATGAATTTGGTCGGATGTTTTAGTAAACCAGATTATAAAGCATGGGAACTCGACTGATTGGAAGAGAGAAAAATCACATTGCCTTTGGCTTTTTGTTTAGTACTTTGAAGGTCTAAATGAAAATGTAAGGAGTACTCTTGGACATGTAACCAGGCCCAAGCAGAAGTATTCAGATTCAATAATACCTGAGTCGAGTACAAATCTTCCAAAATAATACTTAATGAGATACAGCCACTTAAGGATTTTCCACTCCTGCTTCTCAGGCACTGTGTCTAATGGTAGGAGAAGTGAGCCAACTGGAAGGTTGTGGGTTCAAATCCCATGACTGACTAGGTATACCTGGTTGTGCCCTTGGGCAAGGCACTTAGCCCCCC
Organism: Colossoma macropomum; assembly: GCF_904425465.1. Classification (NCBI taxonomy): domain Eukaryota; kingdom Metazoa; phylum Chordata; class Actinopteri; order Characiformes; family Serrasalmidae; genus Colossoma; species Colossoma macropomum. Next base: position 6,336,203 of record NW_023494800.1, read on the forward strand.
AACCCAGGCGGCCCTGCTCTGTGGGCGACGCTGTGCTGCTCCCAGATTGGACGTAGTTAGGCAGCAAAATGACAAATTTCCCTTGTAGAACCAATAAAGTACATAACATAAATCAAGGCTGTAGTTTTGATTCCAGAAGTTGAAATGTAATCATGGAAATGAATGTAGTCTGATTCATGTGTCAGTGGATTACACACAGCAGTGTATTTCTACTTCAGATTAGAGCCAACTGATGTCTTAGGCTGTTAATATTGGCCAATATTGACGACCTGCAGTTTTATCAGTATCAGAGAAAAAAAATACAGATAATGTGTTGATAATTACCAAGTTTTGTTGGTTTTGATATGAGCGGGACTTGAACTTGAAGGTAGAATGAAACCTCACAGTTGTAAACTCAATCTGAGTCGCTCCCTGTTTAACTGTATGGCAGTACTGATGTTCTTTGTATTAGCTGTCAGAACAAAACAAATGAACATAATTTCAAAATATTGGCTGCCCTTTACACCGTGTGATGAATAAACTGTTCGAAATTGTCTCAAATTACATCAATGCTTGTTGAAAGTTAAGAATATTTTTCCTTTATCTTTAAAGTTACTGTTTGGGAAATAGGAGGTTGTGATCCAACAGTACCACTATATAACATCTGACCCTAACATATAAAAAACCCTTGTTTTATCAAAAGAACTAATGAAAAATGAGAAATATAAGGGTTATATAACGCAAAACAAAACAGTAAAGAATTCTGGGTAGCTCCACCTCATTGTTATTATAATTATCTTATTTAAGATGATTGAGAACTGACAATCATATTAGCATTTAAAGCAAGTATAAAGTATTTGCATAAAAAAATTAAATATAAATATAAAACTACACTGGCCAAGATTATCACCTATCAAAATTTTTATCCCCTAAAAATCTGTCGAAACGTGTCATATCAGGCTCTATTTCAGATTGCTTTTTATCAGTCAACCTGTTCAATAATAGCTTCTGTCATCTGGATTATGACCACTGGGCAGCCTATTTAAAAATTTCCCCGCAACCTTTGGGACCTTTTCGGGGGTGCGGGCAGAAAATATTTTGACAAAAGAAATGAGGGGGACATGTTCTCCCACCCCCAGTGGAAACTAAGCCTATGATTGAAATGAAACTCCGTCTCGACAAAAAGCTGATATCACTGCTCTGGTTATGTCGTTCGATGGCTGTGTGGATCAATAATGGTTTATCTCTTTGTTCAGGCGGAGCTGGACCTGGAGAAGGGGCTGGAGATGAGGAAGTGGGTTTTATCTGGAATCCTGGCCAGCGAGGAGACTTATCTCAGCCACCTGGAGGCTCTGTTACTGGTGAGAGCTTTTTAGATGTACCGTGTCCAGTTGTGCGAAATTGACTGTGAACCTGCTGAACCTGTCTGGATTTCTGCGTGAATGCGTCTTGCGTTGTGATTTCATCTAAAAACCAGACTCCATAATCAAACATAAAGACAGTATTTAAAGGGATATTCCATCCCAATTTTTCTTTTTAATTTCTGCATAATTAAACAGTTAAGATATGTATAAAGTCATTCAGAGTGGTTTGGTTTGAAGTGCTCTGTTCTAGATAAACTTACTGAGTCAGAATTGTTCCAGTTGAACCAGATGTCTCTTAAAGCTAAAGCCTAGAGCTAAAGTTTTGGCCTTAAACATATTTTTTTAATCTGTTCATGGTGAAAAGGTGCCTGCAGGGTTGTAAGGCAAAATAGTCCCCAAAGAAAATGTATTTTTTCAGATTTACCTATATTTTATCATCATCAGCATTACATATAAAACCTCAGATGGAGCATGTAGGTACGCTGTACATGTAGGTTGTTTTATATAGCTGATAAAGAGGCTATTTTCCATTGTAAACATTGCAACATTTGGTTCCTGTCAACACCGCTGTAAAGAAATCTGAGTTTCTCTACGATGAACCATTTCACACCAAACCACTCTGAATGACTTTGCTCACATCTCAACGTTTGAATAATGCAGATTATGCAAATTTTGAAAAATTGGAGGAATTCCCCTTTCACAACAGAACATCGACAACATTCTATAATCTTTATTGAACTTTATTGATCTTTAAGTTTAAAAAGGTTATGAAGCATGTGAACCCTTATATTTAGCAACTGTTGGATTCTACTTTTTTGGCAATGACCTCAACCAAATGTTGAGCTTGTAACAATAGAAGAACCCCTTTTGGTTTTATATAGAACCCTTTTCTTAAATGTTCTATACAGAACCGTATACAGCATATTCTCCATCAATCTGAAGAACCATTTCACCATGCAAATAAGCTTTTAAGCATGAAATGATTCTATATAGAACTCTTGGTTACAAATAGAACCAATGCTGTTACTTAGGAACCGTTGAAGAACCTTTTTTTTTAAATGTGTACTTTTAGAATATCCTGCTTAAATGACCTTCTTCTGGGTCAGGACTCTCTGACTTAGTTGACAGACGCCGCCACGTTCTCCTGTTGTATTCCTTGATACAGTTTGGAATTTATTAGTCCAGCAGTGACTCCAGGCCCTGAGGCAATAAAGCAGCCCCACTCCATTATACTCCCTCCACCATGCTTCACAGTTTGGATGAGGTGTTGGTGTGCAGTGCTTTGTTCTCTCAGACGTGGTGTGTACATTTACCAGAAAACCCAGCTTTCGTCTTATGTGTTGTCTTTTTTTCTTGTTATGACTCAGAAGATGATCACATTTTATGAGTCATTCATGCAGAAATCCATATAATTCGCAAGAGCTCCAATATTATGCTATTCCTTTTTTATTATGATGTAATATTTGCTGTATTTTTTTCATTGATATACATTTTCATAGTAGATTCTGGCACTTGGTCCTGTGGTCAGAAACTGACCGCTGATGAGGACAAGAGGGTGGCAAAACTATTAACAAATCAAACACATTGAATAACTAAGCTGCAAAAACGTTTGCTGTTTTTGTGATGTCACAAAAACCAACACATCCACATATATCCACCTATTCAGCCTACAGCAATTTAGCACTGGCCATTCATGCTGAAGTTATAAGTAGTGTTTCAGCCTGGACTTCTTTTTGAATGGGATGCAAGGGCAGATACACGGCAGCCAAGCTGATCTGAGCTCATTTATATATATATATATATATATATATATATATATATATATATATATACACATATATCTCAGTCCTAAAGGCACAGTAATAAAAACAGCCTGTTTACTTCAAAGGGATAAAGGGAGGTTGGAATATGTTTATGTAAAAATATTTAGGACTGCATTTGGCGCATAAAAGCATTGCTAACGTTATAAGTGGCCCTCAGGAACAAAATAAAATGCATGGAAAAATGTAGAATATGCAACCTTTAAAAATGATGCAGCGTCAGTGTGGATTGAGAACAGGGGAGGAGTCTGTTGTGACTAAAGATGCTAAAGGGAGAGCAGTTACTGACTCATGTCACTGCACTGAAAATCCCAGAGAAACAGGACCCATCTGTCTTTGGCAGCCAGCAGTGCAGTCGTGTGCATGATGATGCATGCTGAGTGGGGCACTGAGGTGACGTAACTCTCCTGTTTCAGAGTTCAGGCTGCATCAAGCCATTCCTGTGCTGTCATCGTGTGTCTGGTCCATGAAAACACTCATCATACATGATTTCATCCCAAAAGATCTTTTACATGGCATTCCTACCTCTGTAGAGTGTTATCAGATCTATCAAATGCTTCAGTTCTGTGAAATTTCCCTTGAACTTCCCTTGAAGTTGAATGACATGGTAGAGATAATGGGGTTTCCCGAAAGAATTTTAAGGGTTCATATCATAAAACCTAATTTTTCTCTCTTTTTGAAATAAAGGAGATTGAAGTAATATGTAAACACTGTTAATACTTTGGAATGTGCCATTCGCTACTCAGTCCATTCAGTCCATATGTAGAAATATGTAGAGGGGGGGGAAATATTCAGTCCATATGTAGAAATATGTAGAGAGCTAATCCCAAAAACAAAACCTGCACCTACAACAACAAACCTGATTCTTTCTCTCTTCCAGCCTATGAAACCGCTGAAAGCTGCAGCCACCACGTCGCAACCGGTCCTGACCGTCCAGCAGATCGAGACCATCTTCTTCAAAGTGCCTGAGCTCTACGAGATCCACAAAGAGTTCTACGACGGACTTCTGCCCAGAGTGCAGCAGTGGAGTCACCACCAGCGTGTGGGAGATCTCTTCCAAAAACAAGTGAGTCACTCTTTCCCCTATTTTGGAGCTTGACCTTGATTTAAAGCGACAGGATGGATAGACATCACTGTCACAGTAGTTTTATAGCTCTGTGTACCGTGCAATACATGTGGCAGTAGCCAAAAATCCCTGCTGGAATCCCTACTAGGCAAAAATAGATGTAGTCTGTTTCATACTGAGGGTTGGGGTTGTCCTCAGTTGTTACACTTTTAAAAACAAAGCCTTCTAAATATAAAATTTATTTGATTTATGATGTAAACAGGGTTAGAGTTTCAAAATGAAGTATTCACTTCCCAGTCCGTTCGCTCTATATGTGGAAACTAAGCAGCAAAAACAGCCTGTTTTTCAACTCGCTGTTCCTGTGATGTCACTAAGACCAACACATTTACATATCCACCAATTCAGCCTGCAGCAGGTAAGCTCCGCCCACTCACGTTGAAGTTCTAAGGAGTGTTGGGCTGCTTTCTGAATGAGGCACTATACAGACCAACCAGTCAGCAGAGAGGCCATTTACATATATCACTCTTAAAGGCACAGTAAGAAAGGAATAGATAGAAGAAGGAAAATTAATTATGACTGTTTTTGGTATGTAAACCTACTAAAACATCAGAAGTGGATCTCTGCAGAAAAATAAGAAAGGAAAATGAAGGAAATGGGTTCTTTAAATTGAACAAGAAGAGCATAAAAGGTTGTTCACACTCTCACTTCTCATTTACAAGAGTGGTTCTTTGAAGAAACATGTCTTGAAAGGTTATTTAGGGAAGCAAAGGTGCTTCTAGTGTTGCGTCGCACAAAAAAAAACCTTTTTTGGCTCCTGCGTTTTTCAGAGTGCACCCATTAAAACTTAAGTTGTGAGTTGTGTTTGATGGCATTTCACCAATGCAGAGAATTCTTGATGAACAACTTATTTATCCCCTTAAAGCAACACTGTACGTGCTGTGTCTGCACTAAATGCAGTGGACAGTGGGTCATACAGAACATCCTCACAATGCTGTCTTTCTCACTCGGGCAGCTTGGGCTAATGTAACACTGTGTGCTTTGTGTTCCAGAGCGAGGGCTATTAATAGTGTCATACAGTACAAGAACTGAGACTCTCACCCCATCTCTCTCTCTCTCTCTCTCCTCATCCCTTCCTCTCTCCCGCTCTCTCACTCTCTCTCCCCATCCCTTCCTCTCTCCCGCTCTCTCACTCTCTCTCCCCATCCCTCTCCTGCTGTGCAGCACTCATACACTCTATGTATTTGTCTCTCTATTTTCCCTTCAGCAATTTTCTTCTCTTTGCCTCACATTTAATAAACAATGGCAACTGTTATGCTTTTTCATATATTTTTTTATTCCCAAGAGCAGCATTGTTTTTCCAGTCACTCAGTCAGACCGGCCGTCTCTTTGACCGGAGGCTGCCTGGCCATGCTACTGTCCTGCTCTTCTGCTCTCAATGGGAACCCATTAACCAGGATTAGAAAGTGGAGAGGCCCAGAAAAAAAACTCCCTATGAGACCGATGCTTATGGCTGGCGAGAGAGAGAGAGAGAGAGGGGGGAGAGAGAGGGAGACATATTTAGTCTCTGATAGAGCCGTTCCCCTGCTGCTTCTCAAGTGTTCCAGTTCCCAGTGGCTCAGTAGTTTAGGAGGCAAACGCGAATCAAAAAAAGGTGGAAATGGGAGGCGGATGCGCTTTAATGACAGGTTTCGGGTGCGCGAGTGCCAGAGAAAGCTGTTTTGAAGTTTGTTTTCAAGCTGAGAGTGGGAATAAATATCTCCTAAATGTTTTACTCCAGCTCGTCACAGCTGTATGTTGATTTTCTGCAGGCAGCGACAGATCATGGTGAGCTTCAGCGTTCTGTCCTAGCAGTGCATCTCTTTGACCCATTTCGAATGTATGTGCACAGTAGACGCATTCGAGAGGAGGCCAGTGTCATTTCTGGCTGCGCTCACCATATGTTCCTGTCGTTGTGGAGCAGCACATGGAAGCAGAGTGAATGCACATGTGTCCTGTGTCAGCAGCAGACGCTCTTCTCCGTTAGGCTGTCTCAGCCAGCTGATACTTCGTTGCTGTTTTCAGAGCAAAAATGTCCTGACTTTGTAGGAAAACCACAGAAAACAGGGCTAACCTGTAGTGTCAGGGCTAAGAAGATGATTATGTCTTTGTAAAGTGCATTTTTGAAAAAGATATGGTTTATTTTTTAAAACTGGAGCAGCAAAATCATTTCTTCTCATCACTGGCTGTGTTTACATGCAAAAATGTCTGCCAGTCTGATTGAATACATTCCGATTATGGATTAAGACTGAGGTGTTTTTATACTCACTCTACTCAACAATCTGATGGAAAATCTCCGTTTACATGCTCACTACAAGGAATCAGATCCAAAATTACGTGCATGCATAGAGAACCGCTTAGTGTAGACGTTACCATGACAACTAGCATCACATGAGTCCAGTCAGAGTGAGATGAGCAGCAGTGAGCAGTGCTTGTGTTTTTAATTGCTTTAAAATGATGTCAGACTCAGGAAAACGTCCTTCACATGTCCTTATTAAAGAAGGTCGAGAGGAAGACGTCGTGTTCGGAGGCACATAAGCTGGACGTCCGTCCCACCGCCGTCTTTTAAAGATCAGAGCATAAACTTCGTCTCCTCTGCAGACCAGTTTCTGCTCCGCCATGCTGAACGGTATAAACTTTCGCTATGACGTGACACACATGATCAGAACGGACTTAAACTTCCGATAGGGAATATAATCAGATACAGGTGTTTACATATTATTCTTTGATTTAACTGATTATTTACAGCATTACCCACCTCATTCAATCAGATAGAAACTGTATTCGGAATGACCTCAATCGGACAAGCCTATTCAGACTGAAGTGTATACATGGACATATTCTATTTCGATCGAGCTATTAGTCGAATTATTAATGGATTATTAGGCTGCATGTAAACGTGGCTACTGAGGATAAGGTAAGTGTTAGATTTAGGCTTAGAAAAGTCTTAGAAAAGTCTTAATACATATATTTAATACAAATGAGACACATGGATGTAGATATAGATATATCACAAATGGAATCATCATCATCTTAATAATAATTAATATGACTTATTAATACATATAGGCACTTACGTATGCATAATACATGTGGCACATATTACATATAGGTACTTACATCTTTTTAATACATATAGGCCACTACTTTTATTACACTTAGGTACTTTATGTAATACATTTGGGACATATTAACTGTACTTACACCTTTATTATACACATAGGATGTTATTACATATAGGTTTTTACATATTATTACACACTGTTGTTGGCCACAGCCGTACATAAGCAGAGTTCTCTTTACTAACAGCTCATTCACTACTCTACTCACGTCTCTCCGCTCACTGCTCACTCACACTCAGCCTGGGATGTTTCGTAGCCCCGCCCTCTACAATAAGAGTCCCTAGCAAAATAAGCCCTCTCAATAAATGCTGAAGAACACATAACCGAAAACTAACATGTAAACATTTCTTGAACACACTACTGTACATATGGTACATGTTATTACTACAGTTGTTTAATTTATTTAATTCATATGGGTGTATAAAAACAAACGTGTTTAGGTCTCTTTGTTGACAGTGACTCCCTCTCACCTTTACCTCACTTCAGGCCCACGAAAGCCTAAATATTACCCTCAGCACACCTGATCCTGTTTCACACAGCGTTATACATTGGTTTACAGGCGTGTCCGGTGTATGAAATATTAGTGTGTATGTAGGTCCAGTGGATGCCATTACTGTTACTTTTTCATCCCCCTCATTCTCCTTCTGAACAAATGAAATCCTGCTTCTTGGGTTGGATCAGCTAGTCTGTAGCTTGAAATGTGTCTGTTTTGCACCGCTATGCAGTAGCAGAACTGATGGGCGCCTCATGTGTCGTCCACACCCTAATAAGATTGTCACAGAGGAAGTTCCTGCTGCAGATTGATTCTGGCCCGGGGCGGCCGTTCCTGCGCACCGAGGATGGGATTCCAGACGCTGGTGAAATTGCTTTAGCTCCTTGGCTCTCCAGCAGCGGGGGGGCGGAGCGGCTGGAGTCAGCTCCGAGCCGCTGATCAGGTTCCACTTTGGCCCGGCTGTGCGGGTCAGTGTGCAGTGATTGGTTCGGTTTAGGGAGAAGTGCCTGTGATTGAAGCTAATGCCTGAGGGAGATGCTGTTACGGTGAAGTAAAAGGCCAGGGCTGAAGCTCTGACATCATTTATTGATGTCTACTGTTTAGTGATGAGGTCACTGAGTGTTGCAGTGTGGTGGGTTACAGAGGATGGAGCTAAGGGCGTGGGTTGGTTTCAGAAGACAGTGTATGCATAGCTGGGGGGTGTGGAGCTGGAGCCCAGGACCCCACCAACTCACATGCAAAGAAAAATAACTGAAAGCTGTTTTATGCCTTTTTACAATTTATGGCAACCTTAGAAGTTGGATAGCTGATTTTAAAGGGATGTTTCGGCCAGAAATGAAACACTTTGCTTAATTTGTTTTAAACTTCTTACAGCAGTGCCATAATAGTTTCTAAAATGAAATTTGCTGGTTTAAAAACTTGGAAAGCCACCTTCGAATGATGTATCTTGAAGGTGGAAGTGAGTGCTTTGGTGTAGATGCTTGGGGGTGGGCTTTTTTTTGCACTAGCTGGCTAAATTATTCGTTTAACAAAAAGTTTGATGACCAATTAAGGTTTGTCCTGTATAACTAATGCTGGCTTGAGGATGTATCTGTTAGCTTCTAGCTATATATATATTTAGCACTGTAAGGATTCCCAATGATTGTGTGACATTTGAGTAATGCATGCTGGGTAATGAGATTAACCTGATGGACAAAAATTCTAAAAGGATGTAAAGGTGCAAATTCCGTCAAACCTATGAAGCTGAGGGATGCAAGGCTGCACTACAGTGTACTACGTAACCAGAAAGGACCCCTCAGGGATATCTAGGCCTTCAGAGACGGCCTAATGATTTCTGGGAAATAAAAAATATATGTCTTTAATTTTTATTTCAAGTCAAGTCAAGTCAAATTTATTTGTATAGCGCTTTTTACAACTGATGTTGTCACAAAGCAGCTTCACAGAAATCCATTAAGGACAAAGTTTTAACATGAAATGTAAATCCTCCAGGTGAGCAAGCCAGGGGCGACAGTGGCAAGGAAAAACTCCCTCAGAGCTGGGGAAGAAACCTTGGGAGGAACCAAGGCTCACAAGGGGGGACCCATCCTCCTCTGGTCAAACTACCTACAAAATTATTATACTACTAATATTAATAGTAGTAGTAATAATAGTTAGGAGTCTACTTCAGTGTCGGGTGGGCAGCTAGTCCAAGGCAAGTGGCGGTGACTGGGGCGTGGGCAACTGGTCTGAAGCGGGTAGCAGGAGAGCTTGACAGATGATTGTCCATCAGTGTCCGGCTGGACAGGTGGGCAGTCGTTTAATTTCATTAATTTTGTTTAATTTCAAAAACTCCAGCAGCACTGCTGTGTCTAATCCACTCAGACCAGCGCAACACACACTAACACACCACCACCACGTCAGTGTTACTGCAGTGCTGCGAATGAGAAACAGATGGACTACAGTCTGTAACTGTAGAACTACAAAGTGCACCTATATAGTAGGAGGAGCTGATAAAATGGACAATGAGTGTAGAAACAAGGAGATGCCTGATCGGTGCACAAGTTAACAGTAACAATTATGAAATCCAGTCAGTTGTCTTTCTATGCATTGTGGACTGATCCTGACTGATAGGGCACTGCAGATTATCTATGCGTTAGTCTCACACACACATACACGCGCTCACAGATGGGGCCCTTTATCATCCCCGTGTATATTTGTGTTTAAGGGGATTGATTGGGCTGTTAAGCGAGAGAGAGATAAATTGCAGCGCTGGTGGGCAGGGCCGATGAGTTTGGATGACTGAATTAGATTTTCAAATGTGCTTTTACAAGCGCCAGCCGCACACATTAATTGCTCACCCCAGAGCTGGCCATCGCTGCCATGGCAACTGCTGTTGGCCCTACAACTGAGCACAGTGATGGCCCTGCAGTTCCCACGGTGATGGCCCAGTGGTTCCCACGGTGATGACATTGTCTCATCTGTCTGGTTGTGGTCGCACACGCGTGGATCACTTATTACTACGAGTCTCAGTGCTGCAGACATGCTAGTGTTCAATCACAACAGTAGTGAAATGAAGGGCGGTTTCAGTGCTGCAGGGCTGCATTAATTCACAGCGTGTTTCCTGCTCTGAAATGCCAGAGTTAACTCATCAAGGGGTTGATAACAGGTTGACAAGTGGACTTGCCAAGATATGTTTGGCGTCCCATGTTGGCTTTTAATTTTGCACTAGAAAAATGGACAAAAGAATGGTCAGAATTCAGGCTTCAAGGTGGCTGTTGCTCATGTTTGAGCTGTGCAACATACTTTTGTCCATAAAAAGGGAATTCTAGTGATTTCTGTGAAATAAAAAAAATGCATGCCGGTAATTTTTAGTCTGTTTGTATTTATTATAATCATCATGTTGTATTTAAACTGTGCAAGTATCATACTAATTTCCGTGTTAAGTTTTAGAACTTGGAAGTTATCTAATAAGGCAATAACAGCCAATCAGACAGTGGGAACAACCAGTCATCTTTTGCTGTACAATCTGAGGGACAAATTTAGTGAGAACTGGCCTTCTGGAAAGTCCTGGAAACTTCACTCTTCTCTGAAAGAATCACTGTAAAACTGCTACGAACATTAAGAGTGTTTACATGCACTTATTAATCCGATAACTGCAGAAAAACAGATTTTGTCAGTTGTCCGATCCATGCGTTTACATGCACTTGATAATCTGATAACTATACAAAAACAGATTTTGTCAGTAATCCGATCCATGCGTTTACATGCACTTGAGTAATCAGACAATGGGAAACTCCGGGTCTATCTAAGTCAGGCAGTAGTCGGATTTCTGCTTTGAAACCGGCCAGTAAACCCACAGAACAAGTCGTGGCGTAATTGTAACGTATAACTCAAACTTGATGCCACGTCTTTTTTTTAAAAACATCGCGCCACTTTACCAAAAAAACATGAACATACATCATCTAGAGGATGAAGAATATTCAAACCCTTCATTTCGTCAAGCATGTATTTGGTTTCGCTTCAGAAGTGTTTTGCTGCGTCTCACAGCGACGCTGCTTGCTTATTTCTGGTACTGCAGTCTGTTTTCACACATGCGCAGACTGAGAAATCCAAAAGAAATCAGAGTAAGAGTTTACATGCACTGAGAAATACATACTGTTAGAATCCCATATGGTTGCTAGCAGAAATTAGCATTATTGTAGAGGTGTTTTTCCTTGTTTTTTGACATTTATGGTCTGAGCTGAGTCATGGTTTGCCAGAGATAGATATGGGACTGTCGTACAATGTCAGAAACCACATCTAGATTTGAGAACACAGTTTGAGGCAAGCGATGCTAATTGACCATTTTGATTACCCGTTAGCTACATTAGCTTCAATGCTCCAGTGCAAAACTAAAGATGCAAAATTTATCGAACATGGGCACCAAACATGTCTTGGCTGGTTGACTGTATTTCAGGATGGAGACAGTTTTGTAAATTAGATTTTTAGCTAAACCCTCATCTGTGATACAGTGTACTCCAGTGCTTGCTAACTCCAGTCCTGCCCTGAACATTTTTATGGCTTTGTTAGTCTAAACACATCAGCTAAATGCAAAAATTTACAGAATGTTGGGTTCAGGACCCGCTAGTGTAATGTTTACATGGCATAACCGTATAAATATGACATTCTGTTTTGTCACTTGCAGGCCAGTCAGCTGGGAGTGTACCGGGCCTTCGTGCTGCCCTGAACATTTTTATGGCTTTGTTAGTCTAAACACATCAGCTAAATGCAAAAATTTACAGGAGTGGGATCAGGACCCGCTAGTGTAATGTTTACATGGCATAACCGTATAAATATGATATTCTGTTTTGTCACTTGCAGGCCAGTCAGCTGGGAGTGTACCGGGCCTTCGTGGACAACTATGAACTGGCAGTGGAGACAGCAGAGAAGTGCTGCCAGGCCAACACCCAGTTTGCTGAGATCTCTGAGGTAATGCCTGCGTGGAGTGGCCTGAATGAGACAAATACTGTTTTGGGATGGTCAAGGGGCAACTTTCCCTGGTCAAATTAACCTTAATCTCTTTAGGGGAACAGCTTTGTAATTAATACAGCAGCAGTTTTTTTTTTTCATTTTTCCAATTTTATAAGACTTCAAAACAAGAAAACATAGAGTAATACACTGACCAAGTGTTACACAGATAAAATCTGCTAAATCTTATATTTTAGATTCCTCAGCCTGCCTTTGCCTTGATGCAGCTTTGCACACTCTTGGCATTCTCTCAAACAGCTTCATGAGGAGCCACCTGGGATGCTTTCCCAGCATTCCTGAAGATGTTCCACATGCCTTGTTGGCAGCTGAAAACTACTTGTTGTTCAGGGGAAAATATATATATATATATATATATATATAAACTTTCTATTCTGAATATAAAATCATAGGTGGCAACTTTTCCATTTACATTTTTTTCATCTTTGAAGCGTTTATGCTTAAGCCTTTCGACAAATGAGTTGACATGATAGAAAGGGAAGTAAAGCCATAGAAAAGAAAGGAAAGCCAGATATTCTTCCCTTGCTTATTCAAACAATGCTGCAACCTCCAACCACATTCAGCCAAACAGAGCGTCTCTTCCTGTAAGTGGAGCATCTTTTTCCAAGTCCCTACGCTGAGTTTGGTACACTTTGCCCTGAGTTTGCTCAGAAATGGACCAGTGAGACACCTGAAGAGCAGAAAAAGGACCTTTTCACTCTTGATAGGCTCAGTGTGAGATTCCATAGCCACCTGAACATTAGAAGGAGAGAGGGATAAAAAACATTATCAGGTGCTGCTCAGCCTCAGTTCAACCCAATCCAATCCCTGACTGAGCGTTGTCATGCCAACTGATACTTCATTTACTACAGTGAGCGTGCCCCCCCCACTACCACCCCCCACCCCCCGGTCCCCTGACACTAACAGAAATGAATGTTAGGATAATTGTGTATTTAATGGGACAGCAGAGTAGAGAAGGCTTTAGGGGCTGCGGAGTGCTGAGTGGGTTGTAAAACCTCGAGACTGTGCAGAAATGCATTATTTTTTACCTGAATGTCCTTGTATGAAAACATAGTACCTCAATGTAACATTAATACCTTCAGTTGGTCTAAAACTCTATTGGAGCTGGTTTAATTTTACCTGGTGAGGAGTAATTTACAGTAATTTGAGCAGTTACCCAAGAGATCTGCAATCTAAGTCCAGTATGAATCTGTGGTTTTTGTAGTTTTTACAGTTTGACAGTAATAATCGTGGTTCATTTAGTCCAGTTTGAATCTACAGTGTCTGTTGTTTTACAGCCTGACAGTAACAACTGGGGAGTGATTTTAATCCAGAATGAATCTGCAGCATGTAGTTTTAACAGTGATAATTGTGGAGTGAATTTAGTCCTGTATGAATCTACATTGTCGTTAGTTTTCTGTGTGTAGTTTTTACAGTCTGACGGTAATAATTGTGGAGTGATTTTAATCCAGTATGAATCTGCAGTGTGTGTAGTTTTACAGTGTAATGGTAATAATTGTGGAGTGATTTTAATCCAGTATGAATCTGCAGTGTGTGTAGTTTTACAGTCTGACAGTAATAATTGTGGAGTGATTTTAATCCAGTATAAAACTGCAGTGTGTGTAGTTTTACAGTCTGACAGTAATAATTGTGGAGTGATTTTAATCCAGTATGAATCTGCAGTGTGTGTAGTTTTACAGTCTGACGGTAATAATTGTGGTGTGATGATTTTAATCCAGTGTGAATCTGCAGTGTGTGTAGTTTTACAGTCTGACGGTAATAATTGTGGAGCGATTTTAATCCAGTATGAATCTGCAGTGTGTGTAGTTTTACAGTCTGACGGTAATAATTGTGGAGCGATTTTAATCCAGTATGATGTCTGCAGTGCTTTTACAGTCTAACAGTTGTAATAGACATGGTTTGTGGTGTGTTGTTGTTATTGAGTATGGCACTTACGGTGTAATGCTGACGTGAACATCCAAGCTATGACCTTTCAGTCTGGGCTGTCTGTGTAACTTCGGAGACACTGTGTCTTGTATCAGTTGGCCGGTCAAACCAATAAATTACTCAACCTCTTCTGGTCAAACTAATCCAGCTTAAACAGTGCTTAAGAATGTCGTGAGGGTTGCTCTAAAATAAATAAAATAAAAATTGAAGCAAATGTGATATAAATCAGTGGTTAAAATAAAATTCTTATTACATTGGTCAGTGCCTAAAAAAGCACTGCTAGCAATTTACAGTTCATTATTCATGTTGAAAATGGTTGATTTGACCTTGACTTTATTAAGGTATTGTTTATTGTTCTTTGTCCTGCTAGCACTGCAAACAATCTAAGCTAATGACGATTCTGTGCAATGAGCCTTAGGCTTTGGTTATTCATGGATGTAATGGTCTATGTAATGATGTCTTTGACTGGTAAACCACGCGCAAGGGGTCAGCAGTGGATCCTTTTGCATTGTGACTTTGACCTGCATTCTGTACCAGCTCAGGTCTGCACAGCACGAGGAGACTCAGATATCAGATAAATGTACCTTTCATAAGAAGCTCAAATCCTTAAGTAAAATACTATTGTGATATCATTATGGATTAGCAGTGGGGATGACATGCTTGCGTAGCTTCATTCATCTTGTGTTTGTTTTGTCTCTTTAGAACCTGAAAGTCCGAAATACCAAGGAGTGCAAAGACCAGACAGCCAAGTACTCGCTGGAAAGTAAGAGCTATTATATCTTATTTTGAAAGTATATATAGACTTACAGGCCTAAAACTGTGGGTTGCTTTGACCTTAATACAGCTCCCTAAGAGACAAGAGAATTTAGCCAAAAAAAACTGTTTGTAGCTTTAAGCCAAGTTGTAACAGTCTGCAGTAAGAAGAGCTGACCTGCTGAGTAATCAATGTCTTGCTGTCTGTTCTGTCCTCTTTCAGCTCTCCTTTATAAGCCTGTGGACAGAGTGACCAGAAGCACACTAGTTTTACATGTAAGTGTCTTTCATATACACTGCATGGACAATAGTATTGGGACACCCCTCCTAATTATTGAGTTCAGGTGTTTCAGCCACACTCATTGCTAACAGGTGGATAAAATTGAGCACATAGCCTTGCAGTCTCGATAGACAAACACTGGCAGTAGAATGGGTTGTGCTGATGAGCTCAGTGACCTTAAACATGGCACTGTAATAGGATGCCACCTCTGCCACAAGTCAGTCTGTGAAATTTCTGTCCTGCTAGATCTGCCCCTGTCAACTGAAAGTGCTATGATTGTGAAATGGAAGCACCTTGGAGCAACAACAGCTCAGCCATTAAGCGGTAGACTACGCAAACTCACAGAGTGGACCGCCGAGTGCTGAAGTGCACTGTTCCTATCCTCTGTTGAATCACTCACTAAAGAGTTCCGAATTGCCTCTGGAAGCAGCATCAGCAAAAGAATTGCTTATTAGGAGCTTCACAAAATGGGTTTCCATGGTCGAACAGCTGCACACAAGCCTAAGATCAAAAGTGTCGGTGGGAGCAGTGGTGTACAGCACACCGCCTCTGGACTCTGGAGCAGTGGAAACGTATTCTGTGGAGTGACAAAGTGACAAATCACGCTTCTCTATCTGTCAGTCTGATGGACGAGTCTGGGGTTGGTGAATGCCAGGAGAACGTTACTTGCCTGACAGTACTGTGCCAGCTGTAAAGTTTGGTAGAGGAGGGATGATGATATGGGGCTGTTTTACAGGGGTTGGCCTAGAACCCTTAGATCCAGTGAAGGGAAATCTTAATACTTCAGCAGAACAAGACATTTTGGACAGTTGCACACTTCTAACTTTGTGGGAACAGTTTGGGGAAGAACCTTTTCTGTTCCAACATGACTGAGCCCCAGTGCACAAAGCAGCTCCATAAAGGCCTGGCTGGGTGAGTTTGGTGTGGAATAACTTGACTGGCCCTCACAGAGTCCTGACCTCAACCCCGTCGAACACCTTTGGGATGAACTAGAACGGAGATTGCGAGCCAGGCCCTCTCGTCCAACACCAGTGTCTGACCTCACAAATGCTCTTCTGGATAAATGGGCAAAAATTCTCACAGACACTCTCCCACATCTTGTAGAAGCTTCCCAGAAGAGTGGAAGCTGTTAGAGCTGCAAAGGGGGACCAACTCCATATTAATGCCTATGCATTTAGAATGTGATGTCATGAAAGCTTGTGTAGGTGTCCCAATACGGTGTATCTTATTTACACTAACGTTCAAAAGTTTATGTTTTCATAATCGAAAATAACTTACAAACTTTTGAACTTGGTGTTTATACTACACATATATTTTTCCCCAAGTTCATAAGACCAATTTAAAAGAAGATATTTGTGTATATATTTGTGTTACAGGACCTACTGAAGCACACCCCCTCCAGTCACCCGGACCACCCCCTTCTCCAGGATGCTCTACGTATCTCTCAGAACTTCCTGTCTAGCATCAATGAGGAGAGCACGCCGCGGCGCCAGTCCATGACAGTGAAAAAGGGCGAGGTGAGTGTAGTGCAGTAGTGGAAATCTTCTTCTCTTCATTGTCTCCTTTTCCAGTCTGCAGTCTCTCCTGAGGTGAGATGTGCATTGCAGAGGAGCTTTTTTGTTTGTATTTCAGTGTCAGTCTCATGCGCTCTGCCCACAGTAGCACACAGACTGTCTGATGTAAACTGCATGCTAAAATCACCACAACCCTCAGAAACTCACTCCTCACAGAGAATTTAAACTGACTCAGGTCTGCATCCATGTGGGAAACAAACAGTTCTTTACCAGAATAAATGCAAGTGGCAAGCAGTTGCATCTCCGCTTGCCAGTAAGCCTTTCAGAGTAGTACAAAGGCCTAGTTGCTGAACTAGGTAACATTTATGATATCCCATTTTAAAAAATGTAATTCCTGAATAATAATAATAATAATAATAATAATAATAATAATAATAATGTTTTATACATACATATATATATATATATATATATATATATATATATATATATATATAAAACACCTTTCATACATTAAAAATGCAGCTCAAAGGGCTTCACAGTACAAAGTAAAAACAACAGAGGAAGAAAAGATAATCAAGAATAAAAACAAAATATAGCAGAAAATGTATATATTAATAAATGCAATTAAAAAGCACAGGATAAAAGCGTAAATAAAAAGAAAAAAGACAAAAAAATGCAACTAACAAGAACATAAAAGTAGTAGTAATATTCCAGTAAAAACAAAGGAAACAAAAAATAAATAGTTCAATGCTAAAGTAAAGAAATAAGTTTTAAACTGTTTTTTAAAAACATTTACAGAAGGACAGATGTTTATTAATAATACTGACTGAGTAAACAAGATATCATCATACATTTGGCAAACTACTCAAAGTTGTTTTTTTTATTGCACGTCATCCTAAGTGTTCTTTGACTGGATGGTTTGCATGTCAGTCAAATATCCCTTCCTATAGCGGTTCTCGAAAACTAGCCGGTCTGACTTACAAGCCTGTATTTCAGCACAGTCTCAGGCAGCTTCATTTTGTGTAGTATTTCCACACTAATAAAGTGCTTTGGGATTTATGTTCAGCAGAAAAAAAATGATTTCTGTTCTGTCCTTCTGCCTCCTCACTTCAAATTTTACTACTGTTAGATTTCAGGCACTGTCTTCAACTAGACATCTGCTGCCCACAATACTGACTAGTGGATTTATTGGTCTACTAGTCTATGCAACCCCTAATTACACAGGGTATTAAGAAAGTTTTTGTCCTTGTCCTGTAAAGTTACTGTTTCAGAGAAAGCAAGTTTTACATCATGTAATCAGCATCTAGCTAGCCAGCCTTCATTATTAACTGCGTTAATGCATTTCTGAGGGCAGTCTTCCTTTAAAGGGGTTTCATTGCATGACCACAGTGCAGTAGCCCTGAGGCAGTGCAGGCCGTGAGCTCCCATTGGGATATCACTTGAGCCAAAGCAGCAGACCCTGCTTTTCTCAGCTCTGCTCCTCTCCGTGGCCTGCATGTGTCAGGTGCTTTGAACTTCAGCACAGCTACTCACTGCTGCATTACTGCGGCCCACTATGAAACGACCCAAAGCCCTGTATCAGTCCCCAGCCAGGTGGTTGGGAACCTCTGCTTTAGGCCTTTTAGATGCAAAGCAACATATGAACCTGGTTTTAACTTACTAATTTAAACACGCTCATTCACTCATTCTTACTCAGCAGGCTTAGGATTCTCCACAAGAGGGCGATCAAGACGCTTTTGTTGCTTTGTGAAAGTGGTGCGTCGCCTCAGTGACACCATGTGTCCTTGTTTTCTGGTTTTCCTACAAAGCCAGGACATGTTTGTCCTGATAATGTACAAAAACAAACACATATAGACATTACACATGCACACACACATACACACACATGTCTATCTTAATTCCATCCACGTAGACCGCCCCCTCCGCCCCCCCCCAGTTCCTGCAGTCAGGCCTGCTGTGAGTGTCATATGAATTGCTGCTGTATGATTGACGGCGAGTGAGGGTTTGCAAGTAATGTGCCTTAACGAGCCGCCTCCTCGTGTTTATTATTCATAAGACGGCCATCTCGTGAGGAGGTGGCTCCTCCCTCATACGCACACACACAATCTCAGACCCCTGTGGGGTCTCTGGTGGACAGACCAAACTGATCATCAAATATTGATGTTGTGTACATGAAAGGAGCTGATGGAAATCATGGGGTTGTTGTGGACCTCATTATCGTCTTTATTGTCTTGTTTAAGATTCCTGGGAAAAGTGCTTCTAGCAGATTTCTCCTGTGTGCTTTTTACAAGACAAGAGTTACAAGGGCTTTGGTGAAGAGAGACAGTTCCTCTAGTGCTCTGTGGCTCTAGTGCCGTAGTGTCCGTCCTGTATGGCTTTGCAGGTATTCAGAGGAAAAAGTGCAGAGCCAGTACAGAGAACAAACAGCAAGGTAAGCAGGTATCGTGTGCTGTATGAACTGAGCTGTGTGCTGTAACTACAGTCGTGTGCAACTTTGAATACCCCTAGTCAAATTACACATTTTGTTATATAAAAAAAAAGAATTAAAAAATTAAGTTAATACGTCCTCTAAAGGGAAGAATTCTAAATATGATATTTTTCTGCGAATCTTAGTGCACACTTTCTACTTATTCGCTGAGTTTAACATATTGGGGGAAAAACATAACATAAAAAATGTGACATAACTTTTGCACAGGCCACATTTTATATGTTTTTTTTTATTCATGTTAAATTTAGCAAATGCACAGTCATAGTGCTTTTAAATGTGCAGAAGTGTTGCATGTATATATATATATATATATATGTATGTATGTATATATATATATATATATATATATATATATATATGGTAGTGGCCTCCAGGTAATTTATGTCTGAGACAACTATCATATATCTAAGAAGGTGCTAGTCCTTTAAGAAAGAAATAAAATAATAATAATAAGAAGAAGTAAGAAGAAGAAGAATAGTAAAAATTTTAAAATGCTTTTTAGATACAGTTGCATTTAAGCGCTTGAACACCTCCATTCAAATTCTATGTATTGTTGATTTTGTAAATAAAGTGTAAATAAGTGAACACATCCACTACAGAAAACACACTTTTGCACATTTTAATGCAGAAGTACTGTTTATTTACGGAGTTTAACAGCTTAGAAAAAATCTTAAACTATGAAATATGCTGTCATCTTTTGCAGAGGCTACATTTTATGTTTAATTTATTTTCCCAATGTATTAAATTCAGCAAATAAACAGTAATTGTGCATTAAAATATGCAGAAGTGTGTCTCTGTAGAGGATGTGTTCACCTATTTTCACTTAAAAAAATCACAAAACATTACAATCATGTAATTTGACCAGGGGTGCCCAAACCTTTGCATATGCCTGTAGATAAATAGGTGGATGGATGGATGGATGGATGGATGGACAAATAATTAGACATCAGTTACAAATGTGAAACAGTGAAGAAGACAACAAAAAGAAAATTAGTCTTGAAGCAGGAAGGCAGTGAAGTGCTGCCAGTACTGGAGTAATGTGTTCATTCTTCCGCGTTTGAGTGTGAACTCTTACTGCTGCATTCTGTACCAGCTGATGTGCGGAGCAGGGATTGGGCCGGACCCCCGGAGACCCATACTGGGCAGATGGGAGGAGGGGCCGGACAGAAGCTACTTAATTAAAATGCAAATGGCGCTGCGTGTTTCTGAAGCAGCTCCAGCTTCTCTTAGCCTCTGGGACACGGGTGAACGCTGCGCAGTGCGGGGGCACTTACGCCCAGCATCACACTGAATACTACTACATACATACACACCAGCCTTCACATGCACTTATACACTCCAACTGCACAGTGTGTGGGCAGTCGCACGCACAGACACATCACAAATCCTACACGCACACGCATTAATATGCTTGTACACTCACTGCCCACGTATACACACCCCCGCAAAGCTTCGTTTTGGCCGTGCAAACAAAATAAAAAGCTCTTGAGAAAAGCGTTAAATCCATTTTACGCCCAAGCTCAGTGTCAGAATGTGTACATGTCCACATAGATTTTGCACACCATGAAATCGTACATAAACGGGGCCCGTATGTGAACAGATTTCAAGAATTCATTCCAAAGCGCAGAGATAAGCACGATGTACACCGATCAGCCATTACATTATGACACATTACATCCTTGTTTCTACGCTCATTGTCCATTTTATCAGCTCCACTTACTATATAGGTGCACTTTGTAGCTCTACAGTTACAGACTGTAGTCCATCTGTTTCTCTGCATACTTTGTTAGCCTCCTTTTACCCTGTTCTTCAGTGGTCAGGACCCCCATGGACCCTCACAGAGCAGGTACTATTTGAATGGTGGATCATTCTCAGCACTGCAGTAACACTGATGTGGTGGTGGTGTGTTAGTGTGTGTTGCGCTGGTCTGAGTGGATCAGACACAGCAGTGTTGCTGGAGTTTGTAAACACCTCAGTGTCACTGCTGGACTGAGAATAGTCCACCAACCAAAATATCCAGCCAACAGTGTCCTGTGGGCAGCGTCCTGTGACCACTGATGAAGGACTAGAGGATGACCAACAGAGCTACTGTCTCTGACTCTGACTAGAGGATGACCAACAGAGCTACTGTCTCTGACTAGAGGATGACCAACAGAGCTACTGTCTCTGACTTCACGTCTGCTGCGGTTTAGCCCCGCACATTCACACTGAAGTTATAAGGAGTGTTTCAGCCTGAACTGCTTTTTGAGTGAGGCATAATACAGGGCAGCCAATCAGTACAGAGCTCATTTACATATATCAGTCTTAAAGGCACAGTAACAAACACCACCTGTTTAAAGGATAAAGAGAGGTTGGAAAATGGTCATGAAACAATGAATTATGATTGTTTTTGGCATAGAAAAGCATAAAGTAGACCTATTAAGTGGAAAAAATAAAATACAAGTTTAGAATTTGGCCAAAGACAAAAAAGCATGAAAATAGAAGCAGAATTATGATGAAATACAAGTGGGTCAGATTAAACCAAAAGACTTTCATCCACTTATAATGTTTGTATGTACCAAAAATGGTAATTAATTTTTAATAATTTCCATCCATTCGATCATTTTCCATCCTCTGTTTATCCCTTAGAACTTAACATTTTTTTTTGGTCATCATGTTCCTTTAGGACTCATATATGTAAATGAGCTCTGTTCTGATTGGCTGCCCTGTATTGTGGTTTATTAAAAAAAAAAAAAGTCCATGCCGAAACACTCCCTGTAACTTCAATGTGAGTGGGCGGAGCTTAACTGCTATAGGCTGAATGGGTAGATATGTGTAAATGAGTTGGTTCGCATGAAGTCACAAACCAACTTTAGCAGTGTTTACGTTTTACATCAACTCCTTTCTTTCAGTTGATATGGGCCCTTTAAGATGAAGCAAGAAGACTTTTCAGCGTTTGTGAAGTGTTTTATGTTGACAAAGGCTAGTTCATAATTCCTTGGCACATACTGGATGACTAAACTACATCCAAATCTGGTTGATTAACTTCATCAGATTGTGTATTTTTAGTTCAGTGCCCGCTAGGACTTCCACACAACACCACAAATGCACACACGTGTCTGCATATGGATGCTGGCTGTGCTGCTGGATGTGAAGCTGCTGATTGGTGTTGTATTTTTCGTTTCGGTGGCCCGATAGTTAAAGAGTGCTTGTAGTCAGCAATTATGAGAGATTGCCATTGTCACATTTGTGCTAGAGGCAGGCTGTAGGAAAATGTCATCTGATGTGCAGAGACAGTTGGTTTGATGAGCATCTCCTCTTTAGGAGCGCAGAAAAGAGTGCATCATGTTCGCATTAGAAAAAGGCCTGGAATAAATTACAATGCACTCTCTGCGGAACAATGGCTAGGACCAAGGCAGCTTTGGGTATTGTTTGTGTGTCTGTGCTTGTGGGTAAGTATTTGGTTATTTGCTCCTGAACGTTGTCTTGTTCTATTACACTCTAAAGTTTACACTTTCCAGTCATCTCTCTTTGTGGTTTTGTATAGACAGCAGTTTGTTTATCTCATTCTCTGATAATAGTGGGGTTATGAATTGGTTCAGGCCCTGTTGGGGTTAATATAAAGTAAGCATCCAAAACACAACGGATATACTTCGCTTTAAGTGCAGTCATATACAAACGCTTACATAGGGAACATAGGGTTTCTATTCACATCTGAGAAAATGTGCCGTAATTTTGCCCAGGCCACATTTGATGGTTTAATTTTCTGTTAAATTCAGCAAATAAACAGTAATTGTGCATTAAAATGTGCAGAAGTGTGTTCTCAGTTGAAGATATGTTGCTTTATTTTCACTTAGAAAATGAAGGAAATGTCATTTAACCATGGGTGCCAAAACCTTTGCATACAACTGTAAGTGCACATTTATTTAAGGGTGCAATGTTCAGTATTTGTATTAATTTATCCTAACAAATAACATATATTTAGAGCATGTTTGTTTACATATACCTCCTGTCAGTCAGGTTGTAGACACTCGCCCTCACTCTGCCCCCCCATCTTAAGCCGCAGTACTAGTACAGAGGTCAGCAACGTGTGGCTCTTTTACTACCCTGCTGTGGCTCCACAGTAGAATCAGATTTGTAGGTAAAAATAAAATAATCCTCCTTTACAGTTTAACAATAAATGGTGTTAAATGCTGGAGTTAATGTAGAACTGCTGATTCACCCTTTAACCCGGAAGATCAGCGCAGACTGCTGGTCACCATAGCAACACAGGTAACAATCTGGCCCAGCTAGTACCCAATGAAAA
Organism: Colossoma macropomum; assembly: GCF_904425465.1. Taxonomy (NCBI): domain Eukaryota; kingdom Metazoa; phylum Chordata; class Actinopteri; order Characiformes; family Serrasalmidae; genus Colossoma; species Colossoma macropomum. The sequence goes on from NW_023494800.1 coordinate 6,359,835, forward strand.
GGCAAAGAGAAAGATTTAAGACGAACATCGATAATTTAGAGACGAATGGACTTATTTGCGTTTATAATCACTCCAGCTGGTTTCCTGATATGTTTAATCTGCAATGAATAACTGTCAAACACTAAAAAGTCACGAGGCTGTAGTGAGCTTATTGTTCGCCAGCTTCTCATTTGAATTTTCTCGTTCCACCTTAAATGGTGCAGCAGTTACATTCTGGCACCTCTGGCACAATTTAAGGTGGAACGGGAAAATTCGAACAAGAAGCTGGCGAATGAAAAGCTGACTCATAAAAGTCAAAAGTTGAGAGCCATTCCCAAAAAACTACTCCTCTTTTGAGAAAAGTTTCCTGTCGGAGATGTGAGAAAAGCAGCTATAGCTGAGCTAAATCTTAAAGCAGAGTAAAGTAAGTCTGTGTTTTAGTTTATATTTTTTAGCCTTTGCTAGCACATTAGACCATACTGAGACATAATTACCACCAAGATGGTAAAACGCTACTTCAATAAATAAACGTAAAATGTTGTGGCTCCCAAAGCGGATTGATTTTTGCTGAAAGGGCAAAATGGCTAGACATTTGCAGTTTCTTGTTGCCTTGTGAAATTATATGCGACCAAGACTGAACTAAAAGATTTGTGACAGATAAATCCTCCATTTTGGTGCAGGCATGACGAATTGCGGAAAAAAGTGTAGATAACTGGCGTGGTTGCTGGCGAAGTACGAAGCCCCATTTTTTCCAGAGGTCAAATGCAGCCACTTTGCTTTTTGCTGGTCAAAGACGCAGATTTCACTCACTAAAATCAGTGTCTGTGGTTGGCTGAAATAGGACTAAGCGTCAGAATGTAAATCCTTTCAGATAGTTTTGTATTTCAGTTAGCCAGATAACTCAACACAGAATGTAAGTAGTGTTAGATAGCTGTGCTAATGATGCTTGCAGGCTAACGGGCTAATAAGAGACCACCAGAATGCAGCCCCTTTCAATGCAAAGACGTTTTATGACTGGCTAGCCAGATAAAGCAGTGTTTTTGAATGAATCACCTTCTTAGATTGTAAGTAATATTAACTAAGGACGAGATGCTGGAGATGCTTGCAGGCTAACTGGCTAAGATAAAGTCAAATTGGCTAAAATAATAAAAGACAAGACCAAACTTCAGAATGCAACCTCTTTTATTGTACAACTGGAATTGTCTGAGTTTAGCCAGCCAGATAGAGCAATTTCTTTGCATAAATCATCGTCAGTGACTGCAGCTGTGATCTCTGCGAGCTAACTGGCTAGCTCCAGTTGGCTAAAATACTGTTATTACTAATAATTACATTTTATTTTTAATAAAAAAACAATCATTTTATTTTTAATGCATTTTATTCTTTTTTTTTTTTGTTGTTTTAATTTTCTTTTTTTGATTATTTTTCATATTTGCTTTACAGTGGTCCTGGTTTGTTGATGTGCCCCTTCCATATTAAATAAACAATCAAAAGCACCCTTAAAGTGGTAGTGGCTGGTACTGGCAGCCAGTAGACGTTAAATATTTTATACTATTCAATCTCCTTCCCTGTTTATTTAACAGTGGAACAGAATGAAAAGCTGCAGATTAAAACACCCTGAGTTCTCATGGATTTACACCTTTCTTGTGAATATCTGCTTCTGGCTTTTGCTTCAGACCAGAGCAGTCAGTAAGTGTCTTGGGATACCCGTTGAAATCCCGGTTTAAGAGGCCTAATCAAAGTAAAGGTAAATACACAGATGTTGGGGCTCCTGTGTTTGGGCTGAAGCTCATACTGGGAGCTCCAGAGCTTTTAAACCAGCTCTGGGAGGCCAGGGTGGATTCCCGCTGAGAGAGGAGTGCATAATAAGCCTTATTTCTGCGTGTTGCCCCCCTCAGAGGCCCAAGTCATCTGACATCGGGCTGTCTGAATAACCTTTCTGAGAATCCGTGCCTGTGTCACTTACCCGATGATGTCATTACTTCCAGAAAATGTGGGCTTGTTCCTTTATCTTTCTCTGGGTTAAGAACGTGGGGGCTGGGTTTGGCTGCGGGGAGTTTGGGATTAACTGATTTTAATCTCAGAATCTTCTTTCAGAAAGCAGGGTGATATTGGCTTATTGGGTGATATCACTGTGAGGAAAGAGCAGCAGCAATGGTGGAGGGATGGTGTAGGAGGAATGGGCATTATGACAATATTTTAGAGTTAGGAATGCACCAATCATGCATTTTTATGACCGATATATACAACATATACAACTTATACAAATGTGTGTATCTTTTGTGAGAGACGTCCTTAGTGTCATCATTTGTGGCATGTAAATTTTCAAAACTTTCAGAAATTCATTTCCTAAGGTAAAAAAAACTTGAATGAACGCTTTATGAAAACTATGAAATGAGCAATCAGTCGCGAAAGCAGAAGCCCACTATTCCCATAGTTTCATGGTTCTAGCTCAAAAACTGTGACCTGCGGAAACGGTACAAAATTTGTAGAACATTAAAGCGAAGAACAGACAGTTAGCTTAATCAAGCCAGCTTAATTACAAAGACAGCATAATTTGTTCTATTTAATTGGATTTATCAGTCAATATATCAATCAATCAACCTTTATTTTGACTCGGGGAGTGACCTTCATTTGCAGTGTAGCTGAGCAAATTACAAGGGATTGAAGAAGTTGAAATGAGATTGACCAACTAAAACAAATGAAAATCATCAGGATTCATCAATAAAAATAAATAAATAAATAAAAATAACAGCTCAAATGGAAAACAGGCATAAAGTATCAATAAAATATATAATGAAAACCATGAACCATGATGAACCAACTTAAGATAGTAAGCAATAAGAAAACTAAAAGTTGATCAAATTATTTACTAGAACAGTAAAAGAATTAACATCAAATTAATCAGTTGCAATAAAATAATAACATAAAAAAATAATGCTAATAATAATAATAATAATAATAATAATAAATAAACAAATAAATAAAAAGGAAAGGCTAAACTCAACTAAAACAGTTACAGGCTGTCTGCAGGCTAGAGACTATGACTTAGTGACGCCAGCTGAATTTCAGAGACTCCTTTAATGAATTCAGTATCCAGTTCAGTAAAAACTCTCAGAGTGGGTCTGATAATTATTGTTATATATAGAGATCATCGATGAGATATAAGCTGGCTGCGTGTGAAATGAGAAATAAAAATCATTGTGCTCGTAATTTGAAAGTATTTTTTGTATTACTACTGGAGTTTTTCTCTGTTTTGACTCCAGAAAAAAACGAAATATCATGAAGTATTTAGTGCAGCGTGAAAATATCTTGAGATACCGTGATGTTATTTGCTATATCGCCCACTTGGAGCTTCAAGAGTCTGTTTTAATTGTCACTATTACTGTCTGGTCTTACCATCAAAGATGAGGCAATAGCGCTGAGGCCTTTGCGTGAGTCAGAAATACTGAGCTGAGTGAAAAGAGTTCATGATTCCCTCTGAATATTTCAGCAACCGCGGTTGATTTTAATTGTGCGTCATGGTGGTTAGATGGATGCATGAGCCTGTTGACTCTCAGCCGTTTCTCTTCATGGGAAGTGAACAGTGCCATTTGGAGCAGCGCTGTCTTGTTGTGTTGGCGGGGTGCTCAGCTGAAATCAGGCCATCGCGCTTTTGTGCTGGAACTACATCGCTGCCATGCTGGGTGTTCTCATTTCGGAGTGGCGCGTGACGACTCCGGGATGGCCTCAGCCACACAGGCACATACACATAACCATACGCATACACATGCTGCCCCAGGAAGGTCTCTTGAGAGGCCACTGTGTGATTCAGCAGGGCAGCAGCACTCTATTATTGTGCTGATGAGGAGTGGACCTTCGTGGAGGCATCGTGTAGAGAATGTGGGGGTGACTTCTGAGCTGGGGGGGCAGATAGAGGCATCTGATTGGATGAACTCTGCATGATGTCACCTTTTGTTGCCCCACTGCAGGGGTGACGTGTTGCTTTAGGAGCACTGGTGTGTGAACCGTAGCCACAGGCTGTGCGTGCACAGGTTCGCGTTTTCGCACATTAGCCACCTCTTTTGCTCTCAGGCCGGTCATTATCCGAGCATATGATCCTCAGACGGGTTTACCTTTTTCAAAATGTCCTCCACATGTTCTCATCTCAAAATTACACAAAGGCTCCCAGACACTGGGCTTTAGTGCCCTTTCCTGGGGGTTGGTGGCTTGGTGTTGGAATATGTCAAGAGTGCCCCCTGATGGTGAAGTCTTTCATGACAAGCAGTCAAAACATTGTAGTTCTACAACACAGGGGTGCCAGGAGGAATTGCCTTACCCGGCCCTACCTTGTTTACCTGTGACAGAATGTTCTTAATAACCCTCTTTATTGTGTTGTAGATCCATAATTCCAGCTCTGTTATGCAGGAAACTGTGAATATGAATATAAGTGATATGACTGCATATCAACAGAGAGGAACTCTCTGGACTGTCCAGGCCTTCAGAGAAGACCTAACAATTTCTGGGAACTAAAAATGTGTGTCTATTTTTGAGTTCATGTTTTTTTCAGTAGAATCCTGCTTGTATTTAAACTCTACAAGCACTACAGCACAACTATGGAGTTAATTTTGTGCCAAAAGTTTCACATAAAATAATAAAATCCACGAACAAAATATTAAGTATCAAAATGTCCACAATATTTTGCAAATACAAATAATAATAATTTTATACAACAATATATAATAATAATTTTTGTGAAGGATAGAGTTTATATTTGTATCTTATTTTTTTACTTTTAGTATTATATATATTGTCTATATAGTAACAAGTAAACTGTAAAACCCTGTTAAGTAATTAATAAGGTTAATTACCTTGTTTGTTAATTCTCTTCTTGTTACTTCTTTTCTTGAATACCTTGCTGTTCCTTTGCTGCTGTAGCACTGTGAATTTCTCCGTTGTGGGACTAATAAAGAATGATCTTTTCTTATCTTATACTTAATATTTTGCTTGTGGATTTTAAACTTTTTGGCACAGAATTAACTCCATGCACTACTCTTGCCTTATTGTTTTGAAACACAAGGGTTAAATTCTTGAAACAGCCAGAGTGGCAGCCTGATTGGCTAATCAGGAATTGTTTTTCTCTGTGGTGTCTAGGTAGATATAACTGGGCTGGACTTCAGGAGCTGAAGAGAAGTCCTAATGCATTAGATTAACCATCAGCATATTTACAAAGCGACAGAGGAATCAGTCAGTCATATTTTTATTTCCAGTAGGCGAGAACAGTGAGAAATAGGCATTGGCCTTCACCCTGGGCATCTGGAAGTCTCAGCGCTAACAATCTACTAAAATGCCATAGGGATGCTAGCAGAAGTTCACATTATTGTAGAGGTGTGTTTTCTGTCATGTTTTGACCATGTTTTGACCTTTATGGCCCGAATTGAAGGCTTAGCTCTAACAGACACGGTTCGTCACTAAATATAAACATACTGTATCAAAAGATGAGCCAGTCAGCTTGCTGGTTAAGCCGCAAGGAGGAATACCGCGACCCCCAGTTGTGGAGATATGCGTTACGTGGACAGACAGTCCTATAAGGACTTTGACTGTATTCAACTGGCTGAAACTGTTGTTTCTCAATAGTGTTGCATCTTGGCTGTCAAAGCAAAACTGTATAGTGAACTGTTTTTGACTTGTATGAAACAGACACATTATTTAAAGCCCACTAAAATCTCTGTACATGTACTCGTTTATCCAGCTGTAGATCATGAAATTCAGGTCTATGGAAATAATGGAATAATGGAAAATGTCTTGTTTTAATCTTTATTCTACCTTGGCAGAAAGATAGAAGTCCCTTACACACATAGCTAACACTGGACTAAGCTTTTACATTTCAGTGGTCAAGACATGACAACAGAAGAACACGGCATGTTGAACTACTGGTTTGTGAGAGAAAAGTGTCTTAATGAGAGAAAATCTTCATAACCCACAGTTACCTCCAAAAAACTGGGTGACAAAGACGTCTTTCCTGTTTTTACTGTTCTTTTTTTCTGGTATTTTGGAAATAATTTTGAACAAGAAAGAAAGGCTCGTTCCTCTTACAGACTGTGACTGGGCCACACCACTGAAAGTTTACACTGAAGGATCCATTAGAGTGACAGAATGAAAAAGAATAAAAAGAAAAAATGAATCTAAATAAAGTACACAGTCATTGCAGGCCACTATCTCTTTGAGGCCCTTAGAATCATCATAATCTCCTTCCCCTTATGTCTCCCCAGCTAAAGCAGCCTTGCTCTTTACTGTAGGTCTGCAGTCAGAGCCAGCACTGAAAGGCCAGTCTATTGTCTGCAGATGTTTTGGGCAGGTGCAAAGCATGTTCAAGTTAGATAAAGCAGTGCGGAATAAATTCTCACCACAGTAAAGTTTGGTGTAAATGGATGTGTTGTGTTTGTCCGGTGCAGAATCGGCAGCTGCTGAAGGACAGCTTCATGGTGGAGCTGGTGGAGGGAGCGAGGAAGCTGCGACATGTCTTCCTTTTCACTGACCTGCTGCTCTGTGCCAAGCTCAAGAAACAGATCGGAGGGTAAGTTTTAGGACTCTTCAATTTGGGACTGTTGTTAACCTGCTCTCGTCAACTTTTCCTCTTTGATTCCTCTTTCAATCACCCCCTGATGATCGAAAGGGCTGCTTCATTAAGTAAAGTTTGTTGGATGAACCTTCGGAGGTGCAAGGCAACATGAATAGAGGCCTTAATAGTATTAGTTTATAAAATATAAAGTTTCTTAAAGTATTTAAAAAAAAAAGGGTGGGTGGGATGGTCAGCACGATGCTGGCTGTCATTAGATTCAGCCATGAAGTATTGAAACTGATTAGTGCTCTTCTCCAAACGTGTTGAGACCCTTCGCAATGCTTTACAGTGTAAAAATGCAGTGTCAAGTAATCTTACAAATCTCAGAGAATTTTTTATCCCTTTTTTTATCACTGCTTTCCAAATGCTACCCAAGTGCAACCCCAACCGAACTTGGACAGCACATGGCAAGGCTTGGACAGCTTTATATTTTATATATACCAATAATGTATTGTTATGGCTTATTTGAAAGTATGGGTGGAATAAATGATCCATTATCACCATGTTGTGTCTAAAGTCACATTAGTCTGTAAACCGAGACTGGAATCAGTTCAGACATGTGGGCGCAGCACCACGCCAACATCTCTGCTCTCGTTTCTCTCTTATTAGATTCCAAAGTGTATTTTTGTCTGCATATTAGATTATTTCTTCTCATCCTTCCATCTCTCACTCTCTCTCTCTCTCTCTCCCTCTCTCTCTATATCTCTCTCTCTCTCTCTCTCTCCCTCTTTCTCTGTTCTCAGGAAGAGCCAGCAGTACGACTGTAAGTGGTACATCCCCCTGTCAGATCTGACCTTCCAGGCGGCCGAGGAGACCGAGCCCCTCTCCATACCGCAGGTCCCGGACGAAGAGCTGGACGCCATTAAGATCAAGATTTCCTCCCTCAGGAGTGAGGTCCAGAGAGAGAAGGTAGCTTAGAGTGGACGTCTTCGCTCTTAGAAATCATAATTTAGTTATGACTTCTAAGAAAGATGGGGGAAGAAGCCCCCCTCAGACCCATGTCCTTTTAATATTTGTGTGTGAGTTTAGCATGAACTGAATGCTGATACTTAACTTACACATAGTAAGGGGTAATGAATTGGAGACATCAACATCAGGGCAAGATGCCTCCCATACCCTCTTAAATCCAGCATCAATCATCATCTGATTTTTACAGAATGTATCATTTACACAAATCATTTCTCTTCTTTGCAGTCTTCAAAAATGATGTTTACTCTGAAATGCAGCACTAATTATGGTGTTTTAAATTTAAAAACCTAAAAACTTAAACTCCAAACCTTAAGAACCTTACCTAATGTATGCTGTATTGATTACACGTCATTATAAAAAGCTATGAGTAGAGACAAATCACAGTAAAATACAAACATCTACTTTGTAAAATAGAAAACATATAGAAAATGCATTGATTCTCATAATCCAGTGCCAAAATATAACATTCAGTAATGTGAGATTAGATTTGACCCCATCATTTACTCAAAAAAGAAAATAAGGAGGGGGGGGGTGTTACCCTGTAATTGTAGTACATTTTTATAATTATTATTATGTGGTACAGTCATAAATCCATGATCACACCTTTTGTCATTTCCACTGCCACCTGAACTGTATCGTACCTAGTTACCTGTACTGAATTTGCACATCTACTGCCCATCAAACTGGACAGTTTTAATGCAAATGCTAATGTTTTGACTCAAATAACGTTATGTTCTCTCTCACTTTAAGGTTGTGATTGGCTGAAACATAAAAAAATGTAATTTGTGACTCTATCATGGGTCATTCTGTGCAGCTGCATAGAGCACTGTCTCTTAGCAGTCAGTATGGAGCTACTGCTAGAAATGAAAAGCCTTTAGCTTCTCTGCTTTTACTCCCCCTCAGAGAGCCAACAAAGGGTCAAAAGTCATTGAGAGATTGCGGAAAAAGCTGTCTGAACAGGAATCCCTACTGCTGCTGACCTCCCCCAACATGGCTCTCCGAGTGCACAACAGGAATGGCAAGGTGAGTTATAGCAACATCACAAGAAAACCTATTTTAAACTATTACATTTTACACAAATTGAAGGTTGGCAATCATTTGAATGGCCCAGTTGTTGTATATCTCATAAAAATCAGTTCAAGGCAGGTTGATACAAAGCTGTTTTGGCCATAACAATGTAAAAGTCCTTCTTCTCTGTTGAGACACAAAGGTTAATGTGACCTTTGAGTCTTCTGTCATTAATCTTCTCTGTCCCTTTTCCCTCCTTGTTGTTTTTTTCTTCATTTCAGAGCTACACGTTCCTGATCTCGTCCGACTACGAGCGTGCCGAGTGGAAGGACATGATACGGGAACAGCAGAAGAAATGTAGGTGGCCATGCCTGCGGCTAGTATACCAACCTAACTCCCTCTTGATGATCCTCAAGCCCCATGATCCCCAAGCCTTTGGAAATAATGTTTGAAAGTGGAACCACAATGAGAACATCACACCAACAGTGAAACATGGTGGTGGTAGTATTCACAAGGAAGGGGACCCTGCCTAATAATCGAACCATTAATCTGTGCTCAATTTCCATTCACCACAAATTAACGGTGTACTTATTAGACAGGGCTTCCTTCCTTACTACCTCTACCATGCCTGCAGCTAGTATACCAACCGAACTCCTTGTTGATGATTCCCAAGCCCCATGATCCCCAGGCCTTTGGGAATAGTGTTTGAAAGTGGAACTTTTTTTCCCACAATAAGAACATCATACCAACAGTGAAACATGGTGGTGGTAGTATTCACAAGGAAGAAGACCCTGTCTAATAAGCACACCATTAATCTGTGCTCAATTTCCATGCACCTCTAAAGTTGTGACTGCATTGTTTCCTTCTGCCAGGCTTTAAGACCTTCTCTCTGACCTCCATGGAGCTACAGATGCTCACCAACTCCTGCGTGAAACTCCAAACTGTCCACCACATCCCTCTCACCATCAACAAAGAAGGTAAGGAAGGTGGTCCAGCATCTTCCTGAGGCCTTTCTTATTGGATTAAATAGATCAGTGGTGCAAATCTGAATAGAAGGTGGTATGTGCTACCCAAAGCTCCTTAAAAGTAAACCTTAAAACCCTCAAAATACCCTTTAATTTGACCTGGAGATGTTTATTGTAGCACTCATGAATCACCCCCATACTAGTTAAACTGCTTTACTTTTCAGTTATTAATTCTAAGACTTTCCTTTCAGTAATTGCTATTAATTATTCAGTAGCTCATATGAAGCTAATGTATAAGTATGTTGTTACGAGAATGAGAAACTGATCCACATATGAAGCCTTAGGTCCTTTTTTGTGGACATGGATTAAGCCTAGTCCAGGATTAAACTGTAACGTCAGTGGTGATTGAAAAGCCTCAATCAGTGTTCGGGAAACCGGTCCTTAGAGTTTAACCCCTTAAAATCCCAGGCTTATTACATCCCAAGGCGTATTATACAGTAACTACATGGGCTACAATACAATCTGGTAATTCTTAGGTTGTAAAGCGTGTAGTAAAAGTTTGGACCAGCAGCGAGTCATGGCCGTTTAAGGAATGGAGACGGTTGATAAAAATGAAAGTTAGTAAAAGTGAGAATGTCTTTGCTCCTACAGAGGATGAATCTCCTGGACTGCACGGTTTCCTGAATGTAATCATCCATTCTGCCTCCGGACTCAAGCAGAGCTTAAGTGAGTCTCTCTATTTGGCTGAATCACTGTCTGTCTGACTGTCTGTCTGTTATCTCTCCATCTCTGTCTCTGTCTCTTTTTTCTCTGGATTTGCTTTCTCTCAGTCTCACTCACTGCTAGCTTGCTTGCTCAGTCGCTCAGTTGCTCTTGCTCACTCACTGGCTCACTTGTGTCTGTGTTGCAGTTTGTTAAGTGCTAGAATATCTATATCTATATTAAGAGCATAGCGACGACTCATTCAGGTAATCATAAAAAACCCAGATGTACTTCTACATCTACGTCTGCTTCAAATAAGGTCAGCATCCATTATTCCACCTTTAGAAACAGACTCGGCGAAAAAGGTGTCCATGGGAGAGTTGCAAGGTGAAAACCCACGGCTGACCTAAAGAAAAATAAAGACTCATCTCAAATCTCAAAAAAACACCTCGATGATCTCCAAGCCTTTGGGAATAATGTTGGATCTTTTTCCAGAAAAAGGCATCAACCCAACAATAAAAACATGGTGATGGTAGTGTGATGGTGTGGGGATGCTTTGCTGCTTCAGGGCCTGGGCCACTTGCCATGTTGGACAGAACCATGAATTCTCTTCTGAACAAGGAAATATAATGTCCAGTCATCAGTCTATGATCTGAAACACAAGTTCAATTGGGTTCCACAGCAAGACAACAGCCTGAAGCACAAGAGCAAGTGCAGCTCTGAGTGGCTCAAAAGAAACAAAATGAAGGTTTTGAGGTGGCCTAGTCATTGAGATGCCGTGGCAGGACCTTAAACGGGCAGTTCATGTTCAAAAGTCCTCCATTGTGGCTGAATTAAAGCAGTTCTGCAAAGTACAGTGGGCCAGAATTCCTCCCCAGTGATGTGAAAGACTGATCTCCTCTTATAGGAAGCGTTTGATTGCAGCTGCTGCTGCTGAGGGCGACACAACCAGTTATTAAGTTTAGGGAGGCAGTTGCTTTTTCACATGACCAATATAGGTGTTGTCAAATGTTTTTCCTTCAATACATGAAATGATCATTTAAAACCTGTAGTTTTGTGTTTCCTTATGTTCTCCTTGAATTATGTTTTGTAGGAGAACCTGAAACCATTTAGTGTGGTAGAAATAGAGGAAATCAGCAAATACGTTTTCACGGCACTGTAGGTCTACAGTTGATAGTGTGACGAAAGTTCTATTAAGTGGACCTGCTCTGTTCAGTTCTGTCGTTCTGAGGCTTAACAGACCCTTTTCTCTCTCTTTAGATTTGTATTGCACATTGGAGGTGGACTCGTTTGGCTTCTTTGTGAACAAAGCCAAGACGCGTGTGTACAGGTACACCACAGAACCCAAATGGAATGAGGTAAGAATACTTCTCACTAGGGATGGGCATTTCAGTCAGACTTGATACCAAAAAGTGGTCCCACATAGACCAGTTAAAGGAGAATTCCACCAATTTTTCAAATGTTCTGCATAACATAATGGTTGAGATGAGATGTGAAATGGATTATTGTAGAGAAACTTTCAGACTCTCATTTCTTTACAGCGGTGCTAGAAACTTCAGGTCATGATGTCTACAACATAAATAAAGCCATTTTAAGTACTTTTCAAAATGATAATGACATCTAGTGTCATTTTTAATGAAATCTTATGACACTGAAGTAATGGTATGGTTTTTTATATGTGATGTTGATAATTGTATATTGTGGTAAATATAAGAAAATATGTTTTTTTTAGACACTATATTGCCTTACAATGCCCTGCGTTTACCTCTGTGCCATGAACAGATGAAAAAAGGCCAAAATCTTCAATCTTTTGTCTTGAAACTGTTATAAAACCAACCCTCAGGCATCATGCAGTGTATTTGGAAACTTTTCATCTACTAAGCTTTTTGTGATGTAGCTTTTAGAGGCATTAAGCACTGCAGACGTTGGTTCCCATCACTGCCACTGTGAACAGTTTAAACTCAGCAAGTTTCTGTAGAATGGACCATTTCACGTCAAACCACTCTGAATGGCTCTGTTTACATCTTGGCAATTTAATTAAGCAAAAACCTAGATAGATGGAATTCCCCCTCAAGGCTACAGGCTGCCACGTGCTGGATGCATAACTCACATAGTTAACGCACATAGTCCCAAAAAAGAAAAAGAAAAGCCTCTTAACACCTTTTATTGTACTGTAGTAAAGCCAGACCACAAATTCATAACAGGCGGCATGTGGCTTGAAATTTACACTAAGAAAGGCAGATCTATCAATCTAATGTCTGTACGATAAGCAGATGAATACTGAGTGTCTGTTACCTCAGCTCACTCTAACTCACTAGTCTATTTACATTGTAACATATTTCACCCCAGACCTTTTAGGCTACGTTCACATTACAAGCCTCGTTGCTCAAATCTGTTATTTTGCTGAGATCCGATCTCTCTGACACGATGGTTCACACTCGTTTAGGTAAGTGACTCAAATCTGTCATTGATGTGAACAAAACAATGTCCTGAAATGACCGGCATGCGCACATCTTAATCAGTAGGGTCACGTGAACAAATCACGTGCTTCACGAACGGCAAACCATCGAGCAGAACGAGCTTCGCTGTAAAGATCATTAACTCTGATCAGCTCTCAGCTTCATTATTAGAGTGAGACGAAGACGAAAAGGTGAGACGTGTTGCTTTTCCACTGTTTACAGGCTGCAACGTCTATTCGCGACTGCTGCCATGGTAACGCTGAATGATGGCGCACGCGCAGTGGAAAAAAGCATGAATTCCGATCTGAGTGTTCACATTAAGGTCACATGGCCACGAATTGGATACGTATCCGATCTGGGAACACATATGAAAGTGGCTTAGCTCGGATTTGAAAAGATCAGATTTGTGTGTCCACACAGCTCCGACAGCATCTGAGTCACATTAGGGCAACTAACTGGATTTGTGCCACTTCAAACTGGTAATGTGAACGTAGCCTTAGAGCTGTTTCATTCTTTCTAGTAAACAGACTAGAAACTTTGACCAAAACAGAAGACACGGGCTCTTCTCTGTCCTCTGGTGGAGCATAGATCGCAGACATCTTATGGTTCTTAAATATGCGAATGTATAACATTAGAGAGAAGCTAAATCGGTCAACAGAAGTTCTTTCTTTTTTTTTAAACTTTCCTGATTATTTAAAAAAATTTAAATTCTCTTTCTTAGCCTCGTGGTAGGGAGACAGAAATCTTCCTGGAAAAGCACACCAAGTGCTTTTATCCACAATTTAGAGTCTTCTAAGGGAAACCACCTGCCATGTTTGTGCCATCTGGACATGTGACATAACAGAGTAATAAACTGCATTTGCCCTCTAATAACAAAGGGGCCGCTAACAGAGGAATGAAAGATACCAGATGTTTTGCTTAGATGTATAGTCCTTTCATGTCATTAGTAGCACTGCTTGAGGTTGTAATGAGACCCTAAAATGCCGCTCTGAGCGCAAATGTTTTATTCCCTTCTGTGTGCAAAGCAAATAACTACAGTCAGCAAGTTTTTGTTCTTTTTTTTTTGTCAGCCCAGGACGGGTTAATTGCTTTGTTCAGCAAACACCTGGTGGAAAGAGTTTCGAAAAACATTGCCATCTGAAATAATGTTGTTTAGGCAGAGCTGTATGTTTATATTCACAAGTGCAATATGGGTAATGTATATTTTCCCCTCATTTGCAACAGGAATTTGAGATTGAGCTGGAGGGATCTCAGACTCTGAGGCTGCTTTGCTACGAGAAGAGCTACAATAAAACCAAGACGAACAAAGAGGATGTGGAGAGCACGGACCGCATTATTGGCAAAGGACAGATTCCGGTATGTTATCTTGGCCCACAGTCCTCATTTTTTTATCCTTTGGTTTAGGTCCAGTTAAGTCCTATTAATTTCCTACTACTAGAAATACACTGTATGGCCAAAAGTGAGTAGACAGTCCACTTAATTATTGAGTTCAGGTGTTGTGATCACGCAGACTCACAGAGTGGGGTCGCCGCGTGCTGAAGTGCTTAGAGTATAAACATCACCTATTATATTACTAACTACTGAGTTCTGAAAGCAACATCAGCAAAATAACATCATTAGGAGCATCAGGAGCCTCATGAAATGGGTTCCAAGCCTCAGATTGCCATGTGCGATGCCAAGCGTCAGCTGGAGTGGTGTACAGTACTCTACCACTGGACTCTGGAGCGATGGAAACGTTTTCTCGAATCACGTTTCGCTATGTGGCAGTCTGATTGATGAATCTGGGTTTGGTGGATGCCATGAAAACACTACCTGCTGGAATGCAACAATAAAGTTTGGTGGAGGAGGGATAATGGTCTGGGGCTGTTTGGGCCCCTAAGTTCCAGCTCTAAGCTCTGACCTCAACCCCACTGAGCACCTTTGGGATGAACTGGAACGTTGATTGCGAGCCAGGCCTTCTCGTCCAACATCATTGCCTGGCCTCACAAATGCTCTTTTGACTGAATGAGCATGAATTCCCACAGATACACTCCAAAATCTTGTCTTCTCAGAAGAGTGGAGGCTGTTTTAGCTGTGAAGGGGGGCAAATTCATATTAATGCCCGTGATTTTGGAATAGGATGTCCAAAAAGGTCAAAAAAGTAGGTGGTCAGTTGTCCACATACTTTTGGCCATATAGTGTATGCAATGACGCAGACTGTCATACATCAGTTATTCCATGTATCTGACCTTCCTGATTCAGGTCAAAGGTGTAGGTGATGGAAGATGTTGTCATTATATGGGGTCTGCACTTTCACTTCCAGACCTTTTCCAGACCAGGGGCTTTCGGTAATAAGTTTTCTGTGTGTCCTGGGTTTTATTGAATGGAATCATCCATAATTCATGTGTCCTGTTTGAAAATGTCACAGTGTGAAAACTGACCTCATAATCAGCCTCAACAGTCTCATCCCAGGGGTTTATGGGTTCTGCTCTCAGCCGTGCTGTGACTTCACCCTGGGTGCGGAATGGGCCTCACTCTCACAAGCACTTTGCCTGTAAAGTCTGCCTGTGGGAGGGTACAGACACGGTTAGTGTTTCAGCGTTGGTGGAGGTAGTGCTTTGATCCCTCGGCACTCCTTAACGGTGTCTTGTTTTCCACAGTGTCCCTCTGGTCACCCTTTCCCTTCCCCACAGTTAGCCGCAATTCCAGAAAGCCTCTTTTTTTCCAGACGAGCACAAAAAGTACCTTATCTTTTGATCCAAGAGTTGGCCGTTATTAACCCTTATGTTACTCCCTGAAAAAGGTTTTGCTAACAGAAAATATAAAAGCAAGTCTCTTCTAAAGTGGATCAAATGTTATGATAAAGTTTATAAGTTTTAAGACTTTTTTTATTTTATTTGGGCTTACTGTTTCTCACTTTACTGCTGTTTGCACTGGTAAGATTTCCTAAATGCTTAACGTAATGTTGCTGTCTGAACAAAACCATAAAGATAACATTACAGGAGTAGGAAAACCCTCTTAACTTTTAATGGAGAAATGATTTAATCCAAGTCATTCTGGACCATTTCTATCACTCCATTCATCATGTAATGTTGACAAAAAGTAAAAATGCAAAGCTGGCAATTTCAGATTATGTCAAAAAGTGAAAACCCAAACAAAATTGGAGATACAAGGCTTTGTCCCAAGAGAAGCGATATGAAGCTGCATTTTCATTACAAGCTTTCACATTCTTATCTTTCTCTGTTCTCTGGAGTGGATGGAGTACCTTTGGGATGAGTTGGAGTGATCCAGAACTGATCATCCAGCATCAGTACTTGACCTCACTAATGCTCTTGTGGCTGAATGCAATCAAATCCTGTTCCAATGTCTAGTGCCAAGCCTTCTCAGAGGAGTAGAGGCTGTTACTGCAGCAGAGGGGGACAAACTCCCTGTTAATAGCCTTCATTTCAGAAGAAACAATGGATGAGAAGGAGTCTATACGCCTTTAAATATACAGAGTATTTTGTCATCAAATTAGCCAAATTACCCACACAGTTATAATGACCACAGCGTATGTGGCCCATTATTTATTTGTTTCCCATATTAAAATTCCTTGCCTTACAGATAATCGTTATTTTTGCAGTTAACTCTCTAAACGGCCAGGGACCACCGGTGGGCCCAAAGTTTTATTACACACTTCTACAGGGAGATTCATGGAAAAAAGGCGCCAAATATTCTGTAATAACTCTTGCTCAGACGAAGCAATCTGAACGAAACAGCGTGCAATGTGCTCCTCAGTATATGGAGCTTTGAACAAGCCGGGATGCCCCTGCGTCGTTGTGATGAGGTGCTGGACAGCCGTCACAACGTTCAACCTCCCTTTGCAACTTCTGGGTGCATACCTCGTACCCCCTCATGTGTCTGGCAGAAAACCGAGATCACTTCCAGCATCACATGTAATGCAATCGATTACACATACGCCGAGGTATGTAAATACGTATGTATTTTTTTGGTTCTGATTGCTTCATCCTAATGGGAGCTACAACAGAATATTGGGGGCCTCTTTCGAGTGAATCTCCCTGTATACCCTAAGAATAGCTCAGCCAGTTTGCATTGCAGTCCCTTTCGTTATTGAATAGTAGGCCTTATTATGTAATAAGCCTGGGATTTTAAGGGGCTAGAGGGGAATTTTTCCCCTAATGCTCCATTGTAGAGAAACTCAGAGTCAGAATTGTACACAGTGGTGGTGATAAGCCATAAAATGGCTGTATTTGTGTTGTGGAAAATGTGACCCCTGGTTCCTATCACCACCACTGTAAAGAAATCTGAGTCAGTAAGACTCAGACAATAAACTAGTTCACATCAAACCACTCTGAATGACTCTACATCTCAACCATTTGAATATCAGCAGAATTACTCTTTACTTTTTTCATTTCCATCCTTGTTCAATGTTCCTGCCTAGTTTTATGCTTCACTGTTACCCTCTTATGCTTGCGTTTGTTTATCTCTGTAAAGCACCTGGAGCACCATTTTAGTTTATGGAAGGTGCCGAGGTTTCATAATTGGTCATTATTACACAAACACTGTAAGCAGCTCCCTAAAATAACCGCACTGGGCTATGTTTTCTGGCAGTGGCTTGTGGCCGAATCGGGACCTGCTGGGAGGGGCAGAGGGGGATGAGCAGGACTGCTTACACCCAGCAGCAGGTAGAGAGATTAACAGAACTAGCCAGAGAGAGAGAGAGAGAGAGAGAGTGAAACAGGACCATCACGATCAAGATTTCCAAAACAGGTGTTCTGGCTGAAGGAGTCTGACCACCTCCATTCAGAGCAGCAGAGCGTTGGTGATGAAATGTCTGAGGCTTTGGAAGCAGGACACCAGCACATGGCTGACAGTACTAAGGCTGCGCACGGTCACCTGGTTGTAACAGCACCCGGAAGTGTATGATTCTGGAACATTTACAAACAAACACCCGGATAGTGGTGCCAGTCTGGGTGGACTAGCCTTTGAAGGACCAGGGACTGGTATTTAGTGGTTCTCAGTCATGCAGGCTGTCAGGACTTGATGCAGCAGAGAGAAGTCCAGTCCTGTAGGAAGGCTCTCACTGCAGTGGGTGATGGAGGTCAGGGTGGAGATGCGTAAGGGAGTGCTGGAGGGTTTGTCTGAGGTGGGCGAGAGCTGTCCCCACGATGAGGATGTTTGTAGGGTGGTGGAAGAGTGCGTTGGGCTGGAGCCTGAGCCTGAGCCGGCTAGAGGCAGAGGGTCCCGACTGTGGGGGCGCGTCCGTAATGCCCTGCGGAGACGGAAGGTAATTACAGGTGGTGTACGTGTACTAGGGGTGTGAATCTATGACCGCACAACAAGTCAGTTTGATCATGATTCGTAAGATTCAGTTTGTTGACATTATTTTAGTACAATTATCTTTGAAAATATACTGATTATACAGTTGTGACTGGAGGAACTGTTTATAGCAAAGTAGGTAATAAACGCAGCACACTGAATTGTATATTGCTTGAATTGTATATTTTACTTTGTTACATTCTGCATGTTACATATGAACATTGTGTGAGGTTGTAATGCTTAATTCATGTCAGTTTGCTGTACAAGTTAGCTTAAAATTGGCCTGTCAAGTGAAATTTTGGCTAATGTTTAATTGCCATATAAACAGTATGTTTTTTTTTACTGTGAATACAGTGATTTTTTTTTCTTTGTTTTGTTGTATGCAACTTTTGAATTGGCCAGATTGGCTGGTTAGTTCTATTGCTTCAAAGCTGTCAGTACTAGATAGCTCCCATCTGACAACAGGATAACCTTAAATGAATTTTCTTTTATTTTACACTATTTACCTCAACCCGGCTGAAAAAATGCACATTTCATATTCTGTTTGTTGCGACACAAACATAAGATAGTAAAAGCTGAAAAACCCTGGAAAATAACTGTGATTAGCTCAGTTAATTTCATTCAGTCAATTGTTTAAGAATTGTGACAATCCTTGCAGAAATATTGGAGCTCTTCACCTTTTAACCTGCATTTTTCTTGTACTTCATTTAAATGTAGGTTCGTGTGCCTCCGCTCTGTTTATGTTAGTGTATTGGGGATTCGTTTGTGTGTCAGTGGCCCTCACTGGTCAGTCACCTCACATGGCAGTGTATATGTAGATAGGTAATGACCTAATTCTCACCCCTTCTCTCCTGATGAAGTGCGACAGGTCGTAATGATAAAGATGCTCAGATTAGGTTTGGGACTTTGCACGGGACCATATGGGGATTAGATTTGGATGAGAAGACGGCACACGATTAAGTGGGGAAAACATCTCAGGCTACTCCAGATGTCACTATCACTAGGTTTGAGAAGATGTGGACTAGGACTGCTCTAGGGACTACAGTGTAGTGCAGGAATGTTATTGTACGTATGTGGAACGCTGCCTTTGGAAAAAGAACTGTGATTTGCTAAATGCTGATGCCTGATATTGGGACGGGGTGGGGGGATGGATGAGGTGCAGCCCCTTTGTTCACAATAAATCATTCCATGTTGCAGGATAAATATATCCCATATTGCAGGCCCCTGGGGTCTGCAGTGGGTATAAACTGATAGATGTTGGTATTAATGCTTATATGTTTGTCTGTCTGTCCCTCAGCTGGACCCTCAGATGCTTCAGGGTAAAGACTGGCAGAGAACGGTCATTCCCATGAATGGGGTGAGTATTGGTTGGGTTGGTACAGTCTGTAGTGCTGGGCCAGATATTGTTTATACTATTATCTTTTACCCTTTATTAGTCCCACAACGGGGAAATTCACCTCCGCACTTAACCCATCCGTGAAACATCCACATACACACTAGTGAATGCACACACTAGGGGCAAATGAGCACACTTGCCCAGAGCGGTGGGCAGCCTTATCCACAGGGAGCAGTTGGGGGGTTAGGTGCCTCAAACTGGAGACCTTCCGGTCACAAGGCTGATTCCCTAACCTCCAGCCCGCGACTGCCCAACTCTTCCTTCCTTCCTTCCCTCCCTCCCTCCCCTCCTTCCTTCCTTTTTTCCTTCCTTCCCTCCCTCCCTCCCTCCCTCCCTCTCTCCCTCACTCCTTCCTTCCCTCCTTCCCTCCTTCCTTCCCTCTTTCCTTCCTTCCTTTCTTCCTTCCTTCCCTCCTTCTTTCCTTACCTCCCTCCCTTCCTTCCTTCCTTCCTTCCCTTCCTCCCTCCCTCCTTCTCTCCTTCCTTCCTTCCTATCTTTCTTTCTTTCTTTCTTTCTTTCTTTCTTTCTTTCTTTCTTTCTTTCTTTCTTTCTTTCTTTCTCTCACTCAGGCATTCATTCATTCATGCCATGATGTTGACTGACAGGGATATTGATATTCAGTTTTTGTGATATTTTAACTGATATATTTGATAGATATTAAGAGTTCTGGCCATGATATAAATTACAATGCTCATGAAATAAATTACAGTTGTCCCTGTTCCCATGTTTAGTCATGCTGTCTAGTACCCAACAACTACAGTGTCATTTACTATCTGCTTCAGATTGTTTATAAAGTACTGTTTAACATTAAGAAAACATTGTTTAAAATTAAGTACAGTTAAAAAGAAAAACTCTCCCACTTTTTGGAAACGGGATTGACTGGTTCACTTTAAGTTACAGTGCTCTAGTAAAGGTAGTACAGAGTACTCTACAGTACTCTATAAAGAGTCATTTTAAGAGATGACAACAAGTTTGCTCAGTGTCAGGTTTGTAAGACGTTCTTTCAGCATGGATTAGCAGAATTCAGGAAGCATGGCTTTGTTAACTTTATAAACCTTTTAAGGCAGAAAAAAGTGTCTGTTTCTGCTGTTTAATCCACTCCTCACTGTTAATAACGTTATTTATAAATGCTGTTGTTTCATTTATTTGATATGTAAAGATTGTGAACTGACGAAGCCCAAAAATCATCAATTTTTATTTTATTTTTGTTACAAACAACCTTTTAGAGGTAAGTGGTTCAATTCCCTATCCAGTCAGGACTGCCACTGCTTTACCAATAAGAGGCAAGAGTTTGACTGCTGTTACATTTGCAAGTGGCTTCTGACAAAGTTGTCCACTAAACATGCGAATATACAGAAAAGTCCAAGTGTGAACTTTATAAGGTAAAACTGTTTTCTTTATAAAGCATAATTTGTGGTCAAAACTAATTAATCACAGTGAGGAGGCGTCTAGTGATTCCCCCCCCCCTTACTGAGTATGATATTCTACACCTGGCCATTACTACCTTTCTTCCCCAGAAGACTTTTTCCCTGATTTTCTGCCATTAATATGCTGCGAATGAGCAACAGTTCTCCCCACAAGGGTCCACACTGCAGACTTGCCTGACAACACGTTATGACATCTGTGACAGGTTGAAACCCTGAAGCCTGAGTCATTTTCTATTTTAAGCCTGCGCTCAGCACACTGGCTTCTATATCTCATTATAGAACAAGGACCAAGCAAGATGTGATTTAATTCATTTTATTTAATTGCCATATACTGATGGTCTGTCCATCAATGTTGCATTGTTTGTCATGCAGATTGAGGTGAAGCTGTCCATGAAGTTCACCAGCAGGGAATTCAGCTTGAAGAGAATGCCCTCATGTAAACAAGCGGGCGTGTTTGGAGTGAAGATCTCCACAGTGACCAAGTAAGTAAATGCATTCACTTTTTGTTTATTCGGCTACGGTGATGTCTGCATTTAAATCTATTGGAAATCCATCAGTAGTGAGGTTGGAAATTGTGGAGAGGTCAGACGAGTCATCCTTCGCTTGATTCTCCACAAGTGGGCGAGTGCATGTGCAGCGTACACCAGGAAAACACTACAGGCCTGAGTGCTTGACCCCTACAGTGTGGTGGCTCTGTTTTGTTGTAGGGGCCATTTTACTAACATGATTTGGGTCCAGTTGTCCCCTTTAGAGGGAGGGATCACTCAAAATAAATACAAAGTTATTCTGATTGATCTCTATCACTTATCCTATAATGATTTACATCCTGATGGGGTCACTTGAAGAGCATGAAAATGATGTAAATCATATGCTATGGCAACCACAGTCACCAGATTTCAACCCAGTTAAACACAGTACTCTCCACCACCATCACTGAAACATCGTTTGAGGCCGGGGTCGGCAACTCAACTGTTAAGAAGAGCCATTTTGTCCTTTCAACAAAAATCAAACCACCCTGGGAGCCACAACATTTTATGGCCATCTTATCATCTTGGTTGTAAACATGTCTCAGTATGTGTTTATGTACTGGTATAGACTAAAAATATAGTATAAATGAAAACGCAGACTTACTTTGCTCTGCTTTAAGCTTTAGCTCAGCTACAGCTGCTTTTCTCACATCTCCAGCAGGAAACTTTTCCACAAAAGCAGAATAGTTTCTCTCAACATTCGATGTTTTACGAGGCTGAAGTCGCTTCTCATTCGCCAGCTTCTTGTTTGAATTTTCCCGTTCCACCTTAAATGGTGCCTGAGGGAGGGAATTCGAACGAGAAGCGACTTCAGCTTCGCAACTTTTTAGTGTTTGACAGTTTCTCGTTGCAGATTAAACGTATCAGGAAACCAGCTGGAGTGATTGTAAATGCAAATAAGTCCGTTTGTCACCAAATTATCGATGTTCACCTTAAATCTCTGTGCCTTTGCGCTGTCTGTGGTGCTATGGTGACCAGCAGTCTGTGCGCCAGTCTTCAGGATCAAAGGGGGAATTAGCAGTTCTACATTAACTCCAGCATTTAAGATCATTTATTGTTAAACTGTGTTGAACGATCAGCAGAGCTTTATTTTACTGTAAAGGAGGATTATTTTATTTTCACCTACAAATCTAATTCTGCTGTGGAGCCACAGCAGGGCAGGGAAAGAGTCGCATGCAGCCTGTATGTGGGTGGTCAGAAGCTGTAGAGGAGCAGATAGAGATCAGTAGCTTGTTGGGGCCTGTTTGGACACGTTCGCGTTTGTACATGCATTCTTACATGCATTTGTGTGGGGGTGTGTAGGACCAGGTGGCCAGTGCTTAGTGACCCAAGTGAATGTGACAGGCTAATCTGAAAGACAGCAAAGCCCAAGAACAAGAGCCCCTGAGCCCTCTTAATCCTATCACCACTCCCGTGGCTCTACAAACCCACAATAACCCCACAAACAAGGCCAGGACACAATCTCACACTCATAAGGGGCAAGAAGCTCCCAGAGCCACCCCCCCCCCACCCTTTCTGCTACAGCTCACCTGATTAATGAGGGGGTTGATAATTAACTGATAAAAAATAATGAGCTTTATGTGGATAGTATCTTTCATACATGTAATGTAGTGTTTCACAAAGGGTTAAAACATGATTTTCTAAGTGTAAATAAGTTAAAACACCTCTACAGAGAACTTCTGCACATTCAAATGCACTATTACTGTTTACTGAATTTAACATATGGGGAAAAAATTATTAGAAATTAAAGGCACATTTTATATTTTATGTTTTTGTTTTTTTTTCTTTGCAGAAAAATGTCACATTTAAGGGTGTTCTCTGTAGAGGATGTGTTAATAAATAAAAAGTAAAAAATAAATGATAAAGAAATTTAATAAAACATTTTTTGAATTACACATTTTTGTTTGTTTTCTAAGTAAAACTAAGTTGACGTACTTTACGGACAGCACACTTAAATATGACATTTTTCTGCAAAAAAATGTAAAAACAAAATTAAAAACTTTTTAAAGTTTTTTTCATTGTGTATTTTCGCCTATAAAAAAAATGTAATTTCACCAGGGCTGTTCAAACGTTTGTATACGAAACTTTCAATATAATATTAAATAAAAAAAGAAAACAATAAAATAAGAAATTTAATATAATTAAATTATAATTAAATTATAATACTATAATTTAATTTAATAATATAATACTAATAATACTATTAATAGAAAGCAAAATAAACAATAACAAAGATAATATGAGAAATTATTTTTCTAAAGTTAAAAATAAATCAAAAATTATGGAAGCGTAATATAATGCATAATATAATATTAGCAATATAGAAACTCTTCTTCAATATACTTGATATTATCTGATATAATCATCACGAGAAATAATATCATGATATGCTTTTCTGAGAGTATGATGGGCGTGGTCAGTACTTCTAGAACAAATGCATTGTAAAAAAAGACTTAGGCCAATATAGAGCTGCTATATGCAAAAATATCACTGTACTCAGAGTTTCCTCTCTAAATGAGGCACTGATGTTCTGATGGAGCGTTTTATTCATTCCAAATTGTTGCACAAACCTCAGAAAATCTAAATATCATGATACATATTGTGTGTCGTGAAAATGCCTTGCATTTTTATGTATGTTTACAGTGTGATCCAGCCTAACTCTCCTTCACTTGCTCTGGTAGAAGATGTGTTATGTATACTTACTTTTATAAATAACTGGAAAAACAAATGAGATTTGACCAAGACTGAAGCTGACAGTTACAAAACATAAGTAAAGGAGAAACAACAAGACAGCAGAGACAGAAAAGAGAGAGATCGCAAAGGTGAGATGCTAAAAAGGAGGGAAATAAGAGGGAGAACTGCTGTTTTTAGAGAAACTGCCAAATTCTCCATTTCTCCACGCCATTTTTTCAGTCTGTGCTGATTGACACTAATAAAGATCGCCAGTAATGAGCTGCCTAATAGGTTTAAGGGCAGAAGCAATTAAGACTGTACACAACAAAGCACTAATAACACCCACACAATACTCTTAGACAGAGCGCGCTGCAGAGGAAGAACAGCTGATGCTCGAGGCAGCAACTCTGACTATACAGCTGTTCCCTGTATGATGTAACAGCAGCACAACCATACAGTGATATAATTGAATTTAATTGAACTTTGCCCTATAATGCAGTTTCATGTAAAGCTTTATATGGATGTTGATCTGTAGATGCTTGGCAGGTGCTAAACTTGCTACTTGCATGACTTGACCTGTCCCTCCATCTAACCCTAAGCTACAACCAAAAATCTAATCTTAAACCTGGTTCTAAACCCTTTTGAGAATCGATTGAGGTTTGCTTTATTAATAATTCAAGCATCTGTAGATCATTTAAAGAAGACTATTCATATAAAATGGGACCCAGGCGCTGGAATCGAAGCTTAATTTGTGCCGGAATAAGTCTGGTCTGACTCCAGCACCTCCCAGATTGGGTCCAGCACCTATTTAGTGGATCCGACATCTCGTTTCCATATTAAATACATTCATGTAACAATCTGTAGAGATTTATCAAGAAAAATTATAAATATATTCTATAAGCAAATCAGAATATTGCCATATCTCCAAAATGGTAACTTTATAACAGTAGGCAGAGTCATTTTGGAGTGATTTACTGTTGATCCATTTGTCGTGAAAGTTTCACACAATGTAAAGGACAGTTGCCATATTCAAAAGATGTAGACCACCTCCTTGTTTTTACGCTCATTGTCCATTTTATCAGCTCCACTTACTATATAGGGGCACTTTGTAGTTCTACAGTTACAGACTGTAGTCCAACTGTTTCTCTGCATACTTTGTTAGCCCCCTTTTACCCTGTTCTTCAATGGTAAGGACCCCCATGGACCCTCACAGAGCAGGTACTATTTGGGTGGTGAATCATTCTCAGCACTGCAGTAACACTGACGTGGTGGTGGTGTGTTAGTGTGTGTTGTGCTGGTCTGAGTGGATCAGACAGAGCAGTGCTGCTGGAGTTTTTACACACCTCAGTGTCACTGCTGGACTGAGAATAGTCCACCAACCAAAAATATCCAGCCAACAGCGTCCTGTGGGCAGCGTCCTGTGACCACTGATGAAGGACTAGAGGATGACCAACACAAACTGTGCAGCAGCAGATGAGCTATCGTCTCTGACTTTACATCTACAAGGTGGACTGACAAGGTAGGAGTGTCTAATAGAGTGGACAGTGAGTGGACACAGTGTTTAAAAACTCCAGCAGCACTGCTGTGTCTGATCCACTCAGACCAGCACAACACACACTAACACACCACCACCACGTCAGTGTTACTGCAGTGCTGAGAATGATCCACCACCCAAATAGTACCTGCTCTGTGAGGGTCCATGGGGGTCCTGACCACTGAAGACAGGGTAAAAGGGGGCTAACAAAGTATGCAGAGAAACAGATGGACTACAGTCTGTAACTGTAGAACTACAATTACAATTACAATTACAATAATTCTCAAAAAAGCTCTGTGACGCTGAGCTAAAGCTCTGGTTTCTGGCATTGATTAATAATACTGACTTGTGATGTTATATACTTAAGAGCTTTATTAACCCCTTAAGAAGCCATGAGTCCTGAGCCCGAAGTCTTATTACACACTTCTATAACCTAAGAATAGCTCCATTAATTTGCATTGAAGTTCCTGTAATTACTGAATAATAAGCTTTAGTATGAAATAAACCTGGAATGTTAAGGTGTCAATCAATGCCAGTCTTTAGATCCAGCACTAAGGGGCGATCCATCATCACCCAGTGTTCCTGGACCAATTAATTTACAAATGAAGCCCTAGTTGGACTGACTTGCTCAGTGCTGATGTAGACGACTGGCGCTTTCACCAGTTCATGTTGTGAACTGAATTTTTTGTTTTTTGTTCAGACGCGAGCGCTCGAAGGTGCCCTACATCGTCAGGCAGTGTCTGGAGGAGATCGAGAGGAGAGGAATGGAGGAGGTCGGCATCTACCGCGTCTCTGGAGTGGCTACGGACATCCAGGCCCTCAAAAACGCCTTCGACACCAGTGAGTTATTATGCAATGTTTTACCTTTTACCTTGTTGCTTCTGTTATTTCGCTATACTGTTTAGTCAAGTCACTTTTTTTACTCAGCACATTTCAGAGACAGCAAGTGTCGGCTAAAGTGAAAATAAAGTCAGATTCATTCACGGCCGTGAGACTGCAGCTTGAGACTTAGCAGCTAAGCATGAACATTGATATGCAAAAGTTAACACAGCCTCTACAGAGAACACAGTTAAATATAAATATAATATGAAATATTTCTACACATTGTAGTGCACAATTTCTACTGATTTAGTTTAACATATTGGAAAAAATAAAAGATAAAATATGAAATGAGCCATAACTTTTGCACCACTCTTTTCCAATATGTTAAATTTAGCAAATAAACAGTAAGAAGTGTGTTTTCTGTAGAGGATTCAGTCTTTAATTTTCACTCAGAAAATAAATAACATGTAATTTGACCAGGGGTGCCTGAAATTTTGCATACCTACAAGAGCAAAAGGAATTTAAATAGAAAGAGAACAGAGATTTAGGTTGCTTGGGGCTTTAAATGTAATTACATGATTAATCACATAATTACATAAGGAATTCTGCTTATATTTGATTTGTATTGTGTATAGACATGTTCGGGTCTGCACCCACGACCTCTAATGTCAAGAAATAACGTCAAAAATGTAAAGGATGTTTTTTCTTCGTAACAAGACTGTACACACAACAATAGCTTTTCATCAAATTCAAATCATAATGAAATGTCTGCTTACAAACACAAAAGGTGCAGTGTGTAAGATTTAGTGGCATCTAGTGGTGGAATTGCAGATTGCAACCAACTGAATACCTTTAACTCACCCCTCCCTTCCCCAGCATGTAGTAGATCCTACAGTGGCCGTCAGGTTTTCACCGTCCTTTGCTTTTTCTTGCACTAAATAATGCGTATGATCCTCCATTGGTCAAAATTTGGGTTCTCAAAATTCTCATAAAACAAACTGGTTAGTCAGCAATCAAAAAACCTGCAGCAACCACTGATTCTTCTTCTTTCTAAGTGGTGTTACAGCGCTACCAAATTCAAGATGTCGCTTCAATGTAAAAATGAAAAAGGCGCCCTCTAGAGTCAGTGTTTGGTTTGTCCATTTAGGCTATTGTAGAAACATGGCAGCGTATCATCGCAGTCTCTATTGAAAGAGAACCCGCTCCCTAGGTGGATATGAGGGGCTCATTCTAGGCTGAGGAGAACCCAATGATTCATAATTACAGGTGATTATACACTAATGAAAACATGAATTTATTCCAAAAAAGTTGGGACGGTTTCAAGATTTGATATGTTGTCTTAGTACTATTTTCAATTAAGTATAGGGTTTAAATTATTTGCACATCATTGCATTTTGTTTTTATTTACATTTTGCACAGCATCCCCTCTTGTTTTGGAAATGGGGTTGTATATTATATTCCATTCCTGCTAACAGAGTCCCCTAATTCTTACACACTGCACCTTTAAACCAAGCTTGTGAAAAGGCTCTGGAAGACAGAGCCTACTGTGTTTTTACTGAAAGGCATTAAATACCTGTTCTTTTTTCCTTCTCTTTGTTCAGTGCTGAGTATTCACACCAGAACACTAATTATCAGGAGTCTTTCAAAGTCGTACTTAATGCTTCTGTTGCTCTTTATTCCCCTTTAGGCTCTGTGGTTTGGCCGTACAGAATGGTGGTACATGTTATGGTTTGATATGAGAATAACCTGAACATGAAGTGCTGTTCTTAACCAGCATTGTCTTCTACTCTAACTTGAATGTCCTCTACTTGAACGTCCATCGTAATGCAGTGTGTGTGATGTAGCGTTTGCTGCGCTTTTAAAGTGTGAGCATCAAATATGCTGAGTGTAGAGTTTATTGAAAACAGAATGTTTCATTGAAAGTGGCAGAAATGAAGAGAACTGACTGGCTGATTCCCTTCCTGTACTGTAATTAGATCTCTCTCTCTCTCTCTCTCTCTCTCTCTCTCTCTCTCTCTCTCCCCCCACCCACAGATAATAAGGATGTGTCGGTAATGATGAGTGAGATGGATGTGAATGCTATCGCCGGGACACTGAAGCTCTACTTCCGCGAGCTTCCGGAGCCTCTGTTCACCGATGAGCTGTATCCTAATTTTACTGGAGGCATCGGTCAGTTGCTGGACTTGCAGACACACTTCACCTACATTACCTACAGACACAAAACAAATGTACTGCGTACATAATCTCCCCAGACCAAAATATATATATATCATATCCACAGTTTCTTGTCTAGTACTTAGGTTAAACATCCAGTTGCATTAAAGGAGAATTCCAAAAATTTTTAAAAAGCCTGAATAATTAAACTATATATAGACAAAAACAATTAGAGTTGTTTGATGTGAAATGGAGAAATTTACTGACTGAGATTTCTTTACAGTGGGGGTTATGGGAAACAGGGGCTATGATATGTACAGTACAAATATGGCTACTTTGTCCAAGACCACCAGTGAACCTTCATGTGTCTTCTGAGCTTTTATATGGAAAGTTTATGATGATAAAATAGTGATGCATTCACGAAATATCGTTTGGGTACTACTTTGCCTCACAGTACCTTACATAGAAGCCCAGCACCCCAACAACTGCAATATTTTATGATAGTCTTGAGATACAATTTTGGCTCAAGGCTCATGGATTGATGGTGGAGTAGTACATGTAGGGTTTGTAAGATGTGGTAAAGCAAATTAGTAACTAAAGGATGCTTATTTTTTCAAAAGTACCGCTATTTTGACATGATCAACATTGCATATAAAAACTAAAGGCACGTGTGGGTTCAGTGGTCATTTTTGGTAGCTAATAAAATGGCAGTATTTGCTTTGTAGACATCTTGACCTGTGGTTCCTGTCACCTCCACTGTAAAGAGAAGTTGCTAAGTTTGTTTACAATGAAACATTTAACATCAATTTGCTCAGAATTATATTTTAACGAATGAGTTATGCAAAAGTTTTGAAAAATCAGTAGAATCCTCCTTTAATGACCATGCCAATCCTGTCAGGTAAGGATTAAACCAGTTTCTGAAGATTGTACATTTTAGTCCACTGTTCTACTAACTTTGTGTTTTGTGTCTGTGTAGAGCACAACATTGACATTCCCACATTCCAGGATGACAACTGTAGGGTGTCTGTATATAACTGATTTAACAGACATGATGGGACACTGGGACAGTTTGACTGACCAGCAAAATCACCAGAACTCAATTCCTAATCTAAATTGGGAAGCAGGTGAAATGCTGGAATGTGCCCACAGTCCATTAAAGAGTGGACTAAAATGGCCAGGAATCTCAGACTGCTTTAATCTTTACCTGACAGCATTGGTGCTGTTATTAAGGCACTGGACACGCAACCAAGTATTAGAAAATAATTAATTTTTTGTCCAGTATACAGTGTAAGCACCTTTTATTTACACACCATGTATTATTGGTACACAGATGGAACAGCAAAGAACCTTTAGTGTCAGCACATTTACACTTAATACCGTTAAATAATGATAAACAACTAAGAAATGTTGTGATGTAGATGTTTTGTTGTAAATGTAATGTCATTTTTTTATTTTGTCAATGTAAAAATCTACTTATTACATTGTAAGAAGTGTTAAACTCACATCTTTTTGGAGTGTCAGAGTGTTTATTCAAACAGCTGTTCATCTCTGTGCAGCCCTTTCAGACAGTGTGGCTAAAGAGAGTTGCATGCTGAACCTGCTGCTGTCTCTACCTGAGCCCAACCTGGTCACTTTCCTCTTCTTACTGGATCACCTGAAGAGGTGAGAACTCTCATGACTCCACTTGCTGTTCACTTCACTTCTTAGGGAAGAAATGTTTGCCATTTTGTCATCAAGCTGACACTGTGCATACATTCTCCAAACAGACTCAGTTTTACAAAATTAGAGCTGGGACTGAAAAAACAAAATTGAAAACTGAAAATTCAGTGATTCTCTCGTGAGGCAGTGAAACTTGTGCTGTTTGTTGAACCAGTGTCTGCGTCTTATTGAACTGGCTAAAAGAAAAATAATAACTATATCACCATTACTGTTCAATGAATTAAGTTCTTTTTAACCTGGGCCTTCATTCCATGTTCTCAGTGTTAAATAAAAAGTGCATCGGACTTCATACTCTCATCTTGCATTTGATGTAGTATGAAAACTTTGTTAAAGTTTTAAAACATAATCACTTACCAGTCCGTTCAATCCATGTATGGCAATTAAGCTACAAATAGAGCCCTTGTTTTCTTGTCATGAGGACAAGAGTATTAAAGCAGTAAGCCACTTGAGGCTGTGTGTTACTGCAGTTTTATCACTGGAAGGGTGTTTTTAGGCACAACGCCAAGAGGAAAGCCTAAAACACCCTTCCCTGTGATGAAATTGCTGTAATGCATGGCCTCAAGTGGCTTATTGCTTTAATAAAACAACAGCCAACATAAAATATGATAAAATACACATTTTTCAGTAAATAATTTAAGTTATGATTAATAATAATTGACATAAACAAGTATTACGCCAAAAAAAGTAGTTCCTTTAGAGTGCGGTTTCGTTGCCAAGCAACCATGGACCACTGAATGAGGAGAAGAACGTTTGGTCACCCAGCGCTGATTATTGCGGTCGTTTCATGAAGTTTTTCAATTTTTTGTCGTATAACAGTGAACATATGATAACACAGCACTGTTCAGTGCAAGAAACTTTCACTTTAGAAGTACTTTTTGGTCACCAAATTATGACCGCAAATCTTATTTAGCACCAGTCCAGCGGCGGCCCTCTTCTCGTGCTGGGGCTCAATCTAAAATGGCTCCCTGCTCCCTACATAGTGCACTACATAGGAATTTAAATACTGGATCCTGCAGCCCAACGGTGTAAGATCTACCTATTCAGTCTACAGTTTACAGTTTACTCTGCCCACTGTCACTGAACTTAAAAGGAGTGTTTCAGTCCAGACTGCTTTTTGAATGAGACCTAGTACAGGGCAGCCAATGAGAACAGACATCGTTTACATATTACATCAGTTTTACATTTACATCAGTTTTACAGGTACAGTAACTAAAAAGTCTGATTAATTCTAAGGTTGGAATGTGAATAGTGATCATTTAAAAATGAATGATGGTACATAAAACCACACAAAAGGGGGAAAAATGAAAATACAGTAAAAATGTAGGATATTGACCCTTTAAACTGTAATTAAACACAAAAAAATGCTTCTGAAAGTGTTTTCCTCGTGTGTCTCCAGGTGTCATTCATTCATGTAAGTAAATAAAGTAATACTAGAACTAGTTTCTGATAATGAATCAGCAAACATGGTGCTTAAAATGGAAATAAAAAAGAGACAAATTCTATTTATTATCATTGATAATTATGGATAAATCAGTGATTTGAAACATTTTGAGTGACTCACTACTTCATCGCTCCTTCACACTCCTTTTCTCTCTGCCTCCCTCGTTCTGTCTTCTCCCCCTCGTTCTCTCAGGGTCGCGGAAAAGGAAGGCGTCAACAAGATGTCTCTTCACAACCTGGCCACCGTGTTTGGGCCGACCCTGCTGCGCCCAGCGGAGAAAGACAGCAAAATTCCTACCAACCCCACGCAGCCCATCACCATGGGCGACAGCTGGTCATTGGAGGTCATGTCACAGGTACTGTCAGAGCTGGACGCGACATTTGGTGACTTTTTTTTAGAGCAGCCTCGCTCGGGCTATACAGAAACGAGGGGAGAGGGTCCACACGGCCTCCCTCTGAGTCACATGTCAGATTAAGCTGTTGTGCAGGGTTGCCAGCTCTCATGGATTTCTTACATGAGTCTCACGCCGTGCAAAGGAATCTCGAGTTAGTGAATCGCCAACAAACAAACTTGCACTGCAGCTGTTTTATGTTCTTTCTGCATGATGCACTGATGAAGGACTAGAGGATGACCAACACAAACTGTGCAGCTGTTTGTGCGTCTCTGACTTTACATCTACAAGGTGGACTGATAAGGTAGGAGTGTCTAACAGAGTGGACAGTGAGTGGACACAGTGTTTAAAAACTCCAGCAGCACTGCTGTGTCTGATCCACTCGCACCAGCACAACACACGCTAACACACCACCACCACATCAGTGTTACTGCAGTGCTGAGAATGATCCACCACCCAAATAGTACCTGCTCTGTGAAGGTCCATGGGGGTCCTGACCACTGAAGAACAGGGTAAAAGGGCGCTAACAAAGTATGCAGAGAAACAGATGGACTACAGTCTGTAACTGTAGAACTACAAAGTGCACCTATATAGTAAGTGGAGCTGATAAAATGGACAATGAGTGTAGAAACAAGGAGGTGGTCAGAATGTTATGCCTGATCGGTGTATGCACTCACTCACATTCTGGACTACATTTATTGTCTAATATTTCTGCTCCTCATGCATTTTTTCTCTCTTTTTGTTTTTATTTTACGCTTTAGGTGCAAGTGTTGTTGTACTTCCTGCAGCTGGAGACCATTCCCACACCAGACAGCAAGAGACAGAGCATCCTCTTTTCCACGGAGGTGTAGACTGGGGGGGGGGTCCAGAAGCCTCTCCGACAACTCTTCACCCACTGCACCCTGGATTGAGGGAAGAGGGAGAACCCTGCTGGACAGTAGCAGGAATGATTGGGCTCTCTCTTTTGTTCTCCTTACCGGTCACTAGAGGGCACTGCCGCCATGGATGACAATACTAACTCTCTCTCCAGTGTATCCTGACGCAGCTTAGTGTTTTTCTGAACGTTAGTCCTCTGCTCTGCCCCTTCGCTCTTCGGTCAGGAACTGCGTAGACTGTGGGCTTAAGGCCAGTGCTGTATCCTCGTATCCCTTATCCCTTACACAAGCCTTCACTCGGTCGTGGACTGCCTCTCTCCGAGTCTACTGCCCCCACACGGCTCGTTTCTTTTTCTTTTATTGTTTTTCCCGTGCTGTGTCTCCGCCACCCCTCCCGCTGCTAGGTGCTTACAGCACTGTGCTGTGTCTCTGCTGCTGCAGTTCTATAGTGCTCCATGGGTCCATGTTGATTTCCAGTGGTGGTCATTGCAGCTAAAGATGAAGGAGGCTTGCTTAAATCCAGCTCTTAGGGCTTTTTCCGGTCATTCAGTTCAAAATAGGACATATATATATAAGTTACAAACCGCATACTTGACTCCATCTGTTGTCAGTGTTGAAGTGGTGACAGCTAAATCATACAAAGCCTCATCCAAGCAATACTGAAGCAGCCGCTGTAAGGATGATGTGACGAGAGCAGCAAACGTCTGGTCACTTTGCAGCTGGTGTGCAATGGTCAGTGGGAACACTTAGCTTCTTAAAGAGTAAAGAGCATTTGCTTACACTGCTCAGATATAGGAAAAGGAACGCTGAAATATTTAGCCATGCTTTCTGAGTCTCTCTGGTTTATTTTTGATTGTAGTGCAGCTGTTCTGATTCGGTTGGTCATGATTTTCGTCCCTCATGGCTCTTATAAGCAATAGTTCACCATGTTTTTTGCGTTCGGTTTCATTTCTGTTCCAGTGGGTGTTTTTTTGTGTCCTGCCAACACGTTTTTGTATTTTAGGGCGTCTTGCATAAACATGTATGTACATAATTTTTTAAAAAGTCTATTTCTTTGGTGATTTCATAATTTTTTTTTTTTAAATAGAATAATTCTCATTGAAATTACTATGATTATTTATTTTTGGGACATTAATAAGGCTGTCTTGTGCATTTATTTGATATTGGCTTCATCCTTCCTAGTCATGAAGTGTCTAGTAACCTGAGACTGGAGCGACCTTTCACCTACTTTCAGTGTTCGGTTTGATGCTAACTATGATAATCTTGTCAGTGTAGCCTAGAGAACAGTGTCCTCTCCCTCAAAGTCCACAAGAGGATCCATCCAGTGAAGGACACAGTGTGCCTTAAAGGGGAATTCTAAGTTTTCAGTTTTAAATTTTAATTTTTAAGTGGTTAAGATTAAGTTGCACACAAAGTGATGCAGTGCTTTGTTGTGAACTGATTCATTTTAGCTAGGCTTACCGTGTAGAGTGGTGGTGATAGGAACCAGACATCTGAAGAGTTTAATGCCTTTAAAAGTTATTAGACAAAATACAGTAGGAATACCTTGCCTGGTGCCTGAGACATTGTTTTACGATAGTTTTGAGAAAACATTTTTTGGAAATCCATAAATGGCAGAAAGGAGCATGCAGAATAATCCCTAAAGAATATTTATTTATTCCAATTTTACCACTATTTGGCCAGTATCAGGATATAAAAACACAGACAGGTGTAGATTCACTGGCTGTATTTGTGTTGTAGACATTGTGACGCCTGGTTCCTATCACCACCACTGTAAAGAAATCAGTCAGTGCATTTCTCCTCAATGAACCGTTTCACATCAAACCTCTCTGAATGACTTTGTTTGCATCTCAACCTCAGACTAGCACCAAAATTTTAAAAAATGGGTGGAATTCCACTTTAAAGCGCTCGCACTGGTTTAAACCTGCATGAAGAAGAGTTTGTAGGACAGCTTTGCTGTAAAACTGTCAATCATTCATGTCTTTTGTGTCCAGCACCTCTCTGCAGACCGCAGCCTCGGCACAGACCTGTGCAGCAGAGTCCATACTGACGTGTAGAAGCCCCGGCAATGTGTTCGTCCTGTTTTCTTCTTTTTTTAGTACTATACTACAGTGCCTCTCTGTCTTTGTGTAAGAAGTTACAGTATGTGTCTAACTCTATATATAGCAGACAGTACGCTTTTCTTAAATGTCGTGTCATGACCAAAAGTGAGGACGGCACTCGTTTTTGCCCCCTGGTTTCCTTCAGGTTGCTTTGAAGAGACACATTACGCAGCAGCCATTTTCTGCTGTGCCAACTAGCGCCCCCTGTCTGTACTCTGTATTCATAGCAGTCAAGTTTTGATCATACAGGTGAAAATCGATGCTCTTAATTTTTTGTTATTTCTAATTAAGGAACTTAATTATGCTTTAGTTACTTTATTTAACATGCAGGCATGTTTATTGATTAAAATATGTTGTTTTGTTTTGATATAAGTTTTGTTTATCTGTTTGATTTCTTGCTACTGCACAGAAGGCCGTGTCATGTTTGCAAGTAGGGACGTGTTGGCTGAGACAGAAGTGACAGGGCTTTGTGTTTTACTGTAAAGTACCTGCCTGGGTACAGTAAAGGTGCATTCACATTGTTGTCTGAATCATCTGTCTCTTGGTTTGTATTATTGTCTTGAGGGACATTTTTGACTGCTGTTCTGTTTCGTTCACTTAATGAAGACCACCTGTCGGTTTTTTACTCCCATCCTACATCCATACGTTCATGTTCTGTTCTGTTATGGGATGATTGGAAAATGTATGGCTGTATACAGAGGTGTACTGTACAAGCAACTGGGGAAATGTACTTCTTTTAAATTGTAAAATGTACAAATCAGCATCAGTGATTCCTGAACGCTAAACAACCACAGCTGAGAGTCTGCATCTCTTTTGAGGCAGTACTGTGCAAAAGTTAGAGGCCATTTCCAGTCAAAACAACCATTGCATGCATTACTCACTTTCAAGGACATATAAGATATGATAATCCACTGAACAAACAGCAGTTCAATAAAAGGTTTGAAAGCTATAGAGAAAATATGACTCCTAACAACCACCTGGAAGACCTGGTCGACACCAAAACTGCCCCCATCAGATAAACAGCACTTAAAGCTTTCATCTTTGAGAGAGAGGAGAAAATCAAGCTGCTTCAGATCTGAAAACATCCACAGGTGTTTCTGTCCATCCTTCCACTGTGAGAAGACGACTCAGCGCTGTGGGTCTGAAAGGATGTGTAGCTGTTCAAGAAGCCTCACTGAGAAAAGGAGACGGACACATCAAACAAAGAAGCTGCTGGTACTGACCACCCCAGAGTCCAGACCTCAACATCACTGAATGGATTTATTGGATCATGAGAAGCAGAAATGCAAAACCAACTTCTAAGACTAAACTTTGGAGATGTGGAAAAACATCCCTGTAGATTTCTTTGAAAGTGAGTCACCTGAAAAGAATGGAAGCTGAAATAAAGGTAAAGAGTGGACACACTTATACTGATAAGGCCGTATATTTAGTCGTTGGGCACTTGTTAAATATCTGTATTCTCCTTTTTTGAAAAATCAATGCCCTTAATGGCCGTTTTGACTGGAAACGTAAAAAACAAAGAGCAGTCTTTGACTTTTTCCCAGTACTGCAGCTCAGGAGGAAGCGTAATTAGATGACGCAGGACCTTACGCGAAATTGTGACTATTTCTTTATTTATTGTGCTGTTAGTTGTTCAATGTTAAATGACTTATAGAAATAGACTCCGATTGAGGAGAAGGATAACAAATAATTTATTTAAGAAAGGATTGTCTGCCCTCCCCCTGTGTTTTTGGGGGAGCCTTGTTGCAGAATTCAAGCTTTTATTTATCAAAGAGCAATGTACACAATCTGATCTAGTGTAGAGTTTGTTGGTTTCAATCCGCTCGTGCTCCTCATTCCCTGGAGTCTGGGAGTAACCTGTGGTTTTGAGCACGTGTTGAAGCCCCAACACAAGCACGGTTTAACAATCAGCAACTTCAGCCCATTAGGATGCCTCTCCTGAGCTGTAGTACAGAACATTTTTATTTGGTTTTGTAATGGTAGAATACTGCATAATATCACAAATAATAATTTCCGCATATCCAGAAAGTTTGCAAGACATTTTGAAGGACTTTATTTCACGGGCAACTGTCAGGTCTCCTAAACGTTTTCCTCATTTGCGTTAAATGCTTGAACTTTGAGGAAGTGTTGGGGTGCGAATGTCTCCTGCATTATTGACCTTGATCTTTCTTGCTGATGTGCTGGTGTTCTGGATATAGAGCTGTAAAAAGGGATACTGCACTCTGAAGACTCAACAGTTTGGAAGGCATTTGCGGCCTCTGTTTGTACACAAATAATAAATAAAACCTCCTTTATCTATGTAATTACCGTCTTACTGTGTCCCAAATCTGTTTAAACGGAGAGCTTGTCTTTTTTTCCATATGGTATTCCTCTCTAACTGCAATGCAGATCAGGCAGTCTCAGTTCCTCTGTATGTCCACATGGGGTCAGAAGTGTCTCAGTTGGGTCAGAGCTGAGCAAAGCAACACATACAGGCAATCAAATGCTTTTCTAAGCAGAAAGAAATATAAATCTGTAAAAGCAAATGTTAGGTTTGCCTGTGAAATGCCACGTGGAGCTTGTTTATTGCTGCTTATTTCCATAAAGCTAATATATTTGAAGGCATCTCAGTGTCAACTGAGACCTTCTGTGACGCTGTGTGACCATTTTAAATAGCAACTCCAGCCATTTTTCAAAAAGTCATCATTTTTAATAATTCAGTTGTTGAAAAGCAAACAAAGTGGTTCAGAGTGGTTTGATTGAAGTTGTTCGTTGTAGAGAAAACATGCCGGATTTCTTTACAGAGGTGGTGATAGGAACCAGGCGTCGCAGTGTCTACAACACAAAGATAGCCGTTTTATTTATTATGCTATCCATTTTGTTTACACTGTTCTACCAGTGAACCTACATGAGTTTTAAATGGTAAAATAGTGGTGAATCTTAATAAAAATACATTTTCTTTAGGGACTATTTTGCCTCGCAGCACCCTACATGTAGCCCTCCACCATGAATGGATTTGACAAAATGTATTTTAAGCCACAGCGTTATGTCAAAACTTCTGTCAAACAACATATCAGCCTTCAGGCAGTGTGTTCTTAACCATTTTGTGTGAGCTAAGTTTTGGAGGCATTGAACTCTTCAGACGGCTGGTTCCTATCACCACCACTGTGAACAATTCTGACTCTGTAAGCTTCTCTAGAACAGAGCATTTCATGTCACACACCATACATTTGTTTATATATTAATCTTTTAATAATGCAAATATTTTTAAAGAGAAAAAAATAGTTAATTTTTTTTTTTTTTAACAGAAGCAGAAATGCCTTCTCTTTCTAATAAAGCTAACAGTGGAATCCAGGTACACATAAATACAGTACTGTACAAAAGTCTAAGGTTTCAGAGCACATGACGCATAAAGCTACCTCTCTGACCAGAACGTGTTTACATGTTCAAAAAAAACATTAACATTTGAATAAATACAAATGAACAAACAATCCATGTGATTTGACGTGCATCTGTTAGCCATCAGCTTAGCCATTTCCAAAGCTCTTCTCAAGGAAGTCCAGTTGCCGTCCAGTGCCTAGTTTATCTAATTAGTCCTTCATTAAATTAAATCAAGTGTGCTTTTGATGGAATTTAACGAAGCAAATAGATGTCTGTGGACCACCTGTTCAGCTCTGTTAGCTCATAACTGCTAGCTAACTAGCTTGTAACTGCGACTGCAGTCAATGCCAATTGTATGATTTTGTGGTATGTTTATGTTTTGAAAAGTAAAAGAAAAATAAGTTGTGTATACAACACGTGTTCTCTTATTGGCCAAGGGAGTGGGAAGGTTGGGCAACCTCCTGGTGGGCCAAATCAAACTTCCCTGGGGCCTCGCCTCGGGCAGCCCTGTTCTATACCAATTACAGCTTTTTCCTAGAACTCTGTAGGAACATTTCAAGTATGAAGAGTGACTACAGCTTCCTACAGCTTCATTTTAAGGGATTTATTTTTGGTGTGTGGCAATTTTGGCGTCTGACACAAGCTGTGCATTGCGTCTGGACTCAGATAAGGACCTGGGGCCTCCTAGCCTGTTCTTTTCAGAGCAAAAAGGGCAGGCGGATGGACGGCCGGATGGACGAAGGGTGGATTGCAAGTGCCAATCTGTGGAGCTGGTGCTGTGCATGTGGAGAGAGGAGGATGTGTCCTTCGAGCCGTGTTGCTCTCTGATTACTCCAGCTCTTGGTTCTATCTCTGCATCCCGGCTGGAGCTCCTCCCTCAGCCACGGCCGGCATGTTCTGACCGTTAGAGCCTGGTGAAGGCCAGATAAGCCTATCACTGCCCCATCAGAGACCAGCCTGTTCCAAGAGGCCTGGACCCTCCAGATTTCACTGTTGTGCTTGTGTCTAGCCCTCACTCTCTCTCTCTTTCTCTCTCTCTGAGTTTTGTCTGAAAAGTTTCTGACTCTTCTGCCTCGCACCATTCTTGCTGTTCTCGTTTCCTGTCGTCAGACCATCAGGCTCTAGAAACGCATGACTTGTTGTTTTACCACTAACACACAGCCCTCAGTGATCTCAGCGACTGTGTGCTGTGTAATGCGTGTCAATCACGTAATATCAACTGTGTAACACCCTGCTGAACGCAAGCCCATACATTTCCTGTGTCCAGAAAAAGACAAGAGAAACTGCGTCTGACCCCAAACTCACTTGCTGTTTGGCTCTCAGTAGCTTACATTAGACTAATATAATTACTGACATTATTGCTTACAAATAATAATAATAACAATAATAATGTTTAAAGGGTAAAATCTGAATTGCACAAAGCTTCACTGTAAATGATGACAGAATACTTTACAACAAAGTTTTAAGCAAGTTTGCTTATTTTTGAACAAACTGATTTTCTTAAGCTTTCCGAAAAGAAATACTAATAAACAAATACTTCATATAAATATCAACTTCAGAATTTTTGCACTGCTTTACCCAAGAATTAACAGTTTACTTGAGCTACACTCAATTTGTAGACCTGAAATCGATTAATTTACTTAAAACAAGAGTTCCAACTTTTTTTTTTTTTCAAAGTAAACTCAATGTTTAAAATTTACAATGTTCTTTTAAAGGGAAATTCCATTAATTTTCCAAAATTTCCATAGTGACAACAGTGTTGAAGCATTTAATTCCCCTTCACAGCAACCTCACATAATGTTTTTAATGTGAAATAGTTGATGCCTGAGACATAACTAAATCAATCATTAAGTATTCAGGTAAGATTCATGTAACCCATTAGTGGCAGAGTGGTACATGCAGGAAGTTATAAACCAAAGAAAAGTGACTTCTTTGAGATTTATTTTAAAATGTTTAATTATTATGAACATTCCATATTAAAACCCAGAAGCTGGTGGTTTTGAATAGTAGATAGAATGGGTCCAAAACATATCTACAATAATGTTAATTTCTGCTAGCGCCCCTATGGGACTCACA
This sequence comes from Colossoma macropomum, assembly GCF_904425465.1. NCBI lineage: Eukaryota > Metazoa > Chordata > Actinopteri > Characiformes > Serrasalmidae > Colossoma > Colossoma macropomum. The sequence goes on from NW_023494800.1 coordinate 6,400,310, forward strand.
AGACCTAACATTATGACCACCTCCTTGTTTCTACGCTCATTGTCCATTTTATCAGCTCCACTTACTATATAGGAGCACTTTGTAGTTCTACAATTACATCATCATCATTCTCAGCACTGCAGTAACACTGACTTGGTGGTGGTGTGTTAGTGTGTGTTGTGCTGGTTCCAGTAGATCAGACAGCAGTGCTGCTGGAGTTTTTAAACACTGTGTCCACTCACTGTCCACTCTATTACCTTGTATAGTCAGAGACAGCAGCTCATGTGTGTCAGCATAGTTTGTGTTGGTCATTCTCTAGTCCTTCATCAGTGATCACAGGACGCTGTTGGCTGGATATTTTTGGTTGGTGGACTATTCTCAGTCCAGCAGTGACACTGAGGTGTTTCAAAACTCCAGCAGCACTGCTGTGTCTGATCCACTCAGACCAGCACAACACACACTAACACACCACCACCACATCAGTGTTACTGCAGTGCTGAGAATGATTCACCACCCAAATAGTACCTGCTCTGTTGAGGGTCCATGGGGGTCCTGACCACTGAAGAACAGGGTAAAAGGGGGCTAACAAAGTATGCGGAGAAACAGATGGACTACAGTCTGTAACTGTAGAACTACAAAGTGCACCTATATAGTAAGTGGAGCTGATAAAATGGACAATGAGTGTAGAAACAAGGAGGTGGTCATAATGTTACGCCTGATTGGTGTATATTTGCTATATTGGAATCACCACCACTGTAAAGAAGTGGGTAAGTTTCTCAGACCATTTCACATCAAACCACTCTGACTTTGTCTACATCTCAATGATCGAATCATGCAGAAAGTTTGAAATATGGGTGGAATTCCCCTTTAAAAATGTATTGCAATTTAAAGGATAATAATGCAGTCTACTGTGAAGCAAACGTCAGTTTCTTCTCTGTTTCTGGGTGTGTACTTCGGATGAATTAATAATTGTCCCAGTGGATTTAAATGATGATTGGCTCTTATCTCCACAGCACTAAGTAATCAGTGTGTCTCCGGCCCTGCAGAGTGATTACTGTGCTGGCTTTAGGAGGCTTTCTCTCTCTGCGGCTTCTCTCCATCGCTCGTAAAACTCGATGACAGACGCTTTGTGTGGGATCGGTAGGCCTCAGCCGTGTAGAGAGGAGTTCTAAGGTGCACAAGACCTAAATTGCTGCCACTTATCAACCACCCACTAAGCTGTCGTATGTGCGACTGTATGAACAGGCAAAAAAGCATGATATGTAAATGATATTGCTGCTGGTTTTGAGCCTTGATGCAAAAGCGTTTGTTGAATTAAAAAGTAACCAGGTAATAATTATGAGGAAAATATATGTAAGGGACTCAGTGATTTGCACATCATTGAACTTTTAGCTGGACTGCAGTTCCGTTGGTCCTTATTGTTTCTGTAATCATGTTTGCCAGAGTTTTAATCATCAGAAATAGCTACAGGCTAATCCAACAGTGTGACTAACTGGCATTTTACCAAGAAAAGCCAACGCAGCATACAGCAAATGAATGTTTGAGAAGAGGAGAGTTTAATTTTAAAGTAATTAAAATAAACCATTTAATTGAACTGTAATGTAAAGTGTAATCAGAGTGTCATTTAACCCCTTAAACTAGCTCAAAGTCTGGCCTGCAGGCCAAAGGTGGTCTGTGAGGAAGCTGAATTGGCCCCCCAGAAGAAAGCATCATGACTATTAGAGCTAGAACCTTGAATTTGGGCCATAAATGTCAAAACCGGGTCAAAAACATTTCTGCGATAATGCTAACTTTTGCTAGCGCCCCTATGGGATTCTAGTAGTATATTAGCGCTGAGCTAACATCGATCCATACGAACATTTTTTTTGCCCATTTGAAGCTTGTAAAAGGCATTTCATGTGTTTTATTTGAAGCTTGTAACAAATACTAGCATATATTGTACCTTGTATGTCGCAGTTTTACTGTGAGCTGCCGCCACTGTTTTTCTTTCTAACTGACACCTGGTTAGACTATGGCTCAAATTCACAGTCAGTGACGTATCTAGAACTTCCAGAAGGCCTAGAGTGGTGTTTTTGTCTCATAAAATCGGCGCCGCCCATTATAAACCAAGACATGATTGGTCGATTCCACTGTCAGTTTCTAGTTATGTTGAAGGTTAGGCCCTCAGTTCAGCTCCTGTAGCCCTAATCAATGGGAGAGCTTGTTTGACTATATCTACCCAGATACAACAGAGAAAACAATCCTGATTGGACATTTTTTTTATTGGGTGTTTCAAGAGTTTGACCCACTTCTTGGTAACAGTGAAGTATGACTAATACTAACAATATATACACACACATATATATATATATACATATACATATATATATATATATGTGTGTGTGTGTGTGTGTGTTTGTGTGGTGTAACCATGCAAAACTATATTTTTTTCCTGTTCAAATAGCATTTTTGAGTAGTTTAGCAACGAAATATAGTGCAATATTATTAAAATCATATTTGAAAACTGCACTCTTTGTCCATTTTATTAGACCCACTAACCATATAGGTGGACTTTCTAGTTCTACAGTTACAGACTGTAGCCTATCTACCACCACGTCAGTGTCACTGCAGTGCTGAGAATGATCCATCACTCAAATAATAACAGTGGTGGTCCTGTGGGGGTCCTCACCATTAATGAATGGGGTTTACAAATCATGCAGAGAAATAGATGGACTACAGTCTGTAACAGTAGAACTACAAAGTGCACCTATAGGATAAGTTTACCTGATAAAATGGACAGTGAGTGGAGATACAAGGTAGATGCACCTAATTAAGTAGTCAGTTAGCAAGCTTTTCACATTGTTTTGTCTTTCTTTGGCTCCCTAAGGCGAACAGCTTGGGCACACCTGCCTTGAACTCGACCTGTTGGCAGATCCAGACTACAGTTGCTCAGGCTAATAACTGCACGAATTACGTACTAATTTCATAGCAGTTACTGAATAATTCATAGCCAATACTGAATAATAAGCACATCGAGTTTAAAGCGGTTAAATTGATTGGTGTGTGTGTCCAGGCTGGGCTCCCCACCAGGCTCATAGACAGTTCAGTGGCAGTTTTTTTAAAGGTAAGTATTTTCATCTTTGATAGTCCTTGTTGTGATAAGGACTCAGCCTTGCTCCACTGCCTGCAACTAAATACACCCATTCAGCAGGACCTCGGCCAGGCTGGTTTGCATATGGCTCATTTGCTAAACAAATCTCTCTCTCTCTCTGTCTCTTTCTCTCTGTCTCTCTCTCTCTCTCTCTCTCTCTCTCTCTCTCTCGTAACCCCCTCCACGTAGCCGCACGAATGTGCATTCCTGCGCTGAATGTTACTCTTTCAGTCAAATCAATGTGTTTCATCAGGCAGTGATGAGGTGTCACTGCAGTTTGTAATCAGTTATAATCAATGCACACTGACAAATGAGCCATACGGTGAGCAAATTGTACAAATGAGCCATACGGTAGATTATACAGATTATTCTTTGTTGCACACCCTCTTCTCCTGAGGCTTTAACAGTTCCTGGCAGGTATCAAGTGCACTGCTACTGTCCTGGCTGAATTCATGAAAGCCCCATTTTTCCTTATCTGCCCTGTTTTTAAACATGCATGCAAAAAGGGTTCTTTTTTTTCAAAAAAAAGGCTCTTTGACTGGAACTTTAGTGGAACCGTTTTTAAAAGTAGAAAAAAAAAATGTAGAGAATAAAGAGAAAAGCCTTTTAACCGTCCAAAGAACTATTCAAACATTCAAATTTGAGATGTCGTTGTTCTGTACATCACTACTGCCTTTACTAAAGAACCTATGAAGAACAATTTTTTTAAAGTCTGTTTACAGTTTAAATATTTGGAATCAACATTTTTAATAATGTAAAGGCTGGTTTCAGATAAATGTGTCAGATGAATTCAGTATACTAGCTATTTGAATCTTCACAGGTTTCAAATAATTAGTAGGAATCTGTAAAAAATGAACTGAAGGGCTGCATTAATAAGACTAAATAACATCTGCACAAGCTTTTCATAACCACTGACAACCTATATTATATTCCAACAAGTGTCATAAAGCTTACTGAGGTGAAAACTGACAGAAGCAGCCTTTATGACTTATGCTTGTTTTCAATAAGCCTTTATAAAAGTTTGTTTGTTTATGTAAGTTGTCACAAATGCGGCCCCTCAGTTACCAATTACCCCGAATTATTCTAAAATTATTGAGAAACCTGTAAAACATTAAGAATGAAGTTATAATAAACTCATAATAAACAATTCCTCATATTTGAAAAGTTGTGATTAAGTTTTTATTTTTATGCGTTATTAAATTTATGCATGAACTGTATAAGGTTAAGTACAAAATATTCCAAAATCGCATGTGTTGTAATTAAACAGTTCTCACCTTAAATAACAAACTGGGTGACAAATTAAAGTGCACATCTATTTTTAAATACAGCTTTGATCTAGAGCGTAAACATTGTTGGGCTTTCAAAATGTACCATTTATTCCCCAATCCATGAAATCTGAACTGCACAAAGCGTCTTATAAAAGGGGAATTCCACCAGTGTTTGAAATTACAGTAGACAAAGTAAATAATCCTTGAAATAAGAAATGACAAAAACAAATAACTTCCTGAAATATTAAACAAAACATCAGAAAATATTTTTAATATCTTTAAAATATCTTTAAAATGTCTTTAAAATGTCTTTAATATCATTATGATTTAAATCTACACTGTAAAAGTTATTCCTATACAGCAGTGTTGTATCTATTGTGTAAGAAAGCTCATGAATGTGGGTTAGTTTTGAGGTTAGTTTGTAAAGATCTGCTGCAATTATTGGTATATAATAATGAAGCTATGGTAAGACAGCCCCCCCCCCCAACACAAACACACACACACACATACAGACACACAGACACAAGAGGAAGTAAAGCTCAGGTTCATGCTGTTAGGCCCTTTATTTCCCCTCCTTGCCCCCAGGCCAAAATTCACCCCGCCTCCACTGACTCATCGTTCAGATCCTGTTTGCTCCAGCCCCGCTTGTCACCTGCTCCCGCTCCTGATTGGCTGTCTGTGCAGGATTCTGATTTGATCTGCGTTCGCACACCAGGATGCAGCCCTAACTGTCTTGTTGCGGACCCTGCTGCCAGGGTAATGTATAAACAGTCATTTGCATGGGCACCACAGATTTTGTTTACCAACTCTACCAAAGTACAGACACTGTCGGCTTCCACCTGCATATGGACACTGATTTCTCCAATCCTCTGATTCCACTGCTGCTTGTGTCAGAGCCTGTTTTTGAGCTTAGTGTGAGGTGGCTATAGAAAGCTCACTTAACTGTTGCCTAAATTAGACTGATAAACCTTATAGCTTTGAGTAGCTTTCCTCCTTAGTTGATCCTCTGAGTTGGTACGAAAAGATTTACTGTTTGAAGCGAGTGAATCTTAAAATTTTCATTTTATGTACCAAAATATCATAATGAATATTTTCCAATCTCTCTTTATCCCTTAGAATTAACCTCTTACAATCCCAGGCTTATTACATACTAAGGCCTATTATTCAGTAGCTGCAGGGACTTCAGTGCAGACTGGCTGAGCTATTCTCAGGTTATAGTGTGTAATAAAACCTTGGGCCTGCTGTCAGGCCTTTGGCTTCCCAAGGGGTTAAACAGGCTGTTTTTGTTGCTGTCTTTAACACTAATATATGTAAATGACCCCTGTTCTCATTGGCTGCCTGTATTGTGCCCCTTTAAAAGAGCGCTCTGAAACACTCCTTTTAGCTTCAGTGTAAATGGGTGGAGTTCAACTGTTCTGGGCTCAATAGGAGGAGAATATATGTTAATAAATTCAAAACAGGCTGTTTTTGTAGTTTAGTTTCTACATATGCACTGTGTGGACTGGCAGTAGGTGAAACATAAACCTGAAAAAATGTTTTTGGGGATTGTCTCCCCATGCCCTGCACGTACCCCTCCACCATAAATGTATTTTAAAAAATACATTTTAGGCCAAAATCATCTCATAAATATCATAATGTCTCAGGAATCAGGTAGTGTATTCATAACCATCATTTCCTGCACTAACTTTTCCGTGAGGCAGCTTTTAGAGGCATTAAACCCTTCAGACGTCTGGTTCCTATCACCACCACTGTGAACAATTCTGACTCCCAAGAATGGTAAAGATTAGAAAAATTGATGAAATTCCCCTTTAACCCCTTAAAATCCCGGTCTTATTATACACTAAGGCTTATTATTCAGTAACCACAGGGACTTCAATGCAAACTGGATGAGCTATTCTTAGGTTATAGAAGTGTGTGATAAAAGTTTGGGCCTCCCGGTGGGCCCTCGCCATTAAAGGGGTCAGCTGACAGAAGGTTGCTGTACATACTGGCTTTCTACATCTGTAACTCTTTTGCTGTGATTTTCAGTAAGATCACAGATAAATGCTGTAGATGAGGGCAAAATCTATTATGAACATCAATTTGCTACGAGTAAATGAGCAAATAGAAAAAAAATGGTCAATATAATTACATCATCATATGCTACGTTTGAGCACCTCCTGTCAAATTAAATGTTTTTTGTTGGTTTTCTGAGTGAAAATGAACAAATCATCTACAGGCAACAAACTTAAACATGGTATTTTTGTGCAAATGCTGCTGCACTATTTCTATGTACTTACTGATATATTGCAAAAAATATACATATAAAAACTTTTACACGGGCCACATTTTATATCACTTTTAGTTTTCCAATATGTTCAATTCAGCAAGCAAACATTAATTTTGCATTAAAAAAGAATGCAAAATTTTAAAAATTGTGAGAAAGACGTGTGTTTCTCACATTCTGTGTAGAGGATGTGTATTTACTGTCGATTCAGCAAAGACATATCATTTGACCAGGGGTGCCCAAACTTTTGCACACGGCCGCATATGCGATGATCCTGCAAAAGCGTATTTAAAACAATGCTAACTGAATGAAGTACCAGACAAATAAATAAGTACAAATCAAGTGAAAACCTCTTTATTCCATTGCTATTGTCATAAATAACAGTCCAAACAAAGACAAGGAAATGAAGTGTCCAAAAAAGGGCATATCGTGCTGCTGTGGGATTTTCCTAACTGTCTCTTTTGTTTGAGGGAGCTGGTGTGTGCACAGCGGTGTCATTAGGAATTTGCTTGTCAAAGTAGTTGAGACTGGATTGATGGGAGAGATGGGAGTGTCTGCAAATCTCTCACTTTAGTGTCTGTAACAGTAGGCTTACGGCCTTGTGATAACATGACACTCTCTTAACAGAGAACTCGAGCCCAAAGAGATTGTTTGTAAGTATCCAACATATGTAAATCTTTTGCTCCGTGACTCACCCTGCCAGGCAGGCTTGTTTTTTCGAAGCGAGCCCAAAGGAATTTACGTTAAAGCTGCTTTCTCCCTACGTGCCAGGCCACTGAGTCCATCCATCCAGTCCCTTGAAGTTTACAAACCCGCTTGACAGGAGATTTGCATGCAGAGTTCCAGGTACACATTTGAATGAAGCTCTATCGCACAGAGATTTCGCCCTGCCTGGGGCAGAAAAAAGTGCAGGAGCGACCGCAAAGCCAACGGGAACTGTGCATCCGGATCCTCTACAGGGCGGACACGCGAAAGGCAAACACAGCCAGGCACTCTTTCCAGGGCCATCTCGTGTTTCATATCAGGCTTCAGGTGGGATAGAGAGAGCTCATGCATTTACATATACATGCAATACATGCTGCCTCTCCTCATTTGTCCTCCTAGTCATTTATCACTCTGAGGTGCCTCTTCTTTCATCTTCTGCACTTGAGTGACTTTTTTACAACGTTTATTCAGATAGTGTAGAGTTTGCATGTAGTTTAGAACAAAAAAATATTCCATAAATAGCATACGCTGAGCTTAAGTTACAATTCTCACCTTAAATAACATTCATATAAAAGAATATTGAAAAAGTGGGTGACAAATTAAAGGGCGTACATCATGGGAAATGCAACTTTTTTGAAATAAAAGTTTGATGCAGTATGTAAACACGGTTAAAGTCCACTCTCCATGTCATACTGTTCAGATATGAAGTAAAAACAGTCCATTTTGAACATTTGCAGCAGTTTAGCTCCACCCAATCACACTGAAGTTATAAGGAGTGTTTCAGCCTGGATTGCTTTGTGAATAAGGCACAATCCAGGGTGAGAACAGAGCTCATTTGCATGTATCAATCTTAAAGGCACAGTGCAAAAAAACACTGTTTTATTCTACATTAAAAGAGGCTGTGTTAAAAATGAAGTATGACTGTTTTTCATAAACCCACACAAACATCACAAGGGGAAAAAAAATCAAACACAAGTAAAATATAAGATATGGGCCCTTTAATGGAAAAAACAACATAAGGTGTTAGGCCACTAAGCTCTACCAGAACAGCTTCAGTGGACCTTTGGCATAAAGTCTGCTGGATGGACAACCAGCTAAAGATATTCCCTCAGTGGGTGACCTGATGAGCGCTGTCTAACCTCAGTCCATAATGTCCCACATGAGTTCAAATGAAGGCCTTAGCACACTATTGACATAGTTTTAATGTTCATTAAGCCAGTCAGCGAGTCCTCGTGCTCTTTTTGGATTGTCACTCTGGAGGAGACCACTACCATTCAGGATATCGCTGTTGTCGGAAGAAAACCTTGTATCTCCATTTTTGTCGTTTTTCAGTTTTTGACATAATTTGAAAATACCTGTTGCCCTTTACATTGTGTGTAAATTTCATGATGAATGGACCAAAAGAAATGACCCAAAATGATGTGGAAAAAAATCTGGCTCCATTGACTTACATTAAAAGTAAAGTAGGTTTTTTCCTTCTCCTGTAAAGTTACCATTTTGGAGATACGAAGTTTTCTCCCGACAACAGCGATATTAATATTTAATAGTTTAAATCAGATCAGCCAGAATGACTTTGTATTGATTCTCAGTGACCCTTTCCTCTACGGGGACAAGTGGACCCAAACTATGCCAGCTATAACCCCACAGCATAAAAGAGCCAACGGACCCCCTCACTGTAGGGCTCAAGCCTTCAGATCTGCACTGTTCCCTTGATGTCTACTGCACATGCACTCGCCCACTTGTGGAGAACATGGTTTTCCACATGTCAGCAGACCAGTGTCTGTTGTTTTGACCGTCTTTGTAATGAGAGGTTTCTGCACTGCAGCCCTGCCATTACATCCCTGTCTATGTAGTTATGGATGGACTGTTCTTGCTGACACAATCTGATCACGTCCTGCATCGACATTCTCAGTAACAATAGTTGCCCTTCTGGTTTTCCGTACGTATCCAGCTCTGTTTACTGATGTCTTTGCAACAGATCTAAATGCTGATTTCACTTTAATCACAGTTTCTACTGAAACACTCGTCTGTGCAGCTGTCTTTGTGACTGAAACTCCTTCTGTTTGTGCCCCAGTAATGAAACCTCTTTGAAAGTCACTTAAATCTTTTCCTCTTGATCCAAAATTGAGGTCAACTTGGCCTGCTCGGCTTTTTACACATGCCACAGATCATGGTAGCATGCTTAATTGTATGTCTTACTCATTTTTTCAGGTTTCCTTTAATTTGTCACCCATTTGTACATTTAGTATTACAGCCCTCAAGGACACGTAAAGGGGAATTCCACCCATTTTTCCAAATTTCTGCATAATTAAATGGTTACGATGTAAACGAAGTCCTTCATGGTGGTTTTATGTGAAATGCTACATTATAGAATCAACACTGTTCACACTGGTGGTGATAGGAACCAGACGTCTGGGGAGTTTGATGCCTCTTAAAGCTCCCTCAGAGAAAGTTATTACATGAAACGTTTATGAACACTGCCTGATGTTTTGAGCAGGTTTTGGACTAGCAAATGTTATTTTAAATACAGTCAGAATGGAGGGGTACGTGTGGGATGTTGTGAGACAAAATAATCCCTAAATACATTTTTCGTTTTATTTTTTATAATCAACATTTTGTATAAAAACTCAGAAGAATAGTAAATAAAATGGCTATGTTGGTGACATTGAGACCCCATGGTTCCCATCACCACCACTGTAAAGAAATCCAAGCTGGTAAGTTTCTCTACAATATCACATCAAACCACTCTTACTTTGTTTACATCTCAATGGCTGAATTATGCAGATAATTGGAAATTCCCCTTTAAAAAAAAATGACCACAACTAAATATATCCAACTGAGATGTTGAACAAATAACTGAGCTACTCATTCATGATATTAGTTAGATGGGCTGAAAATGTGCGATAATATAGAAATGATTCAGAAAGTTGTTTATACGTTTCTTTTGTACCTGGCATGAATTCCAAAATGATGCAGTAATTAGCCCATGTTCGTCACCATCAGTACAACTGTGCTGTGGCCTTCTGAAGAGCAGAAATGAGTCTCGGGTGCGTTTATAAATGCTCGCACATTAGTTTGTAGAATGCAGTCTTCATCCCATGTGCTGTGTTTCAGCCCTGCCAGCACGAAAGGACTTTCTCGATGACTGGTCAGCAATTCTCTGTCCGGCCTGCCATCATTTCAGGCTGTGCTGGCTCTCATGGTGTCTACGGAGGTCCACCTTCCTCTGGAAGCCCTTGGAGCAGATCTCGCAGCCAAAGGGCTTGAAGCCCGTGTGCTTGCGGCTGTGAGTGATGAGGTTGGAGCTCTGGCTGAACGCTTTGCCGCACACCTGGCATTTGTGCGGTTTCTCACCTGTCGCAGACCAACAACAAAGCAGAATTAAAACAGAGAGAAAAGTGCATGTAGCAACAGACACACATGATTAAACCTATGAAGAGAAAAGTGTTGATGCTGCACTCATAACTTGTTCATGCCACCTCAGCTGTTTGAAATCGGAAAAAAATTGGACGGTTAGGGTTCACTAGCATTTATTTGCCTAGAGAATGCACATAAAAGGTTCTTAAAAAGCGTTTCCACTAGAATTAAAAAGAGGTTTGGTTAGTTTTTCGTTTATTTTAATGTTTTTCACAGTAGTTCCCTCTATTTTTGCGCTATGCATTCTTTTTTATTCAATATCGCTGACTGTATATATACGGTATATATATTTTAAGAGACGTTTGTATGATTTACAAAACTGGAAGCGAACTAGATTTTTGTCTGAACAAACAAATCATTCATTTTCTAAGCCGCTTATCCTCCTGGGTCGTGATGGGTGCCAGACCCTATCCCAGCGTTCATTTGGCAGAAGGCAGAAAACACCCTGGACAGACACACAGACGTATCGCTGTTGTCAGAAGAAAACCTTGTATCTCCATTTTTGTCGTTTTTCAGTTTTTGACAGAATTTGAAAATACCTGTTACCCTTTAATTTATCTGTAAATTTCTTGATGAACGGACTAAAAGAAATTACCCAAAATTACTTGGAAAAATCTCTGGTTCCATTGACTTACATTAAATGTAAAGAAGGCTTTTACCTTCTCCTGTAAAGTGACCATTTTGGAGAGGTTTTCTTCTGACAACAGCGATATAGAATCACACCTAGGGGTTATTTAGCATCTCAGATTTGCTTGACTGCATGTCTTTGGACTGTGGGAGGAAACCCACACAGACACGGGAGAACATGCACACAGAAAAGACTCTGGTTGCCCGGCCGGAGAATCGAACCCAGGCCTTTGTTGCTGTGAGGTGACAGCACAATGGGACTGTCTGATATGAAGAAAGTTGCAGTTGTGTTGTCCATTTTTTCTCAGCATGGCTGTTTTTGTGGAGAGGTGTGATTTGTTTTCACAGCAGGAAGTTCTCACTCCTCTCCTTTCGCCCCTCATTGCTTGCTAGCAGCTCAACACAGAGTCACAACTATAGGTGGGCGATATGGCAAAGATGTAATATCACAATACTTCAAGAAGTTTTCACACTACAAATTGTGTCACAATATATATATTTTCTGATATCTGATAAACTGAAAAAGATAAAATAATGCCACTTTAAAAACATACTATCAAAAATATGAATATAGTAAATTGTAGTCAGCTTTTTACACACTGCTCAACCCTAAATCCAATAAAACAGACTAATTGTGCTCTCCTTGTAGTGAAACATGCAAGTGGGTTGTTTCCTTAAGTACTAAGAATATCCACAATATGCTCAGAAAAGCATATTGAGATGTAATATATCACAATAATAATAAATAATGCCATATTGCCCAGCCCTAGTCTCAGTGTCCTAGTTAATCTGAAAATATTTCATTTATTATATTACCCAGATAGCAAGCATATATCGGTCTGCTGGCTAGATTATTTGGGCTCCCCTAAGACTTTATGCAAGGCCTAACTGCGTCCTCAGGCAGTTTTAAATGCACATTTTAAAACATATACTAAGACAAACATTATGAACAATTTAAAAAAACACACTAGGTCTAATATTTAATGATTTAGTTGAAAATGATGCAAACTAGATTTGTATAGATTCGTTGTTGCGAACTCATTTGTATAATGAACTGGCTGCTCTGAGGCAGCGGCTCACCCTCTCATTAAACTGATGAACGGCTGAGAGAAGCCGCGCGCCGTTCTAACAGGTGCTCCAGGTGAAGACAGTCAACGGACAGATACAGAAACTCGTCTGACACTGTGAGATTAATATCTCCTTGCCAGTCAGCTTACTTCAAAAGGGTAGCTTTGTTTAGTGTCTTTCAATGTTTATAGTGAAGATTTATATCAGCTCCTAAACCCTCAAATTCAGCAGAGCACAGTACTTCAGATTTAAACAAAATAAAGGATCCTCACAGCAGCGACGCTACCAAAGAGAATCCTCAAGAGGAAAATAATTATTTTTAAAAGGAGAGAAAGTGAGAAATAAATGTATCGTGATTTCAAAATTCATGACTAATCTTGAAATCGGTGTATTTAAAAATGACAGCAAAGACGTGAAAATGAATGTGCATACAAATAGAGTTATGTTAGTGTCGCATGTACTTTCATTTTAGCTTCTTTGATATCATTTTTGACTATATTCAAGATTAGTCATGAATCTTTAACTAAATGTTTAGTGTATTTCTGAATGTAACTTTCTGACATTATTTTAAAATATTACTCTTAAAGGTATTTACTTAAATCACTTTACAATAATAAGTTACCCTTTATTAGTCCCACAATGGGGAAATTCACCTCCACATTTAACCCATCCGTGCAGTGAAACTCCACATACACACTAGTGAACACACATACACTAGGGGGCAGTGATCGCACTTGCTCGGAGCGGTGGGCAGCCCTATCCATGGCGCCTGGGTAGCAGTTGGGGGTTAGGTGCCTCGCTCAAGAGCACTTCAGTCACATACTATCAGCTCTAAGGATCGAACCGGCGACCTTAAGGTCACAGGGCTGGTTCCCTAACCTCCAGCCCATGACTGCCCCAAAGGAGAGATAAATAAAAATAAGTAAATTGGATTGTGTACACAAAATGAAAGGTGAAAGGTTTTTTTCTAAAAATCTGCTTAATTACTAGTGGACCACCTGGAAAACGATCGTCAGTGGACCACCAGTGGCCCCCTATCTTCTTGCTATGTGGGTAATTAAAATATCTGAGTTGATTTCCATTCCACTGGCAGAATGCCCACGAGGCAAAAAGAGGTTAAACATGGATGCAGGCTGTAACAATTCACCATCAAAATTACACGACAGCACACAGTTTGATCAAAAATCCTGCACAAAATGACTTGAACTTTCAATTCTTTCAATTATTTCATATATTGAAAGTGTATTTAGAGATATCATCCAGAAATCATACAACATGCACAAATAAAAACTTAGTCTGTTTGAAATACTCAAAAATACATTACTTCTTAATGAGGCTGCCATGTTGAAGTGACGTCATGGAACCACAACTCTGACTTTCCAAGAGGAAATTATGAGTTGGAGAGATGTTCAAGTGGGTTTCTCTCACTTGGAAGTCAGAAACGTCCCAGTGTCAATGTGGTCATGAACGCAGCATGAACTGAACTTCTAAGCAGGTCCGAATGAGACTGTAAAATCTTTGCTTAAAATCGACGCGACAGATTTGCATGCTCTCCAGATTTGTACAGTTTCATTGGGAGCGTTCTAGTCTGCTGTGACAGGCCTGTGGAGGAAGCTTTCACAGAGTCCTCAGCAAAACAGGGAAATCAGATATGCAAATCAGCTGCGCTGTTTAATTTTCATCTCTTGATTTATCTGCAGGTATATCGCTCTTGGAAACAGCACGGGGAAAACAAAGCAGTTTTGCTATCAAAGTTTCAGAGCTGTCCAGGATTGATGCGAGTCGCACGGCCTGTTTGCTCGCTCTGCTCACCTGTGTGGATGTAGGTGTGCTTCTTCATGTCCGATTTCTGGTGGAATCTCTTGCCGCAGTACTGGCAGGGGTATGGACGAGTGTCTGAATGGATCAGCAGGTGTGTGGACAGCGTGGAGGAGCGCTTGAATGTCTTCCCACACATCTTACACTCGAAACTTTTCTCCTTTTCATGCACACAAAAACATGTGTTGACTTCAAGCCAATCATGGCAAAGAAATACTTTAAAATACTATATTTTAAAACTATAACAATCAGTTTGCTGTGTTCAAACTTGGCTTTATTTAGTTTTTTGTAATCAAATTTTATTTTAGTTTTTTAGAGAAACACATACACAAAATGACAATCAACAAACATTTTTATACTACCCCTTTTACCCTCCACCCACACTCTCACTGGGGCAGGACCCTCAAGGGTACATCTCAGTACCTTTAGTCAGGGAACATAACTGTACTATAATCCACTGAAATCATATTTTCTAATTTGCATTGACTCCACACACCCCGTCTCGTCTCCAGGCTTTTTATTAGGTTATGATAGGTACAAATACGAACTTTTCACCTGAAAAAACGTATTTAAGGTGCACAATTGGACCTTAAAACCACTGTTGTACCTTTAATTTCTTCAATTCCATTCAGCCACATCCTCATTGTAGCTGGATTTACTCTATTAGCTCTAGCTGAAGATAATTGTAAATAAAGAATATCCAAGAAAGTTTGCAACCAGTGTGTAATTGTGAGAGAATGAGGTGGAAGCCAGCACTGAATCAAACTAAGCTTTATGAAGCAAACTACTCCATTTGTCATACACAATATAAGTTAATTCGTCTGCTTTCTTGCTAGTTAGCAAGCTAAGGCAATAAGAAAGCCAGTGCACCACCATATTATACCATATTCACATAGACAAACAAACCGACAATTATCCAAATTTTGTCAACTTCCCTCACCATTTCCCCTCAGGGGAATCCCTAATGCAGTGTTAAAGGCCGTTCCTTTACTTTATTAGCTCAAGTTAAGTTTATTAGATGAGCCCTTGGAGAGGGATTGAGTAAACACAAGAGCTCATTTCAGCAGAAGAACTTGTCCAGAAATGATTGACACATTTCCCTTTTTGAATGGTGGCCAGAGCTGTTTATAAGCATTAAGCAATAAAATACTTTAAAATACTGCAAACATTTGATTTTCTATGTTTAAACTGGGATTTATGTACCAAAGTACTCAATCTGTTTTGCATCACTGCTGATACAACTTTATTCTGCCAGGTTGCTGGTTAGAAAAAAACGGCACAGGCCAGTATGCCGGTCTAAGCTGGTCTTTGCTGGTTTATGCTGGTCTAATGCTTGTCTGGTGCTGGTTTAGCTGCTAACCCAGCCTACTAGCATCCAAAACACAACATATGCCGTTTTTTGATCTGATCTTTTTGTTGTTGCTAGCTGCCTGGTTTATGCTGGTCTAGTGCTTGTCTGGTGAGCAGCTAAACCAGCACCAGACAAGCACTAGACCAGCATAAACCAGGCAGGTCGCACAGCTAGCAACAACAAAAAGCTTATTGCTTATAAAACAGTTATTTCGAAAATGTATGTACGTTGTGTTCAGACTTCCCAAAAAAACATTCTGTATTAGCCTACAACATTTCCACACCTCGCTAAAGGACCAGATTTAGCGTAGTATCAGAACACTGAAGCTAACCTAGCTAACAGCGTGTTCTGATTGAAAAATCCACTGATCTGTGTCTCCTCCTGACTTTGTCCTATGAATGGTCACTTGTGTAACATAGGGAGCCATTTCAATGCTATTTTAACAGGCCCTTGCCAGCCTTGACTCACCACCTGGATGTGCCAGTTAGCCTCAGTAAGCTAACTAGCCATGCAAACTGTGTAATGCAAAGTTTTAACACAGTGAACACACATTTTGTGAATAATTGCTTTATCTGCCATGCTGAACAAAACTGGTTGATTAGCATACTAGCTTCTAAAACACAACATATGCTGGTTTTGCTAGTGGTCAGCCTATAGCTGCCATAGCTGTTGACCAGCATACCAGCAACCAAAACACGACCTATGCTGGTTTTGCTGGTGACCAGGCAGGCTGACCTATGCTGGTTGTTTTAGAAAGGTGGCTATAAGCTTTAATTTATTTATGTATTGACTATTTTTGTTCATGTTAGCTGTATAGCCTCTAACTTGCTAGCTAGCAGCTAGTTAAGTAAAGTAGACGTTTTATCAGTGGTCATGTTTAACAGATGGAGTGGTTTGTTACCCAAATCCCAGTGTGAACACAACAAATTGAACGCTATGATTTTGCAATATTACACATTATAAAGTATTTTATTGCTAATTGGGTTTGAAAAGAGTTTGAAAATGTTTGAAACATGCGAAATGTGTTGAAGTTGGTGAGCATGTGTTAAAAACATATTGAAACAGGGCCTAGGATTGCTTTTGGTGGCCCGTGCGTGAATGCTTAACATGACCTGAAAGTCTTTTTGTGAAAGATGGAAAATCACCAGTTATTGTCGAGTTGTTACCTGAGAGTGGACGTTCATGTGTTGCTCTAAGCTGACTGCGTGGCCGAAGGTCTTTCTGCAAATGCTACATCCGAAGGGTCGTGTGCCACTGTGAGAACGTCTCACGTGGACTTCCAGGCCATGAGGAGTGGAGAACACCTGGAAAAGACCAGAAGAGCAGGTATTAATGTGTAAATATTCTCATTTCTATCTATCCCCTAACATCAACGATTAGACACTGCACACGGATGGTTCTCAGATTACCTATTACCCAAAAACATAAGCAGTACACTTTTTTCACATCAGCTCTGAACCTGATGCTTCAAAAGAGATTTGCATCTGATTGTTACCTGAGATGGAATCATTATGGAGTTATGAAATAACTGAAGTTTGGGTGGAGACCATGCTTGAAGTTCCTCCACCTTCCAAGCTGATATCTCATAAATTTCCATCGCTACCTCTTAGTCCTACATCTGTTCTTCAACAGCGTATCCAGCCTTCTGTCTTAAACCTTTATCACAGTGGCCATCAAAGGCCATTTCCCCTTGGAGGTCCCTCAGTTGCTATACATATTTTTCTTCAATAATGTAGATGGGATATATTTGTTTGATAATGTGTGTTTTCCTGTACCGGAACTGGATTTTGGCCTTCATTGGTGAGCAAGTTAACATTTATAAAAGTGTTTTGTATTGTGTTTAAACTGTATTTTTTATTGTACATGATTTTTTGATATGAAGAGAGCTGCAGTTGTGCTGTCTATTTCACACAGATATGCTTTTAGAGATATGTGAAAGCAGAGGGTTCTCACCCCTCATTGCTCACTAGCAGCTCATTTTCATTCTGAATGGCTGGTACCTTGTCAAGTTAAAAGATCTTAAATCTAGTCAAAATATCTAATATTTCCCATTTTGAGACGGTTGCACACTTATTATAAGATTATTTACTTTATTTCTAGACACTGAGTGCGTTTACGTGCACTTAATAATACGATAAATGCAGAAAATCAGATTTTTTCTGTAATCCGATTAGCGCGTTTATATGCACTTAGGTAATCAGATCATGGGAAAACTCCGGGTTTACATGAGTCAGGCAGTAATCCGATTTCTGTTTTGCAACCAGCCAATAAACTCACAGAAGAAGAAACTCAAACTTCAAGCCGCAGCTTTTTTTTTAAAACATCACGCCACTTTACCTGAGAATATGAACATACATCATCTAGAAGATGAAAATTATTTAAATCATTTATTTTGTAGTTGGTTTCAGCGTCACTTCAAAAGTGTTTTGCTGCGTCTCACGACAACACCACATGCTTATTTCCTGTACCGCTGTCTGTTCTCGGGCCTGCACAGACTGAGAAATCCGAAAGAAATCAGAGTAAGGGTTTACGTGCACTGAGAAATCAGATTACTGAGCTAAAATCCGGCTCTCTTTATCAGATTTCTTAATCGGATTTCTAGATCAGAGTATGGTGTTTACATGACCATTTGGATAATCGGATAACTGCAGAAATCCGATTGTGATCGGATTATCGAGTGCATGTAAATGCATTCGCTGTTTACTTGTTTTAGGTAATTTCATTAAGTAAAATGATCTCACTGTACTGGTAGATAATTTTGCTAGTTTCAAGCACATTTCATAAAACAAGCAAAATGATCTGTCAATATAGTGAGATAATTTTACTTAATAAAATTACCTAATGCAGGACTGGTGCAGGAGCTGGGAAGATCACAAGTAAACAATGTCTAGATAATAAGGTAAGTTATCTTAAATTATGCTTACAACAATCTTAACAGGAGAAACATTCGATTTATCGACTATATTTAAAAAAATTGTACTTGACAAGATACCAGTTTTTGCTGTGTAGGGTTCCTGTGTAGGCAACAGCAGAACCTGCCCAGAACTCTAGCTGAAGTTCTCAAGGTTCTCTCCCCTCCTACAGTCATACAATCTCTTGTCATACTACGATCATATGCTGAAGGTGTGGCCATAACTTGCAAACTAATGTTCTACTCACCTTGTCGCAGGTGATGCAGTGGTAGGTGTTGGAGGTAGGGGAGTAGTGTGTGCTGCAGTCCAGTGGTTGTGAGGCTTCTGGGCTTTGCTTTAGGTGGGACCCATAGAGGTTATTAGCATGCTGGAGGAGGGAGGAGTGGAAGCCCATCTGTCTGAAATCAAATGGGGAGGAAAGATGCTCCCACCCATAAGCTGGCTTATAGTAGGGTGCGAATTCTGCCATCTGAGGCTCTGCGGGAGGAGAAAGAAGACAGCTTTGTGTTTGTTGACACAATTTTGACTGTTTGACAAAGGCGGCTACCTGTGTGTGTTAAAAGCAGCATCCATACTGTTTTTTCTAACGTGCCTGAAAGATTTACAAAGCTCAGATCACACAGGAGATGAATGCATTTCAGATGACTGCTAAGTTCACTTACCAGGCATGTAGTAAGGCCGGCTGGCCGTGACCGACGGCTCAGGCCGAGGCAAGATCGGACGCTCGGGCTCATCTTCACCCTTAATATAAGCGTAAGGGTCTGTGTGGGAGGGTTCAGCGAGAGGACCTAACTGCAAGCTCCCGGGAGATTCTGGCTCCTTTGCCTCGGATGGGACTGGTGCAGGAGCTGGGAAGATCACATATAGAGCTCAACACAGTTAAACAGAGATTTCTGAAGTAAACTGCCTCAAACCAACCACTCGTTCCCTGTGTACTGTCTATGGAATGAAGCTGAGTGGTCTGACTCGGTCATAAATGTAATAGAGTTACTGCAATATTAGAACACTCAGCAATGCTTGGAAAGCAATGAGCTTGTACATAAATTAATTACCCACTGGACAGCAGCAGTGAGCTAACTGCTACTTGACTGAGAAACAACTGACCAACGAACAAAGTCTGACAGTATATTACATAACACAGTCAAGTATTAGTATAAACTAATAAATTACTTGTATGCATATATTAGTATTCATAGAAATATTAGTATAAACTTAGGATAATGAAATATTTTAAAAGTAATTAAATATTTAAAATGTATATATATATATATATATATATATATATATATATCGCTGCTGTTGGAAGAAAACTCTTTATCTCCATTTTTGTTTTTCAGTTTTTGACATAATCTGAAAAAGCCTGTTGCTCTTTACATTATATGTAAATTTCATGAAGAACGGACCAAAAGAAACGACCCAAAATTACTTGGAAAAAAAGTCTGGTTCCATTGACTTACATTAAAAGTAAAGAAGGTTTTTTCTGAGGTTTTGTTCTGACAACAGAGATATATATTGCTGCTGTCAGAACAAAACCTCGTATCTCCAAAATGGTAACTTTACAGGAAAAGGAAAAAACATACTTTACTATTAATGTAAGTCAATGGAACCAGATTTTTTTCCAAGTAATTTTGGGTTGTTTCTTTTGGTCCATTCAGAATGAAATTTACACACAATTTAAAGGACAACAGGTATTTTCAGATTATGTCAAAAACTGAAAAACAACAAAAATGGAGATTTGAGGTTTATATATATATAAACCTCAAATCTCCATTTTTGTTGTTTTATTATTA
This sequence comes from Colossoma macropomum, assembly GCF_904425465.1. Lineage (NCBI taxonomy): Eukaryota > Metazoa > Chordata > Actinopteri > Characiformes > Serrasalmidae > Colossoma > Colossoma macropomum. Next base: position 6,420,641 of record NW_023494800.1, read on the forward strand.
TATATATAATATATAATTGTTTTTTATTTTATATATATATATATATATATATATAGAGAGAGAGAGAGAGAGAGAGAGAGAGAGAGAGAGAGAGAGAGAGCTGGTCCCTACAATGCAAATATTACATTTTGAGGTGAAGACGTCTTAAGGTGAGGGTCAGGGTTTAGGGTTAGGGTCAGGGTTTAGGCTAGTAGTAGTTGTGGTTAAGGTTTGAGGAAATTAATGGAAGTTTATGTAATGTCCCCACAACTCACAGAAATGAACATGTGTGTGTGCAAAACTTTGGGCACTCACTGATCAAATCACATTTTGTTGGTTTTCTAAGTGAGAACACAAAGAACACACTTCTGCAATTTTATACACATTTACTGTATAATTGCTGAATTAAACATAGTGGGAAAAAATGAAACACAAAATGTGGCCTGTGCAAAAGTCACATTTTATATTTTTTTTCTGATGCAGGTATATGGTTACTGTTGGGACAAAACCTTTTATCTCCATTTTTTGTTGTTCTTTTTTTTCTTTTTTTTTTATTTTAAATCCAAAATTCCATTAACCTTAGTTTAAAGTTAGGAAGGTTTTGTCCTTCTCCGTGTATTTCTCTCTGCATTTGTTCCACATGACTCAGTGTAACGATAACATGTATATGAAGACGATGACGAGGCTTTCTATTTGCACGGCAGTTCCAGTTACAAGTGCTTTTTTATTTCCCACCCGTATTCAGTCAGTATCAGCTAGTGATACAGCGTCCCACGGTAAGATTGGCTAATCGCCCAAACTCCTAAGCCAGTCCTAGCGCAGGATGCACAACTGACCAATCCCAGCACAGGGGGCGGGGTTTGTCTGGAACTTCGCCAGTCCGAGTAACCCAAACCGCTAGAGAAGTTAAAGGGGAACTCCACCGGTTTTTTTAAATTCTCGCATAATTAAACCGTTACGATGTAAACAAAGTCACTCAGGGTGGTCTGGTGTGAAATGCTGCGAACTTCATGTTCCACTGTTTCACCATTAATATTATCATTACATAAAAACTCAGACTCGTGTAGGTTCACTGGTGCTTTTTGATAGTGAATAAAATGGCTAGATTCGTGTCGTAGACACTGCGACTGCGGTTCTAATCTCCGCCACTGAGTTACAATGAACCATTTCTCATCAAACCACTCTAAACAGAATTCTTTACGTGTCAAACGTTTAAAAAAATGGAAATTAGGCGGAATTCTTCAGTGACAGCGCAGCTTGGGTCACGAAAACTTTAGTTTTAAAACTTTAATGCGCGTTTGAGCCATTTTTGACGCACGAGAGGCGCATTAATGAGGAAAACAGGTAAACTTCACTAGAAGTGAGATTGAAGAGCTGATCACGAATTTCAGCAGTAATGAAAAACAGATGAGCGCACAAATGATTACATTATGAAAAAGATAATACATGGATAATAAAGATCACTTACGTGTGATGTGTCCGAGCCCGTTCTGGTCACTCTCGAGGAACCGGGCCGCACTGTGTGAGGGGCACTTTTTGCTTTTGACCAAAAATGATCGAGGCATGATGGAGCTGGAGGGAAACAGGCAGCTCTGTTAGTCCTAAATATGTGTGTATGTATATATATATATATATATATATATATATATATATATATATATATATATATATATATATATATAAAATTAAGTCTCTCTGCACATAAATCAGCTGAGAGCTGTATGTTTGTATGTATGTATGTATGTAACGACTTATTGATTTCATACACTCTTGCCAAAGAAAAAGGTTCCATATAGTACTCAAAAGGGTTCTTTGACTCGTATTAATAGTGGAACCCTTTTAGGTCCTACATAGACCATTATTAAAAGAAAGGATTCTTTTAAGAACCACATATAATTGTTTTCATCATAGAGAAGAACCATTTGGCCATGCAAAGAACCATTCCAATGGTTCTTTAAGGGTTTACGGTTCTACATAGATCCATTGCCTTTAATGAAGAACGATCAGAACACCATTAACGAGGAGGATGACAGTCCTTTATAACTAAAAGCCTGAACTCCGGCTATTAACGTTCCTTGAAATCACTAAAATCACATCAAAATGCTTAAGAAGTGCTGAACTGTAGTCTGACACTCTGCAGCTCATCTGCCGTCTTTGCTCTTCTGTTTATTCTGATTTTCTGATTTCACGTCATAGCCTAGAAAACTGCAGGCAGTAATATTAATATAATAAAACCACCTTAAGTGCGAATGTTTTCATGAATTCATGAACTTTTCTAAACGAAACCAGCTTTAAAACCTTTCACTCACCTGTAATCTCGCCCTGCTTCTCCTCAGGATGTTAAAAACTCCAAATCCTTCAGACTCAGAGGCGCAAGCCCTGCATCTCTGCGCGCGGCCGCTCCTCTTGAGCTCCCTCCCTGATTTACAATCAGATAAACTTCTTTTTTTTCTGCGGTGGAATCTGACTGCGCTTTCAGCCAATGAGCGCCTCAGACACAGGTGCACATTTGCCTAAGACTGCTTAGGAGTTAAGGATGCTGGAAAATATTATTATTATTATTATTATTATTATTATTATTATTATTCGTTTATTTATAATTACAGTAACTTTGAAATAATTAAAACTTGCAAAGTTTCTTCCACCGTGCACAAAATGTGACACTTCTTAATTATAATGGATTTTTCGGTTTATATTTCCTCTCAGTTATACATATTGTTATATAATATTATATATTATGTGTTATTATTGTTATGTTTCCTATATTTAGAGCCTCCTCATCGCTGTTTAATGTAGTGTCGTGAGTTGGCGACAGTCTCTCCAGACAAAACACACACACACACACACACACACACACACACACACACACACACACACACCTCTTAAACACATACACCAAACCTGACCTGCTAGAGTCCAAGAGGTGTAACAGGGCTAGTTTCATTTTTTATTTGCCAGCTGTCTGCAGTGGGCACAGTTATACTGAGCTAAAAGTCCTTAAATTAAGCTAAATAAATTAAATAAGTGAATTAATTGCCTTGGAGACGAACACATGCTTCTACTAAACTGTGAGCAAATAATGAAACAATGAAATGAACAAATAAATAGGCTGAATAAATACTAATTCAATGAAAAGGCCATTTGTAATTCAGTTTAGTCTACACAAATGCAGTAAAATGCTACGTTGTGTGTAAACGATTTTTTTGCTTGCTTTGTGTTTAACTGTATATATATATATATATATATATATATATATATATATATATATATATATACCTGTATATATAATAAAAAATATATAATAATATATAATAAAAGCGCAGACTTTAAGCAGCAATAATGAAACACAGACGCTGTACAGACGCGCTCAGAGCTTAAAGGCTATGTGTCGCCCCCTTGTGGATGACTAGTGCACCTAACGGCCAAGTCGCTCAAATTTGGATTGGATCTTGATTTTAACCCTTGTGGGGTGTTCAGGTCTGTGGGACCCATTTTCATGTTTACCAAAAGATAAATAATGCGATTTATTATTATTTCAACCTCAGATTTTTGGTCTTTGCTCATTTTCTGTGAAGATCATATAAAATAACCAATTTTCAGTGTCTTCACTCTGTTCACCCCCCACACATTTATATTACACATATATTACAAAAGTGTGGAGGTGCAGTGTCCTTCACTCTGTTCTCCTCCTACATGGCCTGCTGTTAGTGTGTGTGTGTGTGTGTGTGTGTGTGTGTGTGTGAGGGTGGACAACATGGACAGGCTGCTGACTGGCTACAGCTGCTAAAGGAGAACCCTACGCTGACCACTTGTGATATTTTAAACATCTGGTATGTTTATGTAAATTGTTACGGCTGACCGACCCACTGGGTAACAAAAACATGAACACCACACAAGGGCTAAATATGGAGTGCATGCGCAAAAGTATTGTGTGACTTTAAATTTAAACAGTTTACTAAAGTAATCTATGTATACAGTCCTGTGCAAAAGTTTGAACACCCCCGGTCTAACGGCATGTCTTGTAGAAAATAAGCTCCTCCACAAAGGACACACTTGTATATGCCATTTTTTTACTTTAGTGCACAAATTAGTGCAAAATTGCTATTTAAACCACCTCCGTGTTCCTTGTATCTACACTGACGGTCCATTTTATCAAATTGTGGTTGGTTGTGCTTTTAATGGGAATTGGCTTAATGGTCACCATCATAGACAAGTAGTTTCCTGGAGGACACCTTTAGATACTATTAGGAAACCATCAAGTGCGTCTGGAATCAGTCCTGTTAAACCATTACAGTCCTTTACACTGTGATATCAACCCATCAGGAACACACACAAGTGTTTAATGGTTTGTATGATTTTTTTTTCTGCAGGGCATATAGATGCATTTTGTAGTTCTACAGTTACAGACTGTAGTCCATCTGCTTCCCTGCATACTTTGTTAGCCCCCTTTTAACCTGTTCTTCAGTGGTCAGGACCCCCACAGGACCACCAAAATTTTAACCCTGCTCTCAGAGGATGAAAAGTAGGCAATGGGTCATCTCTATAAAAAAGTGACAAACATGGTTGCTGTTGCTTGTGGAAACCCACACATGACTGCTAAGGCCGTCCAGTTAGGTAAGTGATTGGGAATCCAATTTAAAGGGCCATATCCTATATTTTTATTTTATTTCATTCCTTAAAGTCCACTTATGGAGCAGAGCTTTATGTACCAAAAACCAATCATAATTCATTGGTTTTGTTATTGTAATTAGCCTGTATTATGAACAACGTTGTCTTAAGTTTCAAGTGGGAAAATTTAACCTAATAACAAGGACAAGTCAGACCAGTCAAAAGCACATACTGTGTACAACACAACGTGGCGGTCAAACACATTATGCTCAGTATTCTAGAATCAAGCCAGATAGAGTTACAGTGGTTACATTCTGGCACCTCAGGTGTCACAACCACTGCTCCATTTAAGGTAGAATGGGACAATTCAAATGAGGAGCTGGCGAGTAGCTGACTTCAGCTTCATATCACAGAAGAATTAGGGGTGGGTGATAATAAATAATTGCCCCCCCACCCTTTGAAGGCATATGATGCCCTAAAGCCCAGCAGTGAGGAGCTGAACTTTACCCTCCTCTGCTATCACTGCAGACTGGCATGGTCGCCTATAGCGCACCGCTGTAAATGACCTAGTGGCCTGTTAATGAAGTAATGTTCTTCTTTTTTTGAGGGTTTGAGGGAAGATTTTAACCACTGTCCTTTGTAACTCAGTTCCAAGGGGCAAGGTGACCCTTAAAACAAGGGGTTGGAGTGAAAATAAGAAGTGGAATTGGGCCTTAGTGATATAGTTGGAGAACCTGGCAGGGGTCAAAGTCAGCTGTCAGATACTTGGTGGACGGCTGTTGAAAATGAAACCGCTTCTGTCATTGTCAGTGAAGCACATGACAGCCTTGTTGTGAAGAACTGGCTGATGGAAGCATCACACTTTGGTCTAAGAGCGATCAGAAGCATCACAAACTCCATCATTGAAGCTATTGGCAAATGTACCCTGATAGATATGAAACCATCAAGACTTTCTCCAGTGTTTCATACCCACCATGATGATAACGCTGACAAAAGACTGGAGAGTCATCTGAAGCCCATGAGAAGGACTTATAAGCTAAAATGGAGCTTTGAAAGTGCTTCTTGTGGAGAGACATGGTCCAGATCTTGGAGTCCTGTCATTAGTGAATTCAGCCCATGTGAAATAAAGGAGTAATGTGCTGAATCTGACCTGACTGATGATGAAGATTGTGAGACATTTAAAGACTCTGGAAGATGTTGCTTTAGAGGAAGTCCTGGAGCTTTTCTTGGTGATCTGCACTGAAGCTGCTCAGGAAGATTCAGATGATTTATCACCCTCAAGCTCTGTCCGTTATTCTGAGGTAGAGGGAAGACTTTCTAGGTTTTAATGAAAGAGTGGTCAGCCTGTATGACCTGTATAAGCTTAAGTCTGTATTTTTTGTAATTTAACTCTGATGATGACTTTCAGGTCCTTTGGGATTTGGTGTAGGAAGACAAAAAGGAAGAAAAGAAGGTAGGAGGCGAATTCTGTTACAGCTGTATGCAAAAGTTTGCACACCCCCAGTCAAATTACATTTAGTGAATGTAAGTCAACACATAACACAATTAGTAATAGTAATAGTTCTATTACGTCTATAGTTCCTTTACTCCTATAATTCCATTATTTCTATAGCTCCATCACCTCTATAGTTCTATTACTACTATAGCCCCATTGCCTCTATAGTTTTATTACTTGTATAATTCCATTATTTCTATAGCTCCATCACCTCTATAGTTCTATTACTCCTACAATTCCATTATTTCTATAGCTCCATCACCTCTATAGTTCTATTACTACCATAGCTCCATTACCTCTATAGTTCTATTACTTGTATAATTCCATTATTTCCATAGCTCCATTACCTCTATAGTTCTATTACTTGTATAATTCCATTATTTCCATAGCTCCATTACCTCTATAGTTCTATTACTTGCATAATTCCATTATTTCTTTAGCTCCATCACCTCTGTAGTTCTATTACTTGTATAATTCCATTATTTCTATAGCTCCATCACCTCTATAGTTCTATTACTTGTATAATTCCATTATTTCTATAGCTCCATTACCTCTATAGTTCTATTACTTGTATAATTCCATTATTTCCATAGCTCCATTACCTCTATAGTTCTATTACTTGTATAATTCCATTATTTCTATAGCTCCATCACCTCTATAGTTCTATTACTCCTACAATTCCATTATTTCTATAGCTCCATCACCTCTATAGTTCTATTACTACCATAGCTCCATCACCTCTATAGTTCTATTACTACTATAGCCCCATTACATCTATAGTTCTATTACTTGTATAATCCCATTATTTCTATAGCTCCATTACCTCTATAGTTCTGTTACTTCTATAGTTCGATCACTTGTATAATTCCATTATTTCTATATTTCCATTTGTTCTATAGTTCTATTACTTTATAGTCCAATACTTCTATAGTTCTATTATTGTATAGTCCCATTACTTCTATAATGCTGTTTGTTCTGTAGTTCCATTATCTTTAGAGTTCTATTTCTTTTATAATTCCATTATTTCTATAGCTCCATTACCTCTATAGTTCTATTACTTGTATAATTCCATTATTTCTATATCTCCATTACCTCTATAGTTCTGTTACTTCTATAGTTCGATTACTTGTATAATTCCATTATTTCTATATTTCCATTAGTTCTATAGTTCTATTACTTTATAGTCCAATACTTCTATAGTTCTATTATTTTATAGTCCCATAACTTCTATAATGCTGTTTGTTCTGTAGTTCCATTATCTTTATAGTTCTATTTCTTTTATAATTCCATTATTTCTATAGTTCCATTACCTCTATAGTTCTATTTTCTCTATGGTTCTCTCACTTCTATAATTGCATTATTTCTATAGCTCCATTATCTTTATAGTTCCATTAATTCTGTAGTTCTGTTGTCTATATAGTACTATTAACTTTCTAGTTCCAATAGTTAGTTCAAATACCTCTATAGTTCCATTACTGCTATATTTCCATTTTTTAGTTCCATTACCTCTTACCTCTGTTGAGCTTTGGGGAAAATGCGTTAAGACAGCCTGTCTTACTCCTACCTAAGATCACTGCTGTTGTGTGCAGATCACTTTTTAGACAAGCATGTATACTCCAGCAGCACTGCTGTGTCTGATCCACTCCTACCAGCACAACACACACTAACACACTGCCACCATGTCAGTGTTACTGCAGTGCAGAGTGTGATCTACCACCCAAATAGTACCTGCTCTGTGAGGGTTCTTGGGGGTCCTGACCCCTGAAGAACAGGGTAAAAGGGGGCTAACAAAGTATGCAGAGAAACAGATGGACTACAGTCTGTAACTGTAGAACTACAAAGTGCACCTATATAGTAAGTGGAGCTGATAAAATGGACAATGAGCGTAGAAACAAGGAGGTGGTCATAATGTAATGCCTGGTCAGTGTATCTGAGCAAGGGAGAAAATTGTGCACATTTGTTTTTTGGCTAAATTATTACTTTAATTCCCCAGACTAATTAAGTAGATGCAATACTGGATGATGAATCTTACTTATTTTCACCATCCCTGAAGACGATGAAGGTTTCTCTTGTGAATCTGACCACGTCTCCAGGTTTTGAAATAAGGAATGCTTCATAACAGGCAAGAGGGCATGTGTTCAAAAGCCAGGATCAATATTGACAAAGGCAGGCTGTCCTCTGACTTGAGGTTCACCACATTTGGACTACAGTATGCTTGAGCCTGCACACTGTATTCTCTGTTAGACCCTCAAACTGAACTCACAACTTCGCACAACGGTGAGCTTTGTCTGAATAAGCTATTTTAAGGACCTTCAGAATGAAATATAGCTCTGATCTCATATATCGAAAGTATTGATTTGATGCTATTTTCTTGCTTTTCAGGCATTTTCATCTTTGGGCTTACAAGATGTCGTTGAAATTCCCTCTGGCTTTCACACTCATGGTGTGCTGTAAGTAGCTTTCCGAGCATCTGCAATTATGTTCTGAGTTAGCTACTGTGGCAGGTGAAAGAAACTCGCTTATGAATCATAATTTAAAAATGGCATTTTTATGAAAAACAACAATGTGTAAGCACATGATTCCAGATGATTTTAGACATTATTAAAGGGGAGGGAGTCTAGAAATGTGCAAAACACGTCTTTGCGTCTAGACAGAATGACCCCAGCAAATTAGTTTTATTATATTGGTTGTAAAATTAGAGTTATTGAGGATTAAAATTACGCATAATCTTAAAACCCCCAGCGGCTTTGTAACAGGTCAACAGACCAAATGATTATCAGGCTAACCAGTGGAGTTATGGCTAAAAGGAGGAACCTGTTTGTCCAGTGGAGTGAAGTTAAGGGGAATTCCACTGATTTTTCATAACTCAGTGGTTGAGATGTAAACAAAGTCGTTCAGAGTGGTTTACTATCAAATAATTCAGCACAGAGAAACATACTGACTCAGATTTCTTTACAGTGGTGGTGATAGGAACCAGGGGTCATAATGTCTACAGTGAAAAATATGGTCATTTTATTTACTTACCAGTGAACCTACATGTGTCTTCTGAGCTTTTATTTGTAATGTTGAAGTTGGTAAATCTGAAAAAATAAGCTTTCTTTGAGGACTCATTTTCCTTACAGCACCCAACACGGACCTTACTGGAGAATGAACTATCTGAATGTCACTGTTCTCTTGCTTTGTGTTGTAAGTGCTGCTATTAGGAGTTGCTGTTCAAACTGAGAAGAAAAAGACAGAACAAAAAGGTATTATGAAAGCAGAAAAAGGGAAAAGGACCATAAACAACCAACCAAGCAAAACACGCAGGAACAGCACTGAGATAAACACGCTGCCCAGAAACGAGCTGGACTGTACTAGCATCGGAGGAATCTGTCAGAAACGCAGCTACATCTGCCAGGGGAGGTACCTGAAGGACAAGTGTTCAGGAGGGAAGACGCGCCAGTGCTGCATACCAGGTGATGCTGTATTTTCCTCATTTAGATCAGGGGGTCTCAGCCTTTTCCACCCCAAGTCCTGCCTGTTTATCACTAGAAAGCATTAAACCCTGCAGGAAACTTTTTTGCTTCAAATTTTCATTTTTGGGGCAATTTATCAACACAGAGATGTTTGAGCCCTGCAACATTCAACATGTGTTATTGAACATAAAATATGAATAAAATATTAACTGATTAGGCCAGGAGTCGGCAACATGTGGCTCCGGAGCAGCATGCGGTTCTGTAACTGCCCTGTTGTGGCTCCACAGCAGAATTCGATTTTTAGGTAAAAATAAAATAATCAATAAAAATAAAGCTCTGCTGATCGTTCAACACAGTTTAACAATAAATGGTCTGAAACGCTGGAGTTAATGTAGAACTGCTAATTCACCTGTTAACCCTGAAAGTGGTCACAGAGACTGCTGGTCATCAACGACAACAATCTCCCCTAGCTAGTAGTTAATGAAACGGCAAAGAGGAAGAATTAAAATGGACATCAGTGATTTGGAGACGGATGGATTTATTTGCATTTATAATCACTCCGGCTGGTTTCCTGATTATTCTGCAATGAGGAGCTGTCAAACATTAAAAAGTCACGAGGCTGAAGTCAGATTCTCATTCGCCAGCTCCTTGTTCAAATTTTCCCGTTCCACCTTAAATGGTGCAGCAGTTACATTCTGGTACCTCAGGCACCATTTAAGGTGGAACGAGAAAATTAGAACAAGAAGCTGGTGAATGAGCAGCGACTTCAGCCTTACAAAAACCAAATGTTGAGAGAAATTTTACAAAAAACTATTTTACTTTTGAGGAAAAGTTTCCTGCTGGAGATGTGAGAAAAGCGGCTATAGCTGAGCTAAAGCTGAAAGCAGAGCAAAGTAAGTCTTCGTTTTCATTGATATTATATTTCTACGCTACTACATCAGCACATACTGAGATATATTTGCAGCCAAAATGGTAAAATGGCCATAAAATGTTGTGGCTCCTAAGGTTTGATATGCTGATGTTGAAAGGACAAAATGGCTCTTCTTAACATTTGAGTTGCCGACCCCTGGGTTAGGCTAATGTAAGCTGGTTTTATGCCAGAAATAGAGAATAGTGGCAAATTAAGCTGAATCTTTCTTCATTTTTTAATTTACACTATTCGCTCATGAGAGGACCAGTGAAATATCGGTGGGAGTGTATTTTGTTTCTAGAGACAAGGGGCACAAACTTGATGGAGCTGCTTTGTACTGTGTTGCAGCACTTATATTCATATTGTTTACCATTTGAAAATGTATTTTAACTGATTTTCAATAATTTAATTTAAATATTTAAATAATAGCTCACACAGTTTGGATAGAGATAATGTAAACTAGACACTAAATGGTTTTCTAAGCCAGTATTTTGAGTTATTAAATTACAGCTAATAGTTATCTGCCTTCAGATTTGATCACCACTTGGAAAATATATATATATATATATATATATATATATATATACATATATATATATAAATATAGCATTATACAATATTTTATGTTTTAATGTTGTTTTTTAGCAGCCGCCTGGGACGTCTTGTGCGCCGGCACTCATCACAACAGGGTGCGGGCGTGTGACAGGTTTGGGTGCGGCGGCTTTAACACCAAAAGGTATCTTTGGAGAGTTGCAGTTTTGAGGAGTACAAAACCTCCTGACCTTATACACTGCCCGTCAAAAGTTTGGGGACACCTGGCTTTTCAAATGTTTTAATTCTAATGACCATGTTTTCATTCTTGGTTTCCAGTAGGTTAACATATTACAGACTAAGCAGGTATATTTAGAGGAAAACAATGTGTGACAGCACACTGTCCAAAAAAGGGTAGTGTTCTGGTATATCTCTGTCCCGCAAGGTAAAAACAGTGTAAATGTACCCGCAGAAGTACAACAAGGTCCTTAAGGTCCAATTGTGTTAATTAAATGAGTTTAAAAAGTTCACTAAATTCACTTTCTCAGGGAAAAGGGGCATAATTATACAGGGAGATTCACTCGAAAGAGACCCCGAATATTCTGTAATAACTCTCGCTAGGACGAAGCAATCTGAACCAAACAATGTGCAATGTGCTCTTCAGTATATGGAGCTTCGAACAACCGTTTGCAACTACTAGGTGCATACCCCTGTACCCCTTCATGTGTCTGGCAGAAAACGGAGATCACTTCCAGCATCGCATGTAATGCAATCAATTACACATATGTCAAGTTATGTGGCAAATTATTTTGGTTCAGATTGCTTCATCCTAATGGGAGTTACAGCAGAATATTGGGGGCCTCTTTCGAGTGAATCTCCCTGTACCTTTTCAGAACTTTTTTAGTTAAAAAAATAAATAAAATCAAAAGCCCGGAGTCAGGACAAAATATATGGAATTGGTGACCCTTAAAAAAGATAACTGGAGCAGAATATGGTGCAATTGTTCCCCTTACTGAAGGTACTAAAGATGTACCACCCCAGTGACAGTGTCTATATCCTGAAAGGTACAGGTTTTTATGAGAGTGTATTGGTGACCGTGCTAGCTTAGGAATAATGCCATAGGCCACATGTTTATCCCCTTATTGTGATGTCCTCACTCATCAGGTGTTTTCACCACCTTTGGGCCAAAAGAGTTTCAACACATCCTTTTAAGAATAGCCTGGAAAAGAAAACTGTCAAATGATTATTTAAAACCTGCTCTTTAAATCGAGAAAATGACTTTGATGAGCACAAGATAAGTGTATCCATATCAGATGTTGTATGCTGGCAAAATCTTTGCAGGTATTTTTTCTTAATTATAAAACTAACAGTGAAAATGAATCAAAAAGAAGGCAAGATGTTCCCAAACCGTTCACAATGTTCACATTTTTAGTTCCACTGTGTGCTCCTCATGTTTCTGCTGTAACAGTAGCTGTGGCTGTGTTTCAGTGAGGGCACTATACACAAGGCTGTGGACATAGTGTGTGATGATTATGGCATCATCAATGCTCCGTTCTCTGGAAATCTGGGACGTCCTGTTGGGAGGAAAGTTGGCGACATCTTTCACTATGACGGCATCAAGCTCTCTAACTCTGGTATGTGTGAAAAAGTTTTGTACCATTGTTTTAACTACATAAGAAATGTTGTATATGCACAGCAGGTCTTGTCAGGCGTTGAGGGCGGGAACATAAGTTGACTGATTTGCATTTTTTGAAGATTTGTACTGATCTATGTCAGGATTTTGTCATGAATTTGTCATAAATAATCAGAATTTGAAAGGAAGTGCTATAACGTAAACAAGGCTGATGTCATTTAATATTACAAAGCAATTTATTTCAGTATTTTACACCTTTAGGGTGTAATTACTTGATAATAACAATAGCAGTATCTATCTTGAATTCACAATTTTTGTTCATGTTTATATGATGCAATATATGATGAGTTAGACATACAGTGTGCACTATGCTAATTAAAGAAGTAAACTTCAAATAACATGTTATAACTATGTCGTAACATGTCATAACTATGTCACACTCTGTAGTATTGCTTTTCGAAGTCTACTGTGAGCTTTAGAGACCAAGCGGGAGAAGAACCTGCATTTTATCTGCTAGATTCTCTCTGAAGGCCTATCAGGCTCTACTGGATCTCCTCCGCTTTTAACAAAACGAGAAAACACTGATATAAAGAAAATTGTTGATAATTGTTGTTTGATAGCTTCCATTCTCCATTGATGTGTCTTTTCACTTCCACTTTCTGCTTCTCCTCAGTGCACTGTGTGAAAATCTTCAATGTCCGGCCTTTTCGCTACACAGGGCCCATTGGTCAGGGCCAGGCTCTGGGCTATCTCCTTCCACTCCAGGAGAGTTTCGCAGGCATCACCTCCCACATGGAACTGCAGATGTGCGACCAGTCTGACCCCACACCGTTCATCTGAAACCAAAAATCTCCTCTACTAACATAGTGCACCATATTAAGCTAATAGTTCAGCTTTAGGTGGTGACCATGAAGGCCATGGCATATGATTCATATTATTTTCATACTCATCCACCCGTTCAGTGCTCTTTGGATGGTGATGTTGTCATCCCAGAAGAATCCACTCCCATTAAGATAGATATGTTTATTAGAATAAACGTAACTTTGTATTAATTTGGAAAGACCCTTCCCTCCAAAGGGACAAGTGGACCCAAACTATGCCAGCAAAATGTTCCCTCACAGCATAACAGAGCCTCTGGACCCACACATGGTGGATTGCTCATCAAACTGTGTCACTGTTTTCCACACCTCTGTAGATCAATGTCTGTGGTTCTTACATCAGAACTTTCAAGTCTGAGTTTGCCTTCATAATGAGAGGTTTCTGGACTGCAGCCCGTTGTAGATGTGGACGGACTGTTCTTACTGACTGCCAGTTGAGCAGTCTCTGTGACTGAAGGTCCTAATATCAATGCCCTGATAATGAACCCTCTTTCAAAGTCACTTTTCCCACATCTTTTCCCATTGATACAAAATCATGGTCACTTGGGCCTGCCTAGCATTTTGTACATTCCACAGATCGTGGTAGGATGTTAATTGCTTAATTATACCAGTCTGTAAACCTGTCTGGATGTGCCTGCGCTTGTTATGTTTCTCCACTCATGCATTCAGGTTTTTCTTTGTCAGCCATCTATATATATATATATATGTAACATGGATAATTGTAAGCATGGATGAATAGTTTTCTGACTAAAGCATGAGTGTATTTCTCTATATCCAACTGCTGTGGAGCTTCTGTTTTTCAGCTCTTTACTTCTGTACATGCATGGCTGTCAATCTACAGACAAATCAAAAACTACAACAACACTGAGTGTGTTTACATGCACTCAATAATCCAATTATAATGGAATTTCTGCATCTGATTGTTGAAGTGATCACATAAACAGTATACTCAAATTTCTTGGATTGGAGTAAGGTCTAGAAATCCAATTAAGAACTCATGTGAACTCTTACTCTGATTTCTTTCGGCTTTCTCAGTCTGCGCATGTGCGAAACAGACGGTGGTACTGGAAATAAGTGAGCAGTGTTGCCGTGATAATATCAGCAAAACACTTGGAGCCATGCTGAAACCAAATACATGCTGAACAAAATGAAGGATTTAAATATTCTTCATGTTCTAGATGATGTATGTTTATATTTTCAGCTAAAGTGGTGCGATGGGTAAAAGCTGCGGCATAAAGTTTGAGTTTTACATTATGTTTATGTCTTCTTCTGTGTTTATTGGCTGGTTGCAAAGCAGAAATCCGATTATTGTCTGATTCACGTAGACCCAGAGTTTTCACATTATTTGGTCACTCTGGTCCATGTAAACACGTTGATCAGATTACTGACAAAATCTGATTTTCTGCAGTTATCAGATTATTAGATACATGTAAATGCTTTCATGTTGTCTTAGTAAAGTGTTGGGCAACCAGGAGCCACCAAAACAGCTTTAGTGCACTGTTATTTGTCATGTGTATATTAGAGGTTTGGGGGGTAAATACTATTTTGCTAACTCAATTAAAGAGCTTTATATACTTACTCTGCGTGTGTGTGTGTGTGTGTGTGTGGGTGAATGGGCTTTTTAAGGTTTTACACTTATTGCCTTTTGAAGCAGAGACTTTCATCTGCAGTATAATACCTATGCCACAGGGTGGCAGCACTGACCTACAAGTATATATATCCACTGTTTACTTTTGAGCACTCCACTGCCACTTCAACCCTTCCACCCTTCCAATCTTAAAACCATCAAGTTACAGCTGTGTCCTCCCAGCAAAATCTGTTCCCAAATGAGTCACTGATGTTATGTTCCCCTTTGCAGAGACACTCACATTCATGCTATATCAAAGTCACCTTAAGCTGGCTTGGAAGTCTCTTTCCAAAATGGCTGAAGGACATATTTCTTAATAGATTAGATTTAAGATAATCCGTTTGCTGTAAGGGGGATGGAAACAAACAAAAAATAAGGGGAAAAAAACACTGGAGATCAAAAATATTAAAGGATACAGAGAAAATGGGTCTCCTAACAATCGCGTAAGAACTGGCGTGGTTGTTCAAAGCCAACTGCGGCTTAGAGCGGCCAATGTTCTGCCTGGCTGCTGTGCTGGATGTGAGATGTTCAGGCTAGCAGGTTACTCCATCATAATGAACTGTGTTTTAAAAGTCCTCACCTTTGTTTGTCTTTATCCTACTGATCTTTGAGGAATTTCACAATTTTTCCCCAAAACTCTGCATAGTTAAATGGTTTAAACAGTCATTCAGAGTGCTTTGGTGTGAAGTGCTCAGTTTTAGAGAAGTTGGTGGAATTCCCCTTTAAGGACAAATGAGCTGGAGTTGATTGTAAAATTACTCCAATAGGTGACATTAGGTGTATAAAATGTGCTTCAGGTTAAAGAATAACAACAATAAAAACAAAACTATTTTCTGGATTTGCTGAGATTCTGTTGAGCTGAAAATTGGACATGAAGAAATATTTGATGAAATATTTGACATCAAATCACTCTGAATGGCTTTGTTTACATCTCAACCACTGAATTATACAGAAATTTTAGAAAAAATCTGTGCAAAAGCTCTTTAAGATGAATTCTTGTGATTGACTTCCAGCGCCCGCACACAATCAATCTCATTTTCATTTCAAAATCCTACAGAAACTCAAAGGATTAGCGTGAGTCCAATCCAGCGGTCATTTCCAATTTTCAGCTCAACAGAATCTCAGCAAATCCAGAAAATAGTTTTGTTTTTATTGTTGTTATTCTTTAACCTGAAGCACATTTTATACACCTAATGTCACCTATTTGAATAATTTTACAATCAACTCCAGCTCATTTGTCCTTAAAGGGGAACTCCACCAACTTTTCAAAATGTCTTCATGATTCAATCGTTAGGATGTAAACTACTCTGTTCTAGAGACACTTACCGAATCAGAATTGTTCTCAGTGATGGTGATAGGAACCAGATTCCCACCTCCAAAAGTTCCCTCACAGAAAGCTGTTAAAAGAAATGGTTATGAATCCACCGCCTGATGTCTGAGACATTGTTTTCCAATAGTTTTGGCCTAAAATGTATTGTTTAAAAACAATTCATGATGGAGAGATACATTCACAGGGTGTTCACTGTTGGTTTTGGATAGTAAATACAAAGGTTATAAATGCAGTGTAGACATTGTGACCCCTGGTTCCCATCACCGCCACTGTACAGCAATCTGAGTCAGTAAATTTCTCTACAATGAACCATTTCACATCAAAACACTCTGAATGATTTCATCTACTTCTTCACAATTGAAAGATACAGAAACAGCTGAACATTCTATTGTCAAGCTTGTAATGAAGAACTTTTTGGTGCTACATAGAACCATTTCAAAAATGTTCTATATAGAACCATATACAACACATTTTCCATCAATCTGAAGAAACTTTTTACCACTTAAGCAATGAAATGGTTCTGTACAGAAGTCATAGTACTATACAGAACCATGCTCTCTACTAAAGGACCTTTATAACCATATTTTAAGGTCGTACGGCAGATCCTGATCCCAGATCAGTGCTGACTGCTGCTTCTAGCAAATAGTGTTCATTCTATTTGTGTAAAATTGTCAGGTTGCAAAATTCACCCCACCACTGTTGAAAACAATGTGGACTCCATAATGTAAGAAATGTGGTCTTATTATTTTACACCAATATAAATATTAAGTATTATGTTAAGGGTTAAGTATTGAATCATCCACCTTACAAGGAATATTATATCATATTCTGATAGCAGTCGTAGTATGACAGGAATATACATTTAAATATTAAAGCGTTTCTAAAGACAGCGCGATCCACAAGTGAATGGATAGTGACACTTTTTATTAGTGAGGCACCAAAATGAAAATTCTTGACCGAGACCAAAGTTCAGGACACATTCAACCAAGAAAATGAAACGGAAAGGAAAGGTTCTAATACGTGTAATCTGCTCTTATATTTATGCTTTTGAATTAATGTAATATTGCTGATGAAGCTTCAAAGGCGACATTCACCATGTTAGCCCTTTAATGTTCTGCTCAACCATTTGGTGGAGCACATTTTGAGTCACTATATATGCCACAAAGTGCCATCTTGGCTGTTTGGTAGATGTGAATATTTAAAGAATTGTGGGGTCAAAATAAAACAAAACAAAACAAAACAAAATACACCAATTGTTTTTATTATTGCCCCAAACAAATAAAAAATACAAAATACAAAATTCCATTGCTTTTTTCTTGGTGAGCACATTAAAGGGTTAAAAAAGAGAACCGAGAGAGAGAGGACTGCTTACTAAGCAATATTGAATATTACAAGTTGTAAAATTATGAAAATATATTACCTCATTGCTTCCAAAAGCTTAAGCTGAATAAACATCTAGTTTTTTGATATGTAAAGGATGTGGATGTGGCTCTGCAACTCCCTCCTAGCAGTCTGAAGTTTCTCCAGCAGGGGGCACGACTAACAGACTAGAGTAAACCCACACCAGCAGGATCTAACAAAGACGTGTCTGCAGTAACGATTTTCAAAACCTGAGGTGAAAATTTAGTTAGTTTGAGTTATTCAGCATTATTTACGTCATTTCTGTTCAACAATTTCATTACATTAATTTAGTTAATGCTAAACAGCGCCTGAGTTAAGACCATATAAAACGCATAGAATGCAGCTGCTTTGGAGTGTGTTTGTTTCACTAAGGTTCCTATTGTTACAATACCAGCTTGTTACAATAGAAGAACCCTTTTTGGTGCTATATAGAACCCTTTTTAAAAAGATTCTATATAGAACCATCTACAGCACTTTCTCCATCAATCTGAAGAACCATTTTTTGATGCAAAGAACTCATGGAAAGGGTTCTTTGAGTGTTCATAGTTCTAGATAGAACCATTTTCTTTACTACCATGTTTTTAAGAGTATGCTAAGAGAATGTCTTACAAACCTGACGTAGCTTGTTTCGATTGGACCCTGTTGTTCTGTGTTCTTCTCTTGAAAGTACACCGAAGGGAACCTTATACAGTATTGTGACCCCAGACATAACTGATTTTACGGACAGAAAGTACATTCCAGTTAACTGTCAGGTCCTGAATACTATGTGTAATGACCACTAAACAACGCTGCTAGGCAACAATGACACTTCATAGAATAGAAGGTTTTCATGGATATCATCTTTGACATCTATCAATATTGATAATATTGAAAACTGCTATCATGGTGTGATACCAACGCTGGTATACCAGTGATGATCTGATGATCACTTGCTTGTTTGTTTGCTCGTTTGTACATTTCTTTGGTACTTATGTGGAGAAACAACACTAGGAGACCTATAGAACATCCAGAATCAACTCTAGACCTTTTGTTCTCTCTCTTATCTGTACAGCAGGGTTCAAGCAATGATGTAAATAAAAGCTGAACATTCTTTACTTTCAACTCAAGTTAAACTTTAAAGGGAAGCCTGATTGTTAAGGCATATAAGCCTCAATATGATGCACATATATTGTATATACTAAGCAAAATATTTTATTCTATTATTAAAAATAATAATTTCTCACTTAGCGGGTTGCTATTTCTGTTGCAGCCTCAAGTTAAGATACACTTATTAGTCCCGCAACAGGGAAATTTCACTTCCACCCATCTGTGCAGTGAAACACCACATAACCACTGGTCAATGCGTGCACACACACTAGGGAGCAGTGAGCAGGCCTATCCGCAGCGGGGGTTAGGTGCCTTGCTCGTTCAGTCATATACTGTCAGCTCAGGGGATCAAACTGGCCACCTTCCGGTCACAGGGCTGATTCCCTAACCTCCAGCCCATGACTGCTCAATGTGCATAATGCTTTCTACTTCCTTTCCCTCTCCACTGAGCGAGGGCCAGTGAGCTAAAGACCAAATTCAACTCAAATATCTATTTCAGCCGTTCCAATTTTGGCTAGTGTGACATTACCAAAGTGAAAAACTTTGTGATTGTTTTATTTTCCATAGGACTGAACGCTGCAACCATATGACATCATAGAGTGTGACAATGGTGACTTGCTAGTCGAGGGATTTTGCCTCTTTGCCTTGTTTTTATCAAAATGAACGAAATCCATTTGGTTTATTTGTCTCATTTTAGTACTGGAAATCTACTTTAACCCTTGTGGGGGGTTCAGGTCTGTGTGACCCATTTTCAATGTTTACCAAAAGATAAATAATGTGATTTATTATTATTTTAACCTCAGGTTTTTGGCCTTTGCTCATTTTCTGTGAAGAACATATAAAATAACCCATTTTCAGTGTCTTCACTCTGTTCACCCCCCACACATTTATATTACACATGTGGTGTTGGGCTGAACCCGCGGGAAGTAAAAGTGTGGAGGTGCTGTGTCCTTCACTCTGTTCTCCTCCTACATGGCCTGCTGTTAGTGTGTGTGTGTGTGTGTGTGTGTGTGTGTATGTTTGTATATGTGTGTGTGTGTGTGTGAGAGGGTGGACAACATCGATAGGCTGCTGACTGGCTACAGCTGCTAAAGGAGAACCCTACGCTGACCACTTGTGATATTTCAAATATCTGGTATTTTTACATAAATTGTTATGGCTGTATTGATTTAAAAGAGCAATAATCCACCAGACCACTGAGTAACAAACGCATCAACACCACACAAGGATTAAAGCAAACAGGTTTTAACAGTCAGGGTTCCTCTTTAAGTGTGTGGCACTAGTTTGTGTGTGCCAGGTGGTGTACCACAGTGGTTTTGCTGAGGTTTTTACACGTCAATGTCACTGCTAATTTGAGAGCGGTCCAAAAACTGGCCGTCGATGGAGGACTACAGCAGGGGTGTCCATTATTTTCTGCAAAGGGCCAGTGTGGCTAAAGGTTTTCATTTCAAACAAGCAGAAACACACCTAACTCCGTTTGTTCAATCGGTAGGTTTCAGCCTTCAAACAGTTGATGTATGTTTTTGTTTTGCTGGAATGAAAATCAGCAGCCACGCTGGCCTTTTGTAGATAAGACTGGCTAATGGCCAGTGATATGGCTAACAGTTGAGCTACAGTCTGCAGGATTCACCAGCAAGGTGGAGCTACAAGGTAAGTTTTCTGCAAAGGGGCCAGGCAGCCTGTATGTCCACAACACAAAATACGCACACTCAGAAAAGATGGTTCTTCAAGAGTTCAACAACGTAAAGACAACGGCCGGCCGACCAGGGTCCTTTGTTGGGTGGAGTTTGCATGTTCTCCCTGTGTCTGTGTGGGTTTCCTCCGGGTTCTCCGGTTTCCTCCCACAGTCCAAAGACATGCAGTCAGGCCAATTGGATATGCTAAATTGCCCCTAGGTGTGAGTGTGCATGTGAATGTATATGTCTGTGTGTCTGTCTGCCCTGCGATGCACTGGTGACCTGTCCAGGGTGTATCCTGCCTTCCACCCAAAGACTGCTGGGATAGGCTCCAGCTCCCCCTGCGACCCAGAAGGATAAGCGGCTTAGAAGATGTGTGTGTGTGTGTGTGTGTTGTATATGGTTCCATATAGAACCTTTTTGAAAATGGTTTTATGTAGCACCAAAAAAAGGTTCTGCCATTGTTACGATGTCAAGCTTGGCTTCCCCATCAAGCCGAATAACAATGCCAGCATTTAAATGGTTCTTTGAGTGTTTCTGGCTCTTTTTAGAACCGTTATCACTACTAAAGAACCTTCGAAGAACCATTTTTTAAGAGTGTAGCTCTTTTCTTCCGTTGCACTGTCCCTTTAAGGCCTTACATGGACGTTTATAAAGGAGCCTCCAGTGAAAATGAGTCTGGGAGAGGCTGCAGTCTTTTTTTTCCCCACACATATTCCGGCAAATCCCGCCCTCCTGCGCTGGGATTGGATAGCATTTCCTCGTGAGTGTAAACTACTAGCCAATCTCAGCGCAGAAGGCGACGCTTCCAGCCAATCCCAGCTCGTGTGGGCGGTGCCTTTCGGAAAATAGGTGGGAGAAGAAACGCAGTCAGCAGTAGCAGTAAACAGGAGAGGAGCAGAAAGCTAGTCGGCTGCTTATGAACACACAGGAAACACTACGTGGACTATTTCAACAGCTACACCTAAAACACATCCATTCTCCGCCTCTAACAGATGCCATAAATTAATTTAGTTTGTCAGCTTTGCGCCTGTCTTTTCTTCGGTCCTGCCGTTTTAGTAGGAACTTTTCTTGGAGCAGAGAGAGGAGAGAAGGAGGCACCATGCCACGAAGGACTGTTCAAGACGTAACAGTTCAAGATGTGCAGAAGAGGAGGAATCCCAGCAAGCATTATGTGAGTTTATCTGCTTCCCTGCACTTTTTCTTAAAACATCTGGTCGTTTTTGACCTTTTCTGTCTTTGTTTTCATTAGTTTGGTGGAGATTTCCAGCTGTGCTTACTTGAACAAAGAGAGGGGTTGAGAAAATGAACTCAGGGAGGATCAGATTACACTGACCCAAAGAGGACTAGACCTAAAGAAAATGGGTCATTTTTTCCAAAAAAATGCTAAGTTGTCAGTTTTTGCTGGGTTTCTTTCACACTTGTAGAGTTTTCTAGCCTGCATCTGCTAAACACAGCAGAAAAGTGTCTGAAAGAGTTCATCTTTGAGCACATTTTACATAATCATTGGTTTAATGTAACCTTTTCTGTGTCATACATATGCAGAGCTTTGTTGACTTGTTAAATATAACAGGCCACAAAGTCTCCACAGCTTTACTGTGATGGAAATTTTGCTGAATTCAGCTTCCTTTTTGGTTTTATGACTCCTTTAAAAGTTTTCTTTGTTCACAATCTGTCTTACAAACTGCCATTTCTACCATCTCGGGCCTCAAATTTCGAATAAAGCATCCAGCCCACGTCCTTCACTGTAAATTTGGCAGAAGAGGCGGCTTTCAGCAACATTTGTAAGTGTGTAGGCATTTTGAGTGTTATGTTAATGTGAGGATGGGTGTGGATGGGGGACGTGGACTCACTGACCCTTTAATGTCTGACAGAATATATTGTGGAAATACCATATATAACAGAACAACAGGAGTGGGTATTTAAAAGACAGGGCGGTTTGCAAGCAATTAGACATTGAGACATTTTTGTTGTTTTGGCCTCCATACAGCACAGTATATTTGAGATGAAGCCAGGACTGTGGAGTTAAAAGTGCTGAATACCAGCCTTAATTTCAGTGCTTCATCTGTATCTTTGAGTGTACCACATAGAAATCACAACCCTTTACACATAGACCTCCATTTTTAGGGGAGCAAAAGGAATTAGACCTTTGGCTGGTGGTCAGTTGTTTCTAGGGCTGTTAGGATTAATCAGTTAAACAGGATAGAGCAGCAACGATTAATTGATTAGTTGTCGACTATTAATCTTGGTAATCGATTAATCGGTTTGAGTAATAAAAAAAAAAAAGGTAAAATTCCCTGATTTCTGCTTTTAAATTTGAATATTTTCTGGTTTCTTTACTTCTCTGCGACTCCAAACTGAATGTCTTTTATGGTGTGGACAAGAAAAGTCAATATGAGGATGTCCTCTTGGGCTGAGCGACATTTTTCACCATTTTCTATTTTATAGACCAAACAACTAATCGATTAATCGAGACAATAATCAACAGATTAATCGACAGAGAAAATCATTGTTAATTGCAGCCCTGAAACAGAATTACCCGATTAACAAAAATCATAGATTAAGATGTACAGTCTCAGTGAATTATGAATTGGCAGTGATTACAGTTTGCATGATGATAATGCATATTTTAAGTTCTCATACTGTTTTTTTATAATAAGAAAACAATCCTTGCAAACAAAGGCTTTCTTTTTTTCAGTAAAGTAGTTTGGTTTGCTGTTGTTCAGTTAAGTCCATTGATATTATTTGCCATTTTTAAAATCCCTGATAGCTCAAATAATCACCAACAATTGGTGGATGGTGGTAGTTTGGTAAATGTGTAGGCATTTTCAGTTTTGAGTCAGTGTGAGGATGGCACTGACAACATGTATGTCAAGTTTCTGCTTTTCCAGGGCCGTAGTCCTGCATACCACACCCTGCTTACTATTCCTCTCAAGGCCATGGTAAAAAAATCTCCCAGCAGTTTTACAGTCATGCTGCCTGTTGGCCTGTTGGGTCCGGCTCAGGGCCCAGTGTTTTATGGACAATGGCAGTGGCCAGATTAACATGTGGCCATTCCAGCCTCTCCATAAAACAGCTGAGATCACTGCAACAAGCCGTTAGTCAGGCTTTTGGATTCGTCCTTTCGGAACGTGTCATAACCACAGATCTCTAAGGGGGTTCACGCTTTTGCATTTGAGCTGTTGCAGTTGTTGGAAAGAGGATTGATTATTAGCCAATGCTGTTGGACAAAGGGTGAAAGAATGCGTCTTTCAAACTGAGCATAGATGCATATAAGGGAAAACGTATTGGGTCACACTTCCAACTTCAGTATTTAACATGCTGCATTCCTTCAGAAGCAAATAATCAGAGAACTGTGATCATTATTTATTATCATTATTATTTATATAACTTTAGTATACCTAGGAGGAGGCCTGGATAAGGAGGACAGAGGGTCAGTTTCATTTATATAATTAAATTCTGCACAGTTTCTTTTGCATAATTAAATCTGGTGGCCATTTGTTTTCATTCATTGGCCCACATTTATCAAACTCCTCACAGGCTACTTTCACATTACCAGGCTGAAGTGGCACAAATCTGACTTTTTGCCCTAATGTGACTCAGATCTGATGTTTTCAGAGCTGTGTGGACACAAATCTGATCTTTTCAAATCCGACCTGAGCCACTTTCATATGTGGTCCTGGATCAGATACGAATCCGATTCGTGGCCATGTGACCTTAATGTGACGCTCAGATCGGAATTCATGTGCTTTTTTTCCACTGCGCATCATTCAGCGTTACCATGGCAGCAGCGCCGAACAGAAGTTAAAGCCTGTAAACAGTGGAAAAGCAGCTCATCTCACCTTTTTCTTTTTCGTCTCGCTCTAATAATGAAGCTGAGAGCTGATCAGAGTTAATTATCTTCTCAGTGAAGCTCGTTCTGCTCGTTAGTTTGTGCTGATGATTCATGTGATTCATTCACGTGACGTTACTGAGTAGGATGTGCGCATGAGGGTCATTTCAGGACGCTGGTTCATCACATTAATGAATTTGAATCGCTTACCTAAACGAGTGTGAACCATCGTGTCAGAGAGATCGGATTCGATCAAAAAATCGGATTTGAGCAATGAGGCTTGTAATGTGAACATAGCTTAATAATGCTGATCCGGGGTCAGCTTACAGGTTTTACATAACACTGAATAGACTTACATGAACTGATTAAACCTGATCTTAGATCAGTGTGCTTACCTGTAAATGACTCAAAAATATGGGTCATTGTTAGCAACATTAACTGGACAGTGACTGAACCAATGCACCAAAATGAATGATGTACCCTACATTTGTTAACAGTGTGTTTTGTTGTCTGGGTTCAGAATATAAGCTGCTGGAAGTGACCTCAGTCAGCTGTGAGTCATCTTTCATGTGAAGATGGCCAGTTAATGACGTGAGGTTGAGGATGAGAGGATGTTAGGTTTCCTTTTGTTTAAGTGGAAATTGCTCTGACCATGTGGCCTGACTGGACTGACCAAACCACTGAGCTACACTAATATACTAGGGATGTTCCTTTCTGATTCCACTTCTCTATTTCTGTATAGTCAAGAATATTTCCAGATGAAGTAACGGCTGTTTTCAATCACTGCATAACAAAGCATTGCACAATCTCAGATCCAGCTCATGCAGTGTCTCGTGATTTTTGAAGCTGTGAGTTTAATCAATGTACGTCCACTAGGATAAAATAACATTGTAGAGCTGTTTTCAAATATAGGAATCTGTAAAAACATTGTGTTTTCATTGTCTGTGTTCTGCTACTGCACAAGCAGCTCCAGTCATATTTACGTATTCAGTGTGTTTTACACTGTTGGAAATAAAGGTTCTGTGAGGTACGTTTTTCGTTCATCAAGGTACAAACAATGTAAATGTTCCCTCAAAGGTACAACAGTGGTTTTAAGGTCCGATTGTGAACCTTAAATAAGTTTTTTCCAGGTGAAAAGTTCATATTTGTACCTTTTTTATAACCGAATGTTTTAAAACAGAACAGTAAAATAAAAGCCTGGAGACGAGACGGGGTGTGTGGAGTCAGTACAGCTTAGAGAATATAATTTCAGTGGATTATGGTTCAGTTATGTTCCCTGACTAAAGGTACTGAGATGTACCCTTGAGGGTGCCACCCCAG
The DNA here is from genome assembly GCF_904425465.1 of Colossoma macropomum. Classification (NCBI taxonomy): domain Eukaryota; kingdom Metazoa; phylum Chordata; class Actinopteri; order Characiformes; family Serrasalmidae; genus Colossoma; species Colossoma macropomum. The sequence continues at coordinate 6,446,402 of NW_023494800.1, forward strand.
TGACAAGAAGGGCACTGCCCCAGTGACAGTTTAGTACTTTTTTTTCTGAGAGTGTAGAAAAGTCAAACTGAACTAATTTGAGAATCTCAATCATTTAGTTAAAATAGCTGTGGAATCGCTGAGGTCAGAGATCTACACCCCCTAATGTCCACTGTAATATCTCACTAGGTTTAATGAAAACCAGCATCTATTCATTGTGGCATTAGGAAGACTGCTTGGTGCTTAGACAGCAGAAAGTATCATGTATCCATGACAGTTAGGAATACGTGTCCCATGGGAATGTACTGTCTTTTCCTCTTCATCCAGTTACTGCTTTTTACCCATTTGGCTGCTTTCAGGTCCCAATCTTTGTAATTCTCTCACCGTGTTGGATAACAATATGGACAGCCTAGAAGAGTGAAGGCCACACACACTTCCTCCAAGCTTTATGAAGTCTCTTGCCAAACCTTTTCAAGCCAGCAGGCTAGAAGTGTAGCACTGTGAACTCCCCAGTGTGTTTGAAGGAGAAACTTCGGCCAGCCTGGACACTGTGTGGACAGTTGAATGATCAGTAGGCCATGTGCCAAAAGAGAGAATGACCTCTATAATCCAGAACTTTTCTTGTGAGAATGCGTTTGGGTTGGAAGGGCCAAAAATCTGATCACAGTATATTTTTCATAGCGTTCAGTATTGATAATTATCCAGCATTTTTACGCATTTCGCTGTTGTCCGAACAAAACCATGTATCTCTATACATTTTGTCATTTTTCAGTTTTTGACATAATTTGAAAATGCCTGTTGCCCTTTACATTGTGTACAAATTTCATGGTGAATGGACCAAAAGAAACGGCGCAAAATGACTTGGAAAAAATTCTGGTTCCATTGACTTACATTAAAAGTAAAGCATCTTTTTCCTTCTCCTGTAAAGTCACCCTTTTGGAGAGACAAGGTTTTGTTCCGACAGCAGTGATTTCCTAGTGCTGAGTCTAAATAGCATTTTGAAAAAGTTTGTTCTGGTACGATATACCAAATGATGCGTTCTCAAAACATACAGAACGTAAAATAGAAAATACTTTAAATGTATATAAATGTATATATTCAATGATATAATTTGTCTACAAGCCTAAAAAGATTCGTTTTGCTTCTTTCTTAGCTCGACACTGGCGTGTGCTAGTATTTTGGTTGGTGTCTAATGTCTGTAACAGATTAATTCACCGATAAATCACTGTGCAATACTTGTAAATACCTTTTATAGTGTAAAGATTCTTTTGCTTTTTTATTTAGATTTGTCTATATTGTTAACTTTGTGAAGGACAGAGTTTACATTTTTATCTTTTATTTATAGTTTATTTTTATTCTTTTATACCACTGTTGTGGGAAGAAAACCTTGTATCTCCAAAATGGTAACTTTACAGGAGAAGGAAAAACATACTTTACTTTTAATGTAAGTCAGTGGAACCAGACTTTTTTCCCCCAAGTCATTTTGGGTCATTTCTTTTGGTCCATTCATCATGAAATTTACACACAATGTAAAGGGCAACAGGTATTTTCAAATTATGTCAAAAAATAAAAAATGACAAAAATAGATACAAGGTTTTCCTCTGACAGCAGCAATATGTTGTATATATGGTGATAAGTAATACTTTGTATTTAGTTGTATTTAATCTAGGTAATTACCTTCTCTTCCTGTTACTCCTTTCTTGAGTGCCTTGCTCTCCTTTCACTGCTGTAGCACTGAGAATTTCCCCTGTGGTGGGACTAATAAAGGCTTTTCTTATCTTACCTGTATCTCCTACATAAGCATACAGTAATTGTGGTATGTCCAGGTCTGTCCAGTCTCTCCAGTCACCTGGTATGTGAGCTTTATAGTATTAAAGTTAATCCAGAGCCACTTTTCTATCCATTTGGAACGATTTTAAACTACAGTTTCTGAGCAGTCATTTCTACTGTAATCCTGCTCTCTGGTACAGCCTAGAGGAGTCACAGTTCCTCTCCTCCTCCAGCTCATTCGCTGCTGCCGTCTCCCTCTGCCACACTCATTATTTTCATTTTCAGATTTTCAGCTGCTTGTGTGGTGTTCTTCCTTAAGTACTAATGCTAATGTGTAAGAGTTAAAGTTGTGAACCGCGCTCAACTGCTCTGTTTCTCTTTTTCATGATCTCTCTAGGTTTACATCATCAAGGTGTCCTGGTCTGATGGCACCACAGAAGTCATTTTCAGGAGATACAGTAAATTCTTCGATCTGCAGGTACGTTTTTTTCTCTGTCTTTTTTTTTTTTCTAATTCCACTGACCATTTGGATACAGTTATTAACCACTGCCTGCACAGTCGAAATGATATTACTTACAAAGGAAACTGTCTGTAGCTGTTCCTGTAGATCTGCTGGAATCATCATTTGGCATTAGCAGATTTGGAAAACGAACTAATGGGGTTTGGATAGCTCAGTGTGGATTTCACAGATAACCACAGAAATGCTTATTTCAGATGTCGGCTATTACGCAGACGGCCTTATAGGACAGGCGGGAAAGTCATCACTTGTGCTGATCTTTGATGCATAGACACATGAAATTATTCAAGATATTAAAGTCAGACATTTAACGTAACACCGTCTAATTCAGATTTGTTTTCTAAGTGTCAGATATGAGTGGAAAAAATATTAATGAAAACTTGCGAAGGCAATAGTGCAGGTTTCCATTGGTAAGGAAAAAAACATAACATTCCAGAAAAGGATCTACTTGGACTTTAACCCTTGACTGTGTATCTGCGTGACTGAGTAATGACCTACTTCTGTAATGTCTGAGATAACAGAAAGGTGCAGGCAGTAGGTCATCTGGATATGAGTTATGGAAGAGATTTATCCAATGGAATTATGAGTATGTACACAGATCAGGCATAACATTATGACCACCTCCTTGTTTCTACGCTCATTGTCCATTTTATCAGCTCCACTTACTACATAGGTGCACTTTGTAGTTCTACAGTTACAGACTGTAGTCCAACTGTTTCTCTGCATACTTTGTTAGCCCCTTTTACCCTGTTCTTCAGTGGTCAGGACCCCCATGGACCCTCACAGAGCAGGTACTATTTGGGTGGTGGATCATTCTCAGCACTGCAGAAACACTGACGTGGTGGTGGTGTGTTAGTGTGTGTTGCGCTGGTCTGAGTGGATCAGACACAGCAGTGCTGCTGGAGTTTTTAAACACCTCAGTGTCACTGCTGGACTGAGAATAGTCCACCAACCAAAAATATCCAGCCAACAGCATCCTGTGGGCAGCGTCCTGTGAGCACTGCTGAAGGACTAGAGGATGACCAACACAAACTGTGCAGCAGCAGATGAGCTATCGTCTCTGACTTTACATCTACAAGGTGGACTGACAAGGTAGGAGTGTCTAAAAGAGTGGACAGTGAGTGGACACAATGTTTAAAAACTCCAGCAGCACTGCTGTGTCTGATCCACTCAGACCAGCACAACACACACTAACACACCACCACCATGTCAGTGTTACTGCAGTGCTGAGAATGAGGTCATAATGTTATGATCGGTGTATGATCAGCGCAATAACCATTAACCAAAGGGCGCGCAGGTTTAGGATGTCAATACACAAAGCACTTTCAACACCCAATTATTGAGAAATTAGAGTCTTGAAAAATGGAGGATGAATGTTTATAATATTAATAACTTTGTCCAGCCCAGTCACTGTGTGGACGGTTGAATGATCAGAAGGCCATGCGCCAAAAAAGAGAATGAAATCTATAGTCCAGAGCTTTTCTTGTGAGTATGCATGTGGGTTGGATTGACCAAAAACCTGATTACAGTGTATTTTTCCGTAGCGATCAGTATTGATAATTATCTAACATTTTTTTCCCCCTAATGCTTGGTGTTGAGTCTGAATAGTTTTTTTGAAAAAGATGGTTCTGGTAGGATATAGAAAATTATGTATTCTTAAAATATCTATAAAACTTAAAATAGAAAATACTTTAAACGTATATCGTCACTGTTCAACGAAAACCATGTATCTCCATTTTTGTCGATTTTTCAGTTTTCTACATTTCAGCTCACCAGCTGTCCTTTACATTGTGTGAAAATTTTGTGATGAATGGACCAATAGAAATGCTCTAAAATCACTTGGAATAAAACCTCTTTACATTAACTTACATTGAAAAGTAAGAGTGTTTTGCACTCTCCCATAAAGTCCCTATTTTGGAGATACTTGTTTTTCTTTGGACAGCAACGACATGCGTTATGGAAGGGATTTGTCCAGTAAAGAAAGAAAGAAAGAAAGAGATAGATAGGTAGATAGATAGATAGATAGACAGATAGACAGATAGACGCTTTATTGATCCTGAAGGAGATTTGGCAGCCAGTATCAGTCACACAACACAGGACAGTTATAATAAGATGGGTGATACAACATAAAAAGAAGCATATATACTAAAAAAAAACTTTTTTGCAGGCATATATACAAATAGAAATATACAAAAATATGCAATAAGATCTATAACCTGAGATAAAAAAGGCAGTGCAAAAGTGAATGTACAAGGAGGTGCAGGTAACAGCGTATAATGACAATGCCAAGTAAAATTGTGAACTGTATGGTCAGCGCAATAACCATTAACCAAAGGGCATACAGGTTTAGGGTGTCAATAAACCGAACACTTTCAACACCCAGTTACTGAGAAATTACTTTGCAAGGGGACGTGACAAATGGATTCTTGTAAAATGGAGGATGAATTTGAATAATGATTAGTATTTAGGGCTGAAGAATAAGATATACAATAAACCTGGACATTAAAGGAATAACATGGAAATATGCATTGGATGTTCTGTACAGTTACATTACAGTATGTGCATAATAATGCATTGTGTACTGCGAGCAATAGATACATCAAGGACGTCTGCATTGTTTGTGTTAATAGTTTAGTACAGAATAGTTCAGTATCAGTTTCAGGATCTTAAAAAAATGTTGTTGCTGCGAAGAGTTTAAGACATTGTAGTTCAGTCGCTGTGTTGATGTGGCTTGATAGGGTAACACAGATAATTGATGGAGCATAGATTTAAGGTTAAAGGGGAATTCCACTGATTTTACACAACTTCTGCGTAAGTAAATATCTATATGTAGTTGTAAACACAGAGTAGTTTGATGTAAAATGATTGTAAAGGAACTCACTGACTTCTTTACAAAGATGGTGAAAGGAGCCAGAAGTCATGATGTACATTGAGCAAATACAGCCATTTCACCTGCAAACGACCAGTGAACCTGCATGTGTCTTGTGAGTTTATTCCCCTTTGATATGAGGTGACTTCACCTTTGGGGTATGTGCTAATGTATCACAGTATCAGCCTGAGTCATGGCAGCTCTCTGATAGATGAATAAAATACGTTTAAAGCCAAAACCTTATCTCAAAACTATCATTAAACAATGTCTCAGGCTTCAGGCAGTGTATATAACAACGTCATCCAAAAACTTTCTGTGAGGGAACTTTTAGAGGCATTCAACTCTTCTGACATCTGGTTCCTATCACCACCACTGTGGACAATTCTGACTTGGTAAGTTTCTCAGTGAGCGTTTTACACCAAACCACTCTGAGTGTTTATATCTTAACTGTTTAAATATCCAAAAATGTTGAAAAATCAAAGGAATATCTCTTTTACACTTGTTTGTGGTGTGATAATCTGAGTTAGGCGTTAGATACAGGCAGAGAGAATCCAAGGATCCAAGGATAGGCCCAATCCCAATCCCAAATACACACTACCTCGTCCCTGCTGATGAGCTTTTATCTGAAATCAGAAGGGTATCAGCCGAAAGTGAAGTGCACCAAGCACAACAAGCAAGGCTGAATAAACTGCCCAGTCTAGCATAACTCAGTGTTAGTTTTGCACTAAAGCTTCAAGGTTATTGTAGCTAACAATCAATGGAATCTTAAATAGATCTGCTTATGTGGTTTCTGAAACTGCATTACAGTGTGATCTATAAAATTAACAACACAATTCATGCTTCAAGGTGCTTCTGACAGAAATCACATAAGTGAGTCAGTTGGAGATTAATGAACAGCTTGATACAGTTTGAGGCAAGTAGAAGGGCTAAGGAGAAAATCGTGTAAATGATTTTCACTGAACTTTCGCTTTAAGAAAGGTGAAATAATTTGCAGTGGGACCCACCAGCTTTCTGAGCATTCGGGAAAATGGCTTAGGCCCAATCCCATTTCACCACTTAGCCCTTAGCCCTTTTGCACATTCTAGGGGTAGGGTGTCCCAATTTTAGTTGAGATATAGGGGTAGGGTGAAGCGTTAGGGCTACATGGCCCTCCAAACGGAGGTTTTTCAGAGGAGTGTTATGAGAAAAATAGAAAAACAGGCATGATGGCAGTGCAAGCGACCAAATAAACCCACTGATGTGAGTATTTTCTCTGTTAAAAATTACAATAACCATTGTATTATCTTAGTTTAATGTCGTTTCAGTGTATTATGGATCCTTTTCTTCATAACAAGCATTAAAAACCACTAGTAATATGCTCATGTCTCGGTTGCCAGCTAGCTAAATTCCCCATTCCACCTTAAATAGTCCAGCAGTACTGAAGCCTGAAGCGCCAGAATGTAACTGCTTCACTATTTAAGGTGGACCGGGAAAATTTGAACAAGAAGCTGGTGAATAGCTGACTTCAGCTTCATATCACTGAAGAATTAGGGGTGGGTGATAATAAATAACTGCCCCTCTTTGAAGGCATATGATGCCCTAAATGTAACTAAAGCCCAGCAGTGAGGAACTTTACCCTCCTCTGCTGTCACTGCAGACTGGCAGGGTCGCCTACAGAGCAGCACTAGTAGCTGTTAATGAAGTAATGCTCTTCTTTATTTGAGGGTCCCATTTCACAGGGTAGATTTCAACCACTACTCCTTGTAAGGTGACACTCGAAAACAAGGGTAGGGGTAAAAATAAGAAATAGGATTGGGCCGTTGAGGTGTGCCACAGCTTCACCACTTCAACCGCACAATACAGGATGTTCCTCGTCATCGCTTTGCATTCCAGGGCAAAACAAAATAGGAACTTTGCAGCTACAGACGTTTTGCATGAAATGTAATTCGCACTGCTCTTCATATTATTACTGTTCACCTTGTGTCTCTTTACACAGTAAACTGAATCCCATGTTATCTTACATGTCATCTTAATCTGGAAACAATTAGGTGTCACTTTCGCCATTGCTTAAGAAACACCATAGAGGAAACGTGCAGCTATAAATGAAACTCTTCTGCCCTACATGATTTCCTGAGATGCACTGAAGTAAATATAGTTGCACACCTCAGTAATAATAACAGTAATAACAATAATGATAGTAGTAATAGTAATGTCCATTTATATTGTGCTTTGCTCAAAATTAGTGGCCTTGGACAGATAATGTTTATGCATATCATCGCTGTCCAATGAAAACCATGTATCTCCATTTTTGTCGATTTTTAGTTTTCTACTTCATTTCAACACACCAGCTATCCTTTACATTGTGTAGACATTTCATGATGAATGGACCAATAGAAATGCTCTAAAATCACTTAAAACAAAATATCTTTACATTGACTCACATTGAAAGGTAAGAGTGTTTTTGCCTTCTCCTGAAAAGTTAATATTTTGGAGATACTTCTTTTTCTTTGGACAGCGACGACATGCTTTCCAAACTTGATGCTGTAATCTGGCGTTTTATCTTCCGTTTGAGATTTAGGATGTCTTGTATCTCGGTGGCTAAAAGCTAGCATGTTAGGTCATCCTGTTCTTTGTCTCTGCTGTACTGCTGATGATAAGTGGGGATGGGCTGTTGACTGCAGGGGTCGTGACCTCTCCTCTCTTTTTCCTCCTCCTCTCCCTCACTTCTGGCTTTCCTCTCCTCGACTCCCTCCTGTCTCGGGCTCTTTGTTTATGACTTTTGGAGCAGAGTTCTCAGGTGCTAGCCAGCAGTCGCAATGTCAGGACTGAAACGAGAGAGTTTTGTTTAACTTGCCCCCCCGTTCTTTAAAACTTTGGTCAACATTCTTCTCAATGGGAATCGTTCTTAGGTCAGGCTAACATTTCGTGATCTTTGATATACAAATTTGCATCAATAGCACAGCTTTGGCTACATTGACCGAAGGGCCGAGGCATTACATAGCAACACGTGCTAAAGTCAGCAGTGTCTATGCGGGACATTTCATATAATTCTTCTACTAATCTACACAGTCAACCCAGAGCTGAATTACGTTGCTTTAACTATCTTTACATTTATGTTTTTTACTGTTTTATTATTGATAACCTTCTGTTTCACACTTTTGTGGCTTCTTAGTGTGACTGCTACTTTACTCAGAGATTTGCTTCTCCATAAAATAATAAAATATTCGGTAGCACTTTACTGTAGGGTGCTGTTCATAAGGCTACATGACACCTACATAAGGTTGTCCTTACAACTGACATAACCCTACATAACTGTTTATAAATGCTTATTACAACAGGCATCATCTGTCATAAAGGCTACTTTAGCTGACTTTGATCAAAATTGGCAAATGTAACCTTTATAGCGAATGGCGCTTATTGGAACAAGCATTTATAAACAGTTATGTAGGGTTATGTCAGTTGTCATGACAAGCTTATGTAGGTGTCATGTTGCCTTATGAACAGCACCCTACAGTAAAGTGTTACCAGATATTCTTTTATGATTCTGTTTATTACAGTAAAGAGAAACTTTTCCCAGAGTTCTTCATTCTAGTTCTTGGTAAACAGCTAACAGTAATATTTAATAAGCTCTCAATTAGCTTTCTGGTGTAGTCATTTGGTGTAATAGTGCGGTCACGTGTAACAGTTAGCATCTCTTATTTCTGTTTGTTTTCCCTTCTTTTCCGAGCAAAAAAGTACAGAACAGAGCAGCAGCCTGGTGAGCCTTGTGCTGAGCCAGCAAATAGTCCAGAGGGGAGCAGCAGGAAGCACTCATCTCAAACACGTCTACTCATGTGGTGTTTCCCTCGACTAACAGCACAACAGCAAAATGGACTTACGGTCACTCTACTCATTTTCTCCCTTTCTTGGTTTGTCCTTTTTTGGTTCTGGTCTGAGAAAGTTCTGAGAAAGCACAGTTATGTCACCAACTCCTTGAAAAACATTGACCGGCGTTTCACTTGAGCAAAATAAGCTTCATGCCCAACCAGTCATTTCTCTTTTTCTTCGTTCCTCCTTTTTTGGGTTGGGGGTTGGGTTGGGGTGTAACGTCACCAGTGTAGTCCTTGATGAACTCCTTGAACAGCTCATATGTCTCCTCCAACCAACAAAATGGACTCTAACCAAAAAGACCACTTACAGTCATTCCAGTAGTTTTCTGCTTGGTCAGTTCAGGGCTGAGGTGGTGAAGGTATAAGAAAGAAAGTTCTAAGCACAGTTACTTCACCTCTTTAAACAGCTCATGTGTTGCCTTTAACATTTCACAATTGCAGAGTGACTCTAGATGTCTAAAAAGACTGTTTACAGTCTTTGGGGTTGGAGGGGTGACGTTTAAAAGAAAGAACTAAGCACAGTTACATCACCAACAAACTTCTTGAGTAACTCAAATGTCTCCTTCAACCATAATTTAACAGTAACAGAATGGACTCTGTGGCTGTTTTTCTCCTTTTCTTTGTTTCTTCTTCTTTTGGGGGAGTGTTTGATAAAGGTCTAAGCACCACGGTTACGTCACCAACAGACTCCTTTAGTGTAGCCATTGATTCATTCATACTGTATTTACTTGGCAGGCGTCCTTTGTGAGTATGTTCGGTGGGAGAGGACACAGACGAGACGGGAAGCTTCTGTCCCAGTGCACTTTGTTTCAGACAGAACAGGCATTCTGTTCATTCTGTTGGTCTAGAGTTGAATGCACAAGTTAGTGTCTGAGTGTAGGGCTGGGCGATCTGACAGTATATATCGTTATCGTGATAAATTACTTCACAATACAGTATGATTTTCTGAACATATACCAATACTGATCACAATACCGATCTGATATCTCGTCTCTTCTTAACTCCTAAGCTTCAGAATTATCCATTTTTTATTGAAGCATGTCACAAGGCTACATGGCCGAAATTTTTTTCTTCATATGTGACATATGTGACATGTGTCATCTGTGTGTCAGTATGAACAGCAAAAAACACACTGAATCTGACATTTTCAAATCAGATCCGTATCCGATCTGTGGCAATTCGACTCAGTCTGAACAGCCAGATCAGAATTCATGCGGCATCATCAGCAAACAGACTAACGAGCAGAACGAGCTTCGCTGAGAAGATAATTAACTCTGATCAGCTCTTAGCTGTTCATTATTGGAGTGAGATGTGTTGGTTTTAACTTCTGTTCGGCGTTGCTGCCATGGTAGCGCTGAATGACGGCGCATGCGCAGATCTGAGCGTCACATTAAGGTCGCGTGGCCACAAATCGGATACGTATCTGATCTAGGACCACATGGCTCAGGTCGGATTTGAAAATAGCAGATTTGTGTGTCCACACAGCCCTGAAAACATCAGATCTGAGTCACATTAGGACAAAAAATAGAATTTGTACCACTTCAACCTGGTAATGTGAACGTAGCCAAAGATGGCTCCTGTGACGCTGGCGAAGATGAAACTGAAAGCTCTGGGAGCGTCTGGCGTTCGTTGAAAGTCATTGTTTACTTCTGGATGAGCCACATGAAGCAATATGAAGCAACATGAAGCAATATGTTGCTTCATGTTGCACGTGCGTGTCAGTTTAGGAGCTGATCTGTTCAGACATGTCCCATATAGGTCACATTTAAAAGACAATGTGAACAGCCAAACAAGGCTATCATGATGAAACCCACCCTACTCGTGCCATGCTGTGAGCTGTGTCATGGTATAGCATGAACTTGAGTGTATTATTGTGACCAACAGTTATACCAATCATTGATTTGTATTATTACATTTTAAGACAATTATGACACAAAAACTAATTGACAAGAAAGATTTACACTCCGTGAAGAAAAATATCTCTGATCTAATTGCAAGGCAAATAAGTATGTCTGCATTGGGAATGTTAAGTCTGCTCATCAAGACAGGATGTAATAAACCACGAACTTATCATGTAACAGCTTGAGAGAACTAGCTACATTCTTTACGTATGTATATCACGTTCAAAAGATATATCAGTAGCTCACGGCAGATTAAAAACATTTTACTACTAACTGAAACTAACTAGCAATGTCATCACAAAAATGAGAGGAAGGGTCATTCCTCACACTTTTCCCCACCTTATGGATTAGTTTCTCCTCATCATTTTTGGCTTCTTTGACCATGTTTTGACGAAAGGCAGCAGCTTTAATAATTAACAGTATTTAAAGTGGAACATGGACGAGATATGATTATGATGTGACATGTCTAAAATGGAAATTGGGCGTCCCAACAAAAAAGATCTGCCTCTTGCATTTGGTGTAAAACAGCTTTGTTGGTTTACAACGACTGGTTAATTCCGAATAAGTCGGAATGGTACTTGAAGAGATTCGTCCAGAGTGCCATTACTGGAAGATAATGGCACTTATAGGCCTTTTTTCCACAGTAGGGCCAAATGGTTCTGAGCACGGAGATCAACTGTTCTAGTGGCATTTCCACACAGGCATGGATTGAGAAGGAATTCTTACAAACCATGCTCAGTGCAGTTTTCTCAACACAGTTAGCTAACCGTGCTCAGGGCCACTGAGTCGTTTGGTGGGATGAGGCAGCGACGTAGCTATTTACCAATTGGTTCTGCATTTATATTGGTATTGTGCCACCACATCGTACTGAAACAGAAAAACAATCACCCAGAGGAAAGAAATATTCTAAATGAGATCTCCTCTTGATCTCAGGTTCTTCTCCTGGACACAGTTAAGTCCAGTTTGAAACCAGAGTGAGACTTAAGCCATTTTCTCCTGTTTCTAAAATTTGTCTCCTGAGAAATAACCCTCAGATTTTCTGACTTTGATCAAAATGTTGTCAACATGTGGCTTAAGTCTTTAGTGTCTGACCCGTCTCACCGCAGTCTCGGCTAAATAATATTTCCATAAGAAAAGTGTGAAATCTTATCATTTTCTTATACTCCGTTCTAGATCACAGAACCCTTTCAGCACTCCATCAGTGTAGAAGGAGAACCCATGCTTCTCTCCTTCATCACCAGAACTTCTCACAGCGAAACACTGATGTTAATCTCCTCTTTTCTCCTAAGGGGGGTTTAGGAGAAACAATTCAGAAATCTGTGATCCTTCCTTAATTTAATATTGAGATCTGCTTTATTTCTCTGAGACAATTTTAAGAAAGAATTTCTTTCTTCTGGGCAAATTTTGTCTGCTTACACTTCTGTTAAATAAAAGCTATTTTCAATCCATTATTCAATATCAATATCAAAACATCAATCTAGCAACAAGTGCTAAATATTAAATGACATTGCTAACTAGGAGTGAGGAGCTGGTTAGCATCAGCTTAGCCTGCATGCTATCAGCTCTCCTCACCACAAACCAGGCTCAGTTCTGACTAACAGAAGCTTCACTGACACAAGTTTACATGATAATAACTCAGTACTGAGGAAGCGAAGTCGAACATTTGGCGTCAGAGGGACAGAAAACTGAAATTCAACAGTGTTCTGTGGCGTTTGGATCTGTAGCCTCCTAGCTACTAGACAAGCTCCTCTAGCTAAGTTAGCTTATTTGCCTACAGATTCAAACACCTCAGTACAGGTTAGATTCTGTCTGCTCTGCTGTTACAAGAGAAGATGATAAAAACCCGTCCTCATGTCTGAGAGAACAGAGTCGAGTGACTGAAGTTAGAGTGACAGAAAACCGAAATCAAACCTGTTCTGTAATGTTTTGAGCAGTCGGCTGCTGAGCTAGGCTAGCGCTAGCGCAACGTTAGTTAGCTGTTCCATCCACTGCAGTACAAGCTTGGTTCCAGCTAACTGCTCAAATGTCACTCGTTTAAAGAATAAAGACTCCAAAGGCATAAAATCGAGTGACTGGTGTTGGAGTTGCCATCTTGCTCAGCGTTTTCCGGGCGGCCCACTGGTGTTTAAACAGAGTATTAGACAAAATTCCACTTATCATCGCTCATTTTCCACTCGCAGTCCAATATACTGATTTTTCCTACCTTCCATCCTTTAGTTATACTTTGTAAATTAGTTAAACATTTTCTATGAAATCATTTACATTAGACTTAGTCATTTTTTTTCTCTATTTTGTCTTAGTTATTTTCCAAAATAAAAGCCTCTGTGCTACTAATTAGAGCTTGTATGCAGGACAGTAATCTGGGTGGTCCGAGGGTGGTCCGGCAGTGGCAAACAGTCAGCAGGGTGCCAACCTTATCAAGCCGGAGGACCGATATATGCTTGCTATCAGGAGAATGCCTCTCAGCCACTCACATTATGAGATTGGAACAAACTGTGGTATAATTCAGGATAGATTTGTTACAGCATTGGATCACATTCATTCTTTTTTCCCTCCGATATCCCATCCAGCGTTGTCTGGCGTTATCGGTCAAATGCCAGTATATATATCACTGCTGTTGGAAGAAAACCTTGTATCTCCATTTTTGTCGTTTTTCAGTTTTTGACATAATTTGAAAATGCCTGCTGTCCTTTACATTGTTTGTAAATTTCCTGAGGGATGAACCAAAAGAAACATCATAAAAATGACTTGGGGAAAAAAGTCTGGTTCCATTGACTTACATTAAAAGTAAAGTAGGTTTTTTCCTTCTCCTGTAAAGTTACCATTTTGGAGATACGAGGTTTTCTTCTGACAGCATATATATATGACTAGGGACCAGTGCCATCTCATCTTGATTATGACAGTTTGGACAACTTGCACAATACACAAATTGCCCCTTACCCCAAATGTAGCCAGTCATCCAAGACATGTTTGGTGTCCCCAGTTTGCTTCATGATTTTGCACTGGAGCTACAAGGCTAATGTTGCTAGCAAGTAGTGAACGCTTATGCACGGCAGTTAACATTGTGCAAACTGCATGCCTAAATCATTTCACACATGCTTTAAACCATATTGAGCTGTTGAGTAATCACTTACGTGGTGTGACATACTGATATGTATAAAAATAGGCAGAGGTAAGGACAAAGGTCAGGCTTCATGATGGCAGCAATGCAACCTACTTTTGTCTGTTTTTATCGATAACAGTAGCTTTGAGGCAAGTGGTTTATGATTCAGGCAGTTTGCACAGTGATGATTTGTTGAATGTAAGCGTTTCGTACAGTTTGAAATGTTGATGAATGCCGAAGGAAAAGGTTAGGTGCACCAAGGAACAATGCTTGCGACTAAATAACAGTTAGAACAGAATGGAGAAAATTGTGGGTCTGTGCTGTGAGTAAGACCTGTGGTGAGTGTGTCTTTGAAGGCCTTTCTTTCTAATTCCATTATTAGACTTGATGTGATTAACTGCTGAACGTGCTGCGTGTGGATGGAGGATTCAGAGACCACGTCAGAAGCGCGTTTTCTCATCCAAACGGCCTCGTCTTTCACAGCATAAACAACATTCGAAGCTCAGGCGTGACGCTTCAACATCTGAACGCAATTACTGCGCGCGTGTGGGTTTCGTTCACTGCAGTTCCGATACAAGGAACGTCAGTAAAAAGCAGAAGAAAACCCACCCGTCCCACCCCATCTGACAGATGTTCATCATAGCTCTTTTCCTTTGTCTCTTTGTTCAGCTGAGGAAGGAGTGGTTGTAAGGCTGATGTAGGGTTCAGATTAATCATAAAGACCCCCACCCCCCACCCCCACAGCCTCTTCTATAATTTCCATTTGCTGGATTGATATTCTTGGCCCCATCCCAGCTTTTTTCTCCTCTGCTCTTCTGGTTGTTGTCTTGTTTTTCTGATAGACTTTTGATTTATAGTGTTGTTTTTTGAGGGGATAATGAATAGATCTGTCATGTGAAAGTTTTTATGAAGTAATGTGATTAAACCAGAGCTCTCCTCTTTATGATTCATTTTCCTGTAGAGAGGCCTTTTTCTACTGCTGGACAGGCTGTTAATGGACAGCTATTACTTGGTTTTGAAAATGATGCATGTTCCCATTAAGGAACACGGTGTAAAATATCCTGAACTCTTTGTATGAAACTAAAATTGAGCGTTCTGTTATGCATCCAGCGATGTTTTAATGAAGAAAAACAAAACATTGGTGGGGTAGTGAACAGGATATGATGTCTGCAGCGGAAATGTTGATGGCACACAGGAAATGCCACATAGAGACCACTAAAAAGGCTGCATTAGTGACCAACTCCTGAGAATGTGGCAGTGATATTGAAAGAACTTTTAGTTTGAGTGCATAAATGCTAAATACTTAGAAAAAACTGTGTGTGTGAATGTTTAGACAGGGTGATTCAAAAAGATTTATCTGATTTCAAAAATTATTTCACTTGTAAATCATTACAGAGCAAAGTTGTAAATGGTTTAAATGAGCATAAAGTTTATGTAATTTTAAAAGTGCTCAGTATGAACCTCCTCCAGCTGTACAGACAACCTCAACGCCATAGTCAAATTTATCCCATACTCGATTGAGCATGTCGGGTGTCACTGCACTCACGGCTCTTTCAATGCGGTTTTGGAGATTATCCAGTGTTGTGGAACCAGAGACGAACACTATGAGCTGTTTGAGCTTCACTGCCGACGAAATTGACTGATTCACTTTTATTGAAGTGAAGAACGCAAAACGCTTTCTGCTCAGGGGTCGCATCTCCTCGCAGAGTGAAGGGAGCCATCTTCCAGTGACCCCCTCTATGACCCCCTCTTTCAATTGGATTGTGATTGGTTCCTAGACGCCTCACGGTTGTAAAAATATGGCGCTTTGAAATCGGATTAATATTTTTGAATCACCCTGTGTGTGTGTGTGTGTGTGTATAGCAGGTCTAGCTTAATGTTGGAGACACTTCACTGCTCGTCCACCTTTTTACCCTGTCAGTTTTATCTACTTAACATCTCTAAACATCAGAGAGGGTCATGTAAGCTTATGACAGGTAAGCTTAAGGGCTGGCTTCCTGGACATTGATTATGTCTGGTCTTGGACTAAATTGCGGTGCCAATGATGAATCATCATTGAAAATTCTTTGTAGTCTAGGTTTAGGCTTAATCTGCGTCTGGGAAACTGGCCCGGACGGTTTAAATGCTGGTGGATGTTCCCACCACTCATTGAACTTTGTCCTAAAATATTCTCAAGATGTTTAATAAACACTATTACTAAACAGTTTAAAGATCTGGACGTCTATCTGTAATTTCAACACTGTTGTAAATGTGCTGTTTTGGAGGGGAAACTGTGGTTGTTTAGGTTATGTTGTGGATCCTGTTTGCACTTAGGGTGCTTTCACACATACCTTGTTTGGTCCAGACCTTTGGACTTTTCAGTTTTCTGTTCAGTTCGTTTGCAGTGTGAAAACCCTATTTAGGATAGTTTGCACTGTTGGACCAGTTACAGCAAGTTGAGGCCGGCTATCACCACCCATTAAACAATAGAAGAAGAAGTAAAATGAGCCGCAGCGGCACAAGCTTGAAAAAACGTGTAAAACTGCCGAAACTTCTACTTTATTTTCTGGGAGAATATTAATTTTTCTCCATTCAAACGGAAAAGGCTACCTGCCAACTCAACACGCTGTCAGATGCACGCAACTTTACAATCAATGTTAAATATAGGGACATGCAGCCCACATAGGTGATGATGACGGGATATACATGTGTCATTTAGTTGTTTAATGTGCTCGATAAATTGCAATGTGAAACCAAAACAGTGTAACATATCGCTGCTAAAACCTCGTATCTCCATTTTTTTGTCGTTTTTCAGTTTTTGACATAATTTGACAGAATTTTTTGACGGAATTTTACATTGTGTGTAAATTTCATGAAGAATGGACCAAAAGAAACATCCCAAAATGACTTGGAAAAAAGTCTAGTTCCATTGACTTACATTAAAAGTAGAGAATGTTTTTTCCATTTTGGAGATACGAGGTTTTCTTCCGACAACAGCAACATGTAAAATATCTCTACAATGTAACAAAACTATGAACCTTGGTTCCGACTTTCAGGTGTGAAATAGTGCTTAGACTACAAAAATACTTTCATGTAATAAAAGTATATTATTAGTTATAGTATCAGTAATATTATAAAACCTTGCTTCTTTATGTTTATTCGCGTTGGTGGGGTATTGTACTTATTGGAGTTATTCTGTTTATCATGTTTAATTTTTAGATGTTAAAAAATATGAATCCAGTTCAGTTGATAATATTGTGAAAGGTTCACTAGGACAGTCAGTCACGTTACTGAGTACTTTATCACTGCCAGCTAGTAATTTTTATGAAGTTTTTAGGTAGTTTAAATTTTCGTTACACGATTTCATAGTACATCATTTCTTTCTGTAATTTTATTGTGCTGTAAGCGTATATCTAGCCTTAACTCGGCTTTAGTCAGGATTAATGTCAGGCAAGGCACTTTTAAGGTTCATGCTCTCTGAGACTGTATTTCTAGAGATGCTTTAACTCTACTGTTGTGTTGTTTTGCCAAATTCGATTTACAGTACAGAATTATCTATATACAATTATGAAATGTATAGTTCCGGTCCTAAAAACTGATTGGCTGAGCTGCGTTCAAAGCTGCGCCTCGATACGAAAAACCCTTGTGCTGTTAATGGAATAATCTGGAGTATACTGACAAAATAATACCTCGTTTTTTTGTTTAAACTGAGCGGCTGGCACCTTATTTTCGTAACTAGAACTAGGCTGGTCAGCTAGTCAACAGGCTACAAGATAGCTAATAGCCTAAACAACTCCATCATTAATATCGCAGGCTTGAATTAAAGTACTTGCGGTATAATTAACTGTAAAACGTCAGTATAAAAGTCTAAAGAACATCACTTGAATGTCTTCCTTCAAATGTTCATGTTTCAGTCAGAAGTCACGTCAAACCCAGGCTGAATCCCAAACGGCTCCGTACTCCCTAAATAGTGTGCTATGGAAATTTAGAAATTCTAGCCTCTACAGCCAAAAAGTGTGAAGTATGAATGTTGCTGAGTCCCAAATTACTATTTTTTTAGCCACATTATGCACTGTTGGGCTGCAGGATTCCTATGTAGTGCCCTGTGTAGGTAGCCATTTGAAATTCAGCCCCAGCATGAGAAGAGGTGCGCCGTTAGATTAGTGCTAAATACGACTCTGTGGTAATTTGGTGACCAAAAAGTACTTATAAAGCAGAGGTTTTTGCATAAACACCCTTCTCTGTGATAAAATCGCAGTAATGCATGGCCTCCTGTGGCTTATTGCTTAATTAAATAATTACTCGCTTACATATTTAGTTATGCAGTTCATGTTTACATTTTATTTGCATTGTGAGTCTGCACTTCTGACACTGTTTCAGTGTCCAAGACTGTCAAAAACTAGACTCAACTCATAACAAGAAGTTTTTAACTTCAGCTCCAATACTCAGTAACACTAATATGGTATGAACTGAATATTTAGAATCCGCAATTTCAACAGAATGTTTCTGCATGTTTTAGTGAGTTAGCAGTGAGAAATAATTTCTACTAAAATTTAAGAAAATATAAGAAAGTTCAAGGGGTACACAGCATGAGGGGACCTTGGAGTCCCCTGACGCTCCTAAGCACTGCTATAGATATTAAACATATGCTTTTATATTTACACACACACACACACACACACACACACACACTAAAGACACTTTACCTTCGTCTTCTGAAACGCCCCAGGTGTCATTTTGCTGGCCTGCAGCCTGGAACCAAAACTGCAGGCCAAGAAAAGAAAAAAAGGGTAAAACTTAATTGGCACCAGCAGAGGAAAATAACCTATAGCACTGTGGGATCGTTATGCAGGACGGCTGGATTCGAAAAGAGGGAGAGGGAGGAAAAAAAAAGGTTCCACTATGTCAGTGGGTCTTTGCGAACCAAGCCACGCAGCACATGTACTCAGAGGGAGGGGTGGAATGCCATCTGTTGAATGGATTTTAATCACTGGCAGTCCATGTGTTCTGTGGAATTTGTGGAGTGTTGCTTCGTCTTGTACATGGTGACCTCTACTGTTAAAGTGGTAGTCTGGTGAAAAAAACCGAATATACACAGTTGTCTCTCTTATGCCAAACAGCTAATCAGCCAAGAGGCGTTTAGTGTGCGAAGTTTGGCTTTGCACTGGAGCTACAAGGCTAATGTAAGTAGTGGAAGCTGATGACCACCAGTTAGTGTGCCTAAATCATCATGCGCTTGTCTCAAACTGCATCAAGCTGTGAAGTAATGTCAGATAGAGAAATAGCTGCACAGTGCTAATTTGTGCTAATACGCTTCCATGTAGCTCCAGTGAAAACTTAGGATTTAAAATTAGGAAAAAAAACATTTGGGATAGAAACGGAAGAAGTGATGTTAGTTTTCCGCCCAACTGTCACTTTAAACGTCTTCTTATTGCCATTTTCTAGATGGAGCTTCTGGATAAGTTCCCTGTGGAAGGAGGGCAGAAGGATCCAAAGCGAAGAATCATCCCCTTTTTACCAGGTAGGAAATGAGCTCCACCGTCACCACCAAGCCCATCTAGTGCTAACAAATGAAGCTAGACAGTCTATTGTCTTGTGACCGTCTTCTTCTGAAAACACAACAACATTGTCCCAAGAATTGCAGACCTTGCTGGTCTGTCTCCGTCGTGACCTCATTGTTTCCAGAAAGGGTAATTCTGTTTTTCCATTGCTGAGAATTAAATCGTAGGCCTTGTTGGCAGCATCCATAGTTGTCAGCAGACTCTGACACAAAACACGGCACTCAAGTCCCAGCGTCACAGGTTAAAGTGCTAGTGCGAAAAATTGAATTTACACAATTTTCTCCTTAACTGCAGTGTAATCAAGCAGCCAAGGCATGTTTCATGTCCTGAGTTTGATTCTTCAGGTTTGTGACGAGGCTGATGTCGCTAACAAATACTGGGAGGTTATATTCTACCAGTTAGCCTTGTGCAGAATGAATACCTTGTCTGCAGACACTTGTCTCAGTCTGAGCAGGTTGTTACTTGAAAGGGAAAAAGACACAATTGAGGCTTTAGATGGTTTAATTTAGTGATTTAAATTTGTATACATTCATTATTCACAAGGAGTTTTTATGCTATCATACATATTATACATATTATACATATTAGACATATCGCTGCTGTTGGAGTGAAACCTTGTATCTCCAAAATGGTAACTTTACAGGAGAAGGAAAAAACCTACTTTAATTTTAATGTAAGTCAATGGAACCAGACATTTTTCTGAGTCATTTTTGGTCATTTTTTTTAGTTCATTCATCATGAAATTTACATACAATGTAAAGGGCAACAGATATTTTCAAATTATGTCAAAAACTGACAAACGTCAAAAGTTGAGATGCAAGTTTTTTTTTCCGTGATATACATGTTATTATAGAAAATCAATGTGTGGTCCGAACTGTGACCCAAAACTAAAGCAGTTTAATGACGTTTTACAGTCCAAGTAAAATTCTGATGAGATAAAAATGTGGAAAAGTAGTTGTAATCTGGAGTCAATTTGCCATACAGTGCCAGAAACCACACCACCAGATCTTTTTGCGATTACTTAACGGTTTACTTGATGGTTTGATGATTTAGGCCTGAAGTTTGTACTGTGCTAATCAGTGTACATAAGCCATTACTTGTTAACTACATCAGCCTCATAGCTCCAAAGAGGCACCAAACATGCCTTGGCTGATCGGCTGCATTGGAATAAGGTTGATAAATGTAATTTTCCAACAATCTGTTCCTTTAAACGAGGCCCATTCCAGTCAAGGCAGTTGGGCTGAATGAGGAGAGACTCACCTTGACAGCACCTGGAGGAAGCCTGCGTATGTGTGTCTGGAACTCGTTTAAAGAGCCCCGGCAGGGTCACAGCTCTCAGCTGTGTTTATTTATGAGCCTGCAGGCTGTGAAAGGAGTCTGCTCTCCCACACAGTCATTCTCTTTTTCTCTTGATTCAGCCAACTACAGCCTTCCATTTCTTCTCTTAAGCACATTCATCTTTCCATTCATTCGTCGATGGTGTGAAAAGAAAGAAGTTAAGTTCAGAATTGTTGGCCATTGTTTATTAGGGCTCGGTCAGTATATTGTTTGACCAGTAAAATCATCCAGTTTTAAGATTCCACAGTTTTGTCAGTGCTGATAAAACACCAGTAAAGCACCATAGTGCCTTGTAATGAACAGATAACTCTATAAACCAGGGGTGCACAACTCTGGTCCTGGAGGGCCGGTGTCCAGCAGAGTTTGGAGGTTTTCCTGCTCAAACACACCCACTTAACCTGGCAATTAACAGATGAGTATAATCAGGTGTGTTCGAGCAGGTAAATCGCCAAACTGTGCTGGACACCTGCCTTCAGGACCGGAGTTGTGCACCCCTGCTATAAACACTCATTTCTAAGTAATTTAATACTCTCAGTAATACTGTCAGTAAAGCTCAGTTTAACTAAAGCTATTGTATTTTTGTTCATATAAAATTATGCCTATTATATTATGTTTTACCAGTGGTCTCCAACCCTGGTCCTGGAGAGCTACCTTCATGCAGAGCCTAGTTCCAGCCACAGTTTGCCACACTTGCTCCAGCTAATCAGCCTCGTTCCAAGTCCCTGATTGGCTGGATCAGATGTATTAGAGTTAAGTAAGGGGTGTGGCAGCTTGTTGGATACAGGTTGGAGCTAAACTCTGCAGCAAGGTAGCTCTCCATGACCAGAGTTGGAGACCACTGTGTTATTCTAGCGTTTCGTGTGACGTCACTGTACAGTTGGCGCCATTTTGAGGACCGAATCGGGGAGTGACTGCACAGCACTGCCTTCGATTAGCTGTGCTTCGTGAATGATTCACCTGCAAGACACGACCGAAGCCGAGAATGATGAGACACACATTTAATTCAGTGTTTTCAAAGCCGCTGCACTGTATAGTTTAGTGTTTCTCTCTGCTCTTCACACCTCGTTCAGCTCAAGAAGGGATTAATTAGCTAATAATATCAGGTATTTTAACCAGGAAACCACAGTTAGGCAGTGCAGGGGTTGCAGGACTGGAGCTGGGAACTTATAGGTGAAGGGTGAAGTTATACCGGCCGTCTGCAGCTCCGTTAGGGGGCGACTGTTCACCTCTCGGCTGTTAACATTAGCAAAAGTTATCTAAAGGCTAGAATTGATCACATCTGTGTTAATTAGCTGATGTCGTTACCCTCCTATGATACCCTCCTATTTTTTCTCCTCTTTATGCAGCACCATCGGATCCTTTACCCACCCTGACGTGAGGAGCCGGTGGGCTTCTGTGCTTTTAAATGCTTGAGACTCTCCAGAATAGGGGGAGGGGTTGTTTATGAGATAAATATAAATGTCAGGAAAACACAAATTTGGTAGCTTTCCGTCCGTTTAAGTGGGATCAGGAGTTCAGGGGAAACTGTATAAGAATCGCAGCCTATTTTATCGACTTTGTCGAGGTCACGTTTTTCTCTTCCAAAGTAAGGAGAGTAATTTTAGCCATCTTTCACCTCTAGTTACGTTCGTGTCATAAACCGGCTCTGGCCAGAAATTCAGTCCCAAATATGGTGGGTACAACAGAAAAATCATATGACTGATGATAAAAATAATATTGTGTTACGAAATATTATTTTGTATTAGTGTATTAGTGGCAAAATTCTGGAAGTAGGCATGGTCTTATTTAAAACACAGATCATTTAGGTTTGCCTATGTGGCTTCTGACATTGCATGACATAGTGATACACTCCATATTTCACCAACACGGATTGGTGGGCTGTCGCGATTCACCACACTGATGTTCAGTTTGTACTTCAAAAATTGTACTTTTCATATCATAGTTTGGATATTTATTACATAATGTTATTATGTTATATAGTATAAATAATAATACTTTATGTGCAGTTATAAAAACATTTTAGCTCCTTGAAATCAATTCAAGTGTGAGACCATTGTAAGTTTAGGTTTTCAGTGATTTTTCAGGTGTTCCACATTTGGACGCAGCTCCGTCTAGTGAGATTATTTTCCCATTCTTTTCTTTTTTTTAATAAGAATAATACTGGAATGCACTCTGTCTCTAAGCTATTTGCAGTTATTCATATGGAAATGCAGAGCAGGGTTTATTGTGCCGGACAAACACGACTGTGGATTGCGGATTAATGTCCAGCCAGTCGAAGACAGTGAAAGCTGGCAGTCCAGATGTTTTGGGAGAGGGGCAGATATGTTTGATGTAAACTAAAGATACTCTAAAGTGGTTTCCTGTAAAATGAGGCTCTGGATTGTTCAAACTAGACTTGTTTTCTTTTGGCCTTTCTTTGGATACATCAGCAAAGTGGTCAGTGCAGAAGTTATTGCACAGCGAATCTCTTCCTCACTTTATGTCACGAGTCATGGGATTTTTTTTTTTTTTTAATACACGGATGAAGTAAAGGGAAATTCCAGATTTCACCAGCATGGATTTTACCTAACCAAGTTGCTGGGCCTCCCACACTGAAATCCAGCTTTTGGCCTCTGTGTGGTTCACATATTGGTCTTACTTCAAAGAAGCTTTAGTTTGGTAGAAAATCATGTAGGCTTGCTTATCTTCAGGCATTGTACTGACATTGTACTGACATTGTACTGATATACTCCAGATTTCACCAATTTAGATTGGTGGATTGGGGCACCTCACCAGATTATGAAGCCTTTTTGAAAGCAAGCAGTTTTAGACTGTATTTAATAAATCTGACTGATGTGTCTATCAAAATTGACAAAAGTAAACTTAAATTTTGTCTGGGATTTTTTAGTTTTTATAGATAACAGTGTATCATACAGTGTCAGAAACCACATAATCAAGTCTATTAGAGTTTACTGAACCTCTCAACACCATTTGAGGCAAGTGTGTGATAATTTAGATGTGTATAAGTTGTTTATCCAAAGCATAATTGGAAGTTTTATGTGTTTATATATTCTAATGATATGCATACTAACTGTTAGTTCATACTGAAGTTGCCTTAAATCGCTCACTTATATTCACTAACATTTTGCACCATCACAAACTCATGTCTTGGCACTGAAAAGTGGCTCTACTGATCTACTAAAAAGGGACAATGGCTTGAATGAAAGTGGTGGTCGCTGCTCTTTGGCACTTTTGACTCTTTGCATATGCATTTATAGGAGTTTCCCTCTTAAAGCGCAAAATGCTGGAAGGAGGTTATAATGAAGCACTTATCCCGATTTACTATGACTCATAGTAAATACTGACTGTGCATCATTTAATGCCTGAGAAAAGCATGCCTTATTTTTTGGCGCTAACGTGGCTGCCAGTTTATCGCACACGCTTATTTATTTTTGACTTAAACAAAAATGAAACACTTTGTAAACACTACCATTCATATTATTCCTATGATTTGATATAGGAAATTAAGAAACTAACCAAATTAGTTTTGTTAAGCAACGTTTAAAACTGACATTCCCTAATACTATGGCTATATTTTACACTTTACACTTGGAGACGTGTCTTAAGACAGGCTTTATCTAAATAATGATTTGATAGTTTTATTTTTCTTTCAAACTGTTGTAAAATTCATTGGCTTTGCTGTCCCTGCATTACTGAAGGTACTTTGTTTCTTTGTTACTTTATTTGCATTGTGGCTTCTGAAACATCACAGCCACGGTTTGATACACTGCATGTAGCTAAGAGGACACGCTCACCACAAATCTTACGGTTCCCAGTCGAGTTCCTTAAGTGCAGCTCAAAATTCAAAACGGAAAGTGATATTAATAATTTATTCCCAAAATAATTGAATTGTGTTGAAATAATTGCACATTTTCTCAAAGAGTAATAACTTGTTTTTAGCTATTAGTCATTACTTTGAGCTACTAAATCAAGATCTTAAGAAAATATGTCATTATTGCATCATAAGGTCACAGTGAGCCTGCCTAAATATGTTTCCATACAAAAGACATGCGAGTCAAACAGGGTTTATTTTACGAAGGTGTGCCCTTAATTTGCATGAAAATTCTCAGTAAATAGCCAGCTAAATAAGCCACGCCCACTTGCCCAAAGTGTCAGTAGGTTGTTGGTAACTAGTGCCTCTTTTAGTAAATCTGCCCCCTAGTGTACCAGTAAACTCTCAGTTCGTATTAATTTGGTTACAGTCTGATGTGGTGCAGATCACAGTCACATATAGTTCTGCAAACAATCACAAGCTAGTCATGTCACAAGATGTGTCTGATCATTTCACAACATTGACAGTTTTTTTTCTTCATTTTTTCATTTCTGTTTTGCTATAACAAGTTCTACAGCATCAGAAATGCTCCATCTCAGAAACTTCTCCTTAGTTTCTTCTTTTATTGCTATGCCCTCCATCCTTTGTCTGATGGGCCTGTTTCAATGTTAGGCATTCGCAGGTCTGCTGATGTTATCTAGTTAGCTAGCCTGATCTATTTTGATATCTTCCTAATTAGGGGTGGACAATATGAATATCAATGTGGCAGAAATATAATATTACATTCCACAAAGACATTTTCATGATGCGCTATATGTATCATGACGTTCGTTTTTCAAAATACTATTGAAAGCTATGAGTAGAATGGTAATTCAACATTTTACATGCTGTGCTACAGTAAATCCAGTTGAAAAGGACTAATTATGCTCTCTTTGTAATGAACCCTGCAGATGTTTCGTGTTCTTTATGTAGTGATGTTCACAATAAACTCATAAAAGCATATTGCGACTTAAATTATCACAATAGTGATAAAAATTGACAGTTGTTTTTTTTTCCCCTTTTCATTTTTTCCTTTCTGTTCTGCTATAACAAGGCTAGAAGCATCAGAAACGCTCCATCTCAAAAACCTTTCCGTAGTTTCTTCTGTTATTGCCATGCCCTCCATTTCAAACATGGCTGTTACGACCAGCTGAATCTTCCCAGTAACTCAGGAGAACACTGGTGACTGGAGTAGTTAAAGAAACAGCTCACCTTTACGCAAAGGCCAGCCTAAATACTGTTCACCCCCCAGTCCATACAGCCCATACGAAGGAGCTGGTTTTGAATTTGTCATGGTTGTGTCATCACTTTGACATTCAGATGTGGTTGCTTATTCAGCCTACGGCTCACACAGTGTTACACAATGTGGACTTCATGGAAAAAAATAAAAAACAAAACAAATGTAGACAGTGGGCTGTTTAATATGCGTAGTGAAAGAAAAACTCCTCACCAGTCCTTTCCCAGTTAGTTACATAGTGGAAGCAAGAAATGTGCATGTGTGATAAATCAGACAAAAGTCATGTGTTTCCCGTAGCCTCCCTCTGAAAGCCTTAAAAGCACCTGAATGCTGCCTGGCAGGTACATACCGGCTCTTTATAGCCGTTTAACAAGTGTCTGGATGTAATGCAACAGCGCTCTGTCAGCAGTATGCATCAGGAAACCCTGTAATTACTGCTCTGCCTATTCCACACATTCTTTTCCAAATCAATTAGTGGGTTTTGTAGACACTTCTGCAAATGGAATGAGAGCAGATGCTCTGTTTCCAACAATAATGCCTTGAAAACAGTTAGCGAGACATCCCTGACACAGTCCGAGAAACTTTTTACTGTTTATTGTTCTTCCCCAAATTGAACTGACGGTCAGCAGCGCTATCTGATATTCCAGATAGCTCTAAGTGCCGTAATTATTGACACAGCTGCAGGGCAATAGTTTTATTTGTCAGTGACTTTCTCTCTGTCTTGCTAAAAGGTGCCAAAAGTGATTTAGCACTAAAACCCCAATTAGGATATTTTAACATGAAGTTATTGATCAAAGGTAACCTAATCAGACTATCTGACTACAACATAATTTATTTTGCACAGCTTCAGCCTCTGCTGCAGCGCATGATTGGCTGGATCTGTGGTTCTCACATAGGCATGTGCTGCCTTTGTCTGACAGGCCTGTTTAACGCAGTGTGTACAGAATAATATTTACAGAATGCATTTGCATTTGTAGGCATTCGCAGGTTTGCTGATGTTCCCTAGTTAGCTGGCCTGATCTGTTCCTAATTAGGGGTGGACAGTATGGCAGAAATATAATATCACATTCCTCAAAGACATTTTTATGATGCACTGTATGTATCATGATATTTGTTGTTTAAAAACACTATCAAAAATTTTGGCCCAATCCCATTTCACCCCTCGCCCCTACCACTTAGCGCTTACCCCTCCGTTTTGCGCATCTAGGGGTAGGGGGTCCCGATTGTTGTTGAGATAGAGGGGTAGGGCGAAGTGTTAGAGCTACATGGCCCTCCAAATGGAGGTTTTTCAGAGGCACAATCCAAACAGAGTGTTATGAGACAACAACAAGATGGCTGCATGAGCGACCAAAGAAACACACAAATGTGAGAATTTTCTCTGTTAAACAATTATGATAATCACTGTATTAACTTATTTTAATGTCGTTTCAGTGTATTATGGTTCTTTTCTTGATAACAAGCATAAAAATCGCTAGTAGTGTGCTTGATGTCTCGGTAGCTAGCTAGCTAAATTTCCCGTTCCACCTTAAATGGTGCAGCAGTTGCATTCTGGCACCTCAGGCATCAGAACTGATGCACCGTTTAAGGTGGACAGGACATTTCGAACAAGAAGCTGGCAAATATCTGACTTCAGCTTCATATCACTGAAGAATTAGGGGTGGGTGATAATAAATAACTGCCCGTCTTTGAAGGCATATGATGCCCTAAATGTAACTAAAGCCCAGCAGTGAGGAGCTGAACTTTACCCTCCTCTGCTGTCACTGCAGACTGGCAGGGTCGCCTACAGAGCAGCACTAGTAGCTGTTAATGAAGTAATGCTCTTTTTATTCAAGAGTCCCATTTCATAGGGGAAGATTTCAACCTCTACACCTTGTAACTCAGTTCCAAGGGGCAAGGTGACGCTCAAAAACAAGGGGTAGGGGTAAAAATAAGAAATGGGATTGGACCTAAAAGTGTATAGCAAGCTGATTTTATCAATACAAGTCTGTTTTGTCGAAGCTTTTGCCACATAGCGTGTGTGATGAAGGCACGTAAGCACTAACATAATCTACAAAGTTTGTATCTGCTTAAGAATTCCTGCAGTCCAACAACCAAGCTTCTTTTAGCACCTTAAGTGGACCACGCCTGGTATTTCCAAATACAGGCTTGGGAAGACTAAACCCTGCTTCCATCTCCCAAATGGTGAACCAAATGTGTCTTCTAACTTGGAAACACAGTGGGGAAACTTGGATAATGAAAGTGAATGCATAAACAATTCTGGCAATAGACGCACTTTACCATTGGCCACATTACCAAGAATAGAAGTGACTCATTTTACTGGCAACTGGGAACGCACTTCCACCGAACATGCCTGATACCACATCAGATTGCAGGTTAACATAATGCAAAAGAAACGGATTAATGTCCAAACTAATTCCCTGGACAAAACATCATAATCACATTCTAAGATAAGAGTGTTGCACCCGTGTCTTTCCCCAGCCCGAACGCTAACCATCCCAGACCTCGGTGCACTGCAGCGCACGAAAAAGAAACAAGCAGTGCAGCAACGATGAACACATGGAAGGGAAATCGATACAGGAGGTCATAACAGACTATTAAAATGAAAGAATAATTACTTTAGTTACTCCAATTTGTAGTTATAACTTGAAGCGTCATTCACATGCAAGTTCTAGTCTAATTCAAATGTACAGTTATTCTGACTAGGTTTGGGTGACATTGCAAAAACATTATATCACGATACAGGTAGACATTTTACACAATATGCATCGCAATATTTTGACATGGACACAATGTGTGCCACGTGCTGTTGCCTCACAGCTGTTGCTTCACAGCAAGAAGGGTCTGGGTTCGATTCCCCGGCCGGGTGACCAGGTCCGAGTCTGCACGTTTGCACCGTGTCTGCATGGGTTTCCGCGGTTTCCTGCCTTTTGCCCAATGAGCACTGGGATAGACTCCAGCATCCCCCCATGACCCAGAAGGATAAGCGGCTTAGAATGTGTGTGTGTGTGTGTGTGTGTGTGTTTCGCATACTGCACACTGGCCTGCACTACATCTAATTTAGCAGAACACCATATTGCTTATCACAATAAAATGCATCACGTCATACTGCCCACCTCTAATTATGATAGCAGCATCACTCTGTGGTTAGGACAGGTCTCAGTCTCTCTCTCTCTCTCTCTCACTGGACAATATAAACTTTTATTTATTTATTTATTTTTATTTAATAGATAATAAGTGAGGGACTGCAATAGTAAAATGTATTTATTCCAGTACTGGATGTGAATCATAAGCTTTTTCCTGCTTGAACCGTATTTAGCTGATCTCATGTTGACCCCAGTCCATGGTGTTCTAAAGGCAGACACTTCTAATTACACAGCAACCATTATCTACGGCTCTAACTTCCTTGGAGCTGTAAAAGTTAAAAGGTTCCCAAAGACCCATTAAAGTCCATTTCTCATCACTGACTCACAGCTTTGGCATGTTCTTTTGTCTTGATAAGAGGGTCTTTCTTCATGAAGGGCATGTCAGAGTTCACTACTTAATGTTTCCAAGCAAATACCTTACGAGAAAACTATTTACTAATAAATAATTGATTGTGATAAATCACATTATTTTGTGCAGTTAAATCTTGTCTTATTTTTCTTTTTTCATTTAAAATGCAGTGTGTTTTGTTGGAACTGTATGAGTGGACAAAACAGCTGTGTCAGAATGTAATGTGGAACCGGAGCGTTGCAATTTCTTGCTTTTGTTAGTTGGCACAGTTTGTGGACTGTTGATTTATCTACAGTTCTCCCATAAGCACTGTCCAGTGTCAGCTGCTGAAGGTTTTCTCCAGTGCCAGTGTTACTGATATTACCGCAGTCGCTGCATTAGCGATGCGTTTTGCTTGTAAATAATACTTTGGACTCCTTGCAGTTCAAAAGCTGTGTTTGAACAAAAGGGCTGTAGTCGTGGAGTCATCAGCTGGGCTTCAGGCTGGAACTTTGACACCACACTGTTAGAAATAAAGGTACATTTTTCATTAATCAAGGTACAAACAATGTAAACGTTCCCTCAAAGGTCCAATTGTGCACCATAAATAAGTTTTTCCAGGTGAAAAGTTCGGATTTGTACCTTTTCATTCCGAATGTTTTAAAACAGAACAGTAAAATAAAAGCCTGGAGACGAGACGGGGTGTGTGGAGTCAGTACAACTTAGAAAATATCGTTTCAGTGGATTATGGTTCAGTTATGTTCCCTGACTAAAGGTACTGAGATGTACCCTTGAGGGGACCACCCCAGTGACAAGAGGGGAACTGCCCCAGTGACAGTTTTGTAGCTTTTTTTCTGAGAGTGCACTAGTTTTCACACACAGAAGTAACCAGCTCCTTAAACATGAATGTTTAGGATCAGTGATGATACCATTGAGGATTTTGTATGAGGTGTAAAATGTGCAGATTGATATACAGACCTTGCGAACGCTTCCAGTGAAGTGTAACGTTCAGAATCCAGGATTTTTTGAATTACACTTCTCATACGGGGCCAAAGAAATGAGACTGTTGTGTTTTGTTCCCAGGGAAAATTCTGTTCAGAAGGAGTCACATCAGGGACGTGGCCATGAAGCGCCTGCGGCCCATAAACGAATACTGCAGGGTAAGTCTTGCATCAGCCATCATTGCCTCTTTCTCCTTCCCTGCAATCTCTCATTGTAGGTTAGGCCTGGGAGATGAAACAATACTTTTTTTTTTTTATCAAACTTTTTCATTGTGAACGTTTGAGAGATTTTCAGCAAAATGATTGTGGTTTTCTCCCCATGAAGCCTGTATTAGCAGCAAAGGCTTGAACAGTTGATTCGGTATGCTAGGTGCCAATGTGTGTCTTTCCCTCACAACACAAGGAGGGAGAAGTCTAGCCATTCATTTGCAACATAACAAACTATCAGGGCAGTTAGTTAGCGATAGCTATTTTCAGTGTTGAAATGGAGGGTAAATAAAGCTGTGAGTTTGAGGAAAACGGCTCAGAACAAGATGAAATAATGGCAAGGCCCTGTGAAAGCACAGCCCCCTCAAAATATTTAATTTAAGCTTATTTTAATTAAACTTATTTTATGTTCTGTCTTGCTCTGAAACAGTTTTGTCTGTTACACTGGATAAGCCTTTTGATTTCACAAAAAATACATTGTGACTGTAATATATTGTAGATTTTTGGCCATTTCACCCAGTTTTAGTCTAGATCCGCATTTAGAGGGCTACATAATATATAATATATATAATATAATTATATATCACTGTTGTCTGAACAAAACCTCGTATCTCCAAAATGATAACTTTACAGGAGAGGGAAAAAACTTACTTTACTTTAATGTAAGTCAATGGAACCGGACTTTTTACCAAGCAATTTTGGGCTGTTTCTTTTGGTCAATTGATCATGAAATTTAGACACAGTATAAAGAACAACAGGCATTTTCAAATTATGTCAAAAACTGAAAAATGACAAAAATGGAGATACGAGGTTTTGTTCCAGCAATGGCGATATAATCGTTGCTTAATGTGGAGTTTCTCATTAGGAGCTGCAACATGGCACAGTATTTCTAGTTATGGCCTTATTGATCAAAGACTGGAGGGTGATATTTAGTCCAAATATCTTTGAAGTGCGTCTCTTTCCCAGTTTCTTTTTTTTTTAAACAAACAAACAACTAATTACACTGATTTGGCAGCAGTGCCCCCATGAGGGTGGAGGGTCAGAGCTGTGCTGAGGCAGCCTTTGTCAGCAGGCCGTGGCTTTGTGTTTAGTTTTAAGGGCTGCCTCTGGAGGAAATGGCTTTTTAAAAAGAAAATGTTACCCTTAGACTTTTTACAAGGAGGCCTCATAATAGTCATGATCTTTGTTCTGGTGTATTGCCAGAAAGCTCTGTTTTTGTGCTGACACAGAAGGGTTTTCCCTCTCTACATGAAAAGGTGCCATGTTTCTGTGGTCATCGGATCAAGAGACTGTTAAGCACTTTTAAACACATTTCAAATCATTCTCACACTGGAGGGAAATGAGGGAAGCGTCCGGATGTAAAAGCTTCCTTTCCACGACTTGGTGTGTTTGGTCTAAAGTATCATTACAGAAGCAGAAGATAGTTGAATGCAAAAGTTTGGGCGCCCCTGGTCAGATTACATGGATTATTCTGAGAAGTTAACACACCCTCTACAGAGAACATACAGCCCCATTTCCAAAACAGTTGTAATGCTGTGAAAAATACAAAGAACAACAGAATTTAATGATGTGCAAATCATTTAAACCCTATGTTAAATTGAAAAATAGTGTAACAACAACGTATCAAATGTTGAAACTGAGAAATTGTATTGTTTTTGAAAAAATATATGTCAATTTTGAATTTGATGCAGACAACACATTTCAAAAAAGTCGGGACGGGGGCAACAAAACACTGTAAATGCCAAAACTAGTAGGACATCTCACAACTAATGAGGTTAATTCACAACTGGTCAGTGACATGGCTGGGTATACAAAGAGCATCTCAGAGGCTCTTTCAGAAGTAAAGATGGGGAGGGGTTCACCACTCTGTAAAAGACAACTCTGTAGTGCAACAATTCAAGAATAACGTTTCTCAATGTAAAATAGCAAAGAACTTGGGGTTTTCATCATCTACAGTATTCAGAGAATCTGGAGAAATCTCTGTATGCAAGGCTCAAGGCCAAAAAACAGCATTTGCTGGCCGTGATCTTTGGGCCCTCAGACGGCACTGCATTAAAAACAGACATGATTCTGTGGTGGAAATCACTACATGGGCTCAGAAACACTTTTGAAAACCACTGTCTGTGAAAACAGTTTGTCACTGCATCCACAAATGCAAGTTAAAACTCTTAGATGCAAAGAAGAAATTAAATAGAAACAGGATCCAGAAACGCCGCCGCCTTCTCTGGGCCTGAGCTCATTTAAGATGGACTGAGGTGAAGTGGAAAAGTATACTGTGGTCCGACAAATCGAAATTTGAAATTCCTTTTGGACGTGGGGATGCCGTGTCCTCCACGCTAAAGAGGAGATTAATGCTGAACAATATAAACAGGCTTTGTTTGTCAAATTTAAAATAGGCATAGATTTTTCAAAAAAGAATACAGTGTCTCAGTTTCAACATTTGATATGTTGTCTTTGTACTATTTTCAATTAGTTATAGAGCTTAAATGATTTGCACTTTGTTTGCATTCTGCTTTTATTTATATTTTGCACAGCGTCCCAGCATTTTTTAAATGGGGTTGTTCTCAGATACGGCATTTTCTGCAAATTTTAGGATGTTTTAACTCATTTTCATGTAGAAAATCAACAAAACAAGTCATTTGACTAGGGGTGCCCAAACCTTTGCATACGATTGTAAACTTAAACTAAACTACTTTTAACGTAAACTACGTATCACATTCCAAATCTTTCCCAGTGATCTTTCCTTTAAGAACTACTACGCTTTAAAATGAAATTTTTTTTAATTTCTTAATTTTCTGCACTTCCCTTTGACTTTCCTGTTTACTTTGATATATATATAATTTATTTACTTCCTCCTTTCAAGTCATAACCATAACAGAAGTTATGAAGCCAGGGCTTAGTGAGATGGCTCTGGCTTCCATGAACTCCATTGTGTTGAGCTGAGCACTGTTATTTTGAGTTCTGCTCCTTTAAAGGAAAAAAATCAAATTGACATGGTCTAGACTCCAGACACGTCTTGGCTGATTGACTACATTTGGAGAAAAGGAGAAATGTAGTAAATTAGATTTTTTTGCTGAACTGTCACTTTAAACCGATCCACTTAGCCCGTTAGGAACGAACTTAGCGTTAAAGCATAACCCCTGACCCCAGGCCACGCCTCCGACTGAGGATTTAAAACTTATCTCGTATAGTTTATCTTTCTGCTGCAGCTCTTTGATGTCTGAACTCCAGAAATCTTCAGTCCATGTCTGTTTTTAACATAGGCCAAGACATGTGCACACATTGATGAATACATTGATAAACACACTCCCTCGCTCTCTCTCATGCGCACACACACACACACACACACACACACACACACACACACACACACACACACACACACAATCAGGTTAATGCAGCCAGCAGAGGAAGAGCACCAATAAAGACCATTTGCTGTAATGGGCCTCCATGCAGCGGCTCCCAGGAGAGAATACAAATGACTGTGGAGGTCACCCAGAGGGGGTATCAATCTGAGGGTAGTAGCGACGGCCCTGGAAACCATCTCTTCGGATGGAGGGACAGAGAGCAGAACTGCAATGATTAGTCGAAAAAGTACTAGTCGGATGGGTTAGTTTTATGTGGGGAGGTGGGGCGACGAAACTAATACCAGTGTTTCTCAGTGATTTTAGTCCTGGCTGAATCCAACTTATCAGTACTTTTTGTGGCCTGCATGCTTCTGACTAAAGATTTCAGGGGCTTTTACATAACCCCAGCTTATATTATCCCATGTGAATATCAGTGTATATATTGCCACTAGTATATATTCAGATATATCCTGTGGGGAGAGAGTTTTCATGTGTTTTCTTAAGTGTGGAAACACTCATAGAAGCATTTGCGTAGTATTCCTGTATTGTCTGTGGCTCATATCAAGCCAGTCTGTATTGTCTTGCTTCACGTTTAAAACTTTGACCATTAAAATGTAGTGTTGTAGTCCAAACCACTAAAGGTGAGTTCCATTCAAGACAGAGACCTGGACACATTGAGTCAGCGAGTTAGAGTCAGGACCATAATATAAAATTAAATAATGTATAGCCTAAAACTGTTGAATTTATTATGTTTCTATGAATTTACTATCGAACTTGGATTGTAGCTTTTGGAAGCAAACAATGGTAAAGTTCTTCTCTGTCCCTTCTTCTCTAAAACTAAATATTATAAACCAAATAAGATATATGTCCATTTTTATTATTAAATGAAACATAGTAATAATGATCTTCGATCTGCTCTCAGGAGATGTTTGAATTTTGAAAGCAATTAACATCAACAAACAAATAATACCTAGTTAACCTATCATGGAAAGATCAATTAGAGCCTTAATCGGTAGTCAACAGATTAGATTTGAGCATTGGACTGTTTTATTCATACTACAAAGGAGGCCCCGAACTGCTGAGCAGCTGAAATCCTGTATTAAGCAAGAATTGGAAAACATTTTACTTTCAAAACTACAAAAATTGGTCTCCTCAGTTCCCAAACACATACAGAGTGTTGTTAAAAGAAGAGGTAAACGCAGTGGTAAACATGCCCCTGTCCCAACTTTTTTAAATGTGGTGCTGGCATCAAATTCAAAATAGGCATAGGTTTTTTTAAAAGAATACAATGTCGGAGACACTCGGCTGCTCTCCACCTTGTCCAGAGAAACAAGACCGAGTCCAAATGATTTTGAGATCAGGGTGGTTAATTTACAGTCTTGAGACCATAATAAAAAAAAATACTTCATGCAGTGATGTTGACTGGTAATTGTAAAAAGTCAGTGGCAGAGCTGTTGTGACATTGTATTCTGTTAGGTTATCTAGGTGGATGGTAAGGATACATTTGATTAAATGAAATGTTTGGCTGTGTTTTCGAGCAGCTGAATGTGTTGCACATGGCTTTTTTAGTGTGATGGTGAGGCGTAAATTAAATCGAATAGTTGTTGAGGTTGATTATGGAAAAATGTCTATATGCATTTTTAAGCCCACTGTTTGTGTAATACATGCGGTCATTCTGACAGATTGCAGTACACTGCAGGAAGTGCAGAGGGCTACTATTGTTTTTCTTGCACGATAAAAGAAAAATCGCTCAGACGGCACTTTGATGGCATGTTTGTGGCAGCAATCGGAGAGGAACTGAAGAAGGTATGATAGTTAGATTAGTGAAACAATCAAAAAACAGTCAGTATATTTATCTGTTATGTCGTAGTTACATATTAGTTGCAGTTCTAACAGAGAAAGGTCAATAATATGCAGATAGGGCCTCCATAACTAGCTGTAAACCAACCATGTAATTAGAAATTTGGGCGAGTGCACTCATCTGAAGAGGCAGCCTCTGATACTCATCCAACACAAAAATGACTGATTTCTCTTGGCTTTTTTAAATTAAACATTCAAATTTATTCCTGCTAAATTTGGTGCACTGATTTATTAAATAACCCCAGCACAGTCACTTAAACCTCAAACTCCAGCCCTGCGTTACTTTCACCAATGTACCTTTTTTGTCTGTTTTTGTGTTTTTCGCGGTTAACTGGATATCTATTCATTAACATCTTGTATATACTCGAATATCAAAATTAGTTGCAGTGCACATCCCTAGCAAGTGCACCCTCGTATGACATCCTGAAGGCTAATTAGCGAGTCACAGCCTAGTTGTATGAATTTGGCACCGACCCTGTGCCTCTAATATTTAAAAGCCAAATGTGCCTCAGTAGGAAAGGACACCTTGAACAGACACTGCCTTTGCACAGCCGTGCTGTTAAAATCTCCAAGGCATCATAATTCAGCTCATGCAGAGAGACAGCATGTCTGCCTCTTGACAAGGACAGCCCCAAAGCACTTAGCTTTATTAAAGACAAGCCAATGTATGGTCTTCTGCATCGTGTGCCACCAGAAGCAAGACACATATTCACCTCCTTAAGACGGTCATAATTGATGCGCATTCTGCATCTGTTGTTTGGTGAATTTAGATATTGTACGAGTATTAAAACACCTTTTTAGTCAGCTTTTAATTTCCTTTCTTTTATCGTCTTTTACTGCATGTTGTTCATTGTTTATTTGCTGTTTCACATTTTATAAAGTTGCCTTTTATTATTTGTAAAGTATGAAAGTTGATACAGATATAAAGCTCAGTTGAATGTAGGACTGGGCAGCTGCACAAGCTAAGCTGCCGTTTGGTGCAGAAAAAGGCCTGTTTGCCTTTAATCTTTAGTGAGAAATGGCTGCCTGTCAGCTCTCATCCGACTCCCTTCAGCAGACAGCGTGCAGAGCCCTCGGCCTCCGATGGATCTTTAGAGAAGAGATCGATGAGCATAGATTAGAAACGGCAAATATCTCCGCAGCAGATGACTCTAATGCGCGCTAACCGGCGCTGGCTTTGTGGAGGTGTGGGAACTGGACTTAGCTGGACTTTCTGCTGGCTCTCCCTAAAGGACGCACATCTAGGAAGAATGTCTTTGAAGCCTTGAGGCCGTTTGCAAAGGAAAGTGGTGCTCATTGCATACCTGACACTAATTCAAGGTCTCCAACTTACAGTTGCTTCTGTAACTGAACGATCTGTTGCCTATTATTCAATTATTTGACTAATTTATTAGGCCTTCTGCAGTTTCTCTTCCTTTACCACCGTCAGTGCTCAAAGTACAAAGAGGACAAAGAAGCCATATCGCCCCCTACACTGCCTGTAATGCATTACATTTACATTACATGTATGGCATTGGCCAGACGCTCTTACCCAGAGCGATTTACAATCTGATCAGTTTACACAGGTAAGTGAAGGTAGTGTTAGGAGTCTTGCCCAAGGACCCTTATTGGAATAGTGTAGGGTACTTGCCCAGACAGGGGATTGAACCCCAGTGTGTAGCACAGAAGGCAGAGGTGTTAACGATGTACACCAGTGGTCGGCAACCCAAATGGCAAAAATAGCCATTTTGTCCTTTCAACAAAAATCACCACATTTTATGTCCATTTTATTGAACTTTTTACCATTTTCGCTGAAAATATGTCTTAATATGTGCTAGCTAATGTCCTAGTGTAAACTTAAAAATATAATAAAAATGAAAATGCACTTATTTTGCTCCGCTTTAAGATTTTGATCAGTTATTGCTGCTTTTCTCGCATCTCCGGCAGGAAACGTTTCCTCAAAAGTGGAATAGTTTTTTGTAAAATGGCTCACAGCGTTTGATTTTTACAGGGGTGAAGTCAGCTCCGCATTCTCCAGCCTCTTGTTTGAATTTTTCTGTTCCAATAATGTAACTGCTGCACCATTTAAGGTGGAACTGGACAGTTCGAACAAAAAGCTGGCAAATGAATATTTATCGTTAAATCTGTGATAAAACGATCAGCAGAGCTTCATTTTACTGTAAAGGAGGATTATTTTATTTTTACCTAACCTTATTTTATCTAATTCTGCTGTGGAGCCACAACAGGGCAGTAAAAGAGCCACATGTGGCCCCGGAACCACATGTTGCCGACCCCTGCACTACACCATATCAACACTAATGCATCGTGATGTGTTGGAATGACTGAATATCAACCTTATAGAGGATCATAAAATGCTTTTCACCAACACACTGATAATAAAAATCTGTTATTTTTTTCACAATTGGTATTATCAGTGCAGCCCTCACTACATATTATTATGCATTATATGCAAATTTCAAATATTATTGTTTATTTAATGTGTTGCTGATCCGCTGATCTGTTTACAGAATTGTTCTGAGTTTGTGTGCCATGCATTAACACCAGCCTGTTGTTCAGTAAATACATGGGCATTTCTGGTCACTTGCTATTAAAAAAATGCAGGAAGCCTTTATTGACCGTTAAGCTTTCTGGAACGGATGCTTACTGTAAAGCCTTTGGTCATCGGTTTTTGTGTCCTTTCTGTTTCAGGCCCTGATCCAGCTGCCTGTGTATATTTCCCAGTGTGAGGAAGTGCGCGTGTTCTTTGAGACGCGTCCCGAGGACCTGAACCCACCCATAGAGTGAGTTCACACTTATTTACACACTGCACAGCCTGTTCATCTGTTTTTCATGCAGTGGTCATATTAATGACCATCTTCTACTGTGCCGCAGTGGCAGAGATGGTGGAGAATTAAAAGGAAAGTGATTACCTATAGTAGCTGAGGAGACCCTGTTCACAGTACAGTTAAAAACGCGCTGCAAACTCATAAACGCACTATGTTCACATTACAAGCCTCATTGCTCAAATCTGATTTTTTGCCCAAATCCGATTTCTCTGACACGATGGTTCACTCGTTTAGGTAAGTGACTCAAATCTGTCATTAATGTGAACAAACCGGCGTCCTGAAATGACCCTCATGCGCACATCCTACTCAGTAACGTCACGTGAATGAATCACGTGAATCATCAGCACAAACTAACGAGCAGAACGAGCTTCGCTGAGAAGATAATTAACTCTGATCAGCTCTCAGCTTCATTATTAGAGCAAGACGAAGGAGAAAAAGGTGAGATGTGTTGCTTTTCCACCGTTTACAGGCTTTAACTTCTGTTCGGCGCTGCTGCCATGGTAACGCTGAATGATGGCACATGCGCAGTGGAAAGATGGCACATGAATTCCGATCTGAGCGTCACATTAAGGTCACATGGCCACGAATCGGATACGTATCCGATCTAGGACCACATATGAAAGTGGCTCAGATCGGATTTGAAAAGATCAGATTTGTGTCCACACAGCTCTGAAAACATCAGATCTGAGTCACATTAGGGCAAAAAGTCAGATTTGTACCACTTCAGCCTGGTAATGTGAACGTAGCCATAATGACTACACCTGAACTGCATTTTGCCAACATGCTGCAAAAGCAGAGAACACTTTCCTCAACATTTTACAAACGCACTGCAAAACACAGGCAACTTCAGAAATGCAGCAAAGCCAGTCACAACGTAAGGGAACCACAACACAACAAAAAGACTCCTGGAAGACTGGCCAATGTGATGGAATATCTATGATGGAAAATCACAGACAGAAGTTGATAAGACCACAGACACTCGGACACTCACATCCCAAGGTCATGGTTAACCTGACTGGCTAGTTTGCTATGTGATATGTCATAGATGTGCTGTGATAGTTCTCTGGTTTTACAGTTACAGTTATGGTTCTCTAACTTTTACAGCTACACTTTACAGCTAATTCCCTTTATGATACAGTGATAGTCATAATCTGCTCAAATAAGGGTTATCTCATGTTCACCGGTTAATGTTTATGCTGCATAGACTTTAGAAGTCTGAATGGCTCTGTCCTCTTTAAGTGTCCCTGAATCATCTCTGTTGTGTTGTGACTGGCTTATCAGTGTTTCTGAAGTTGCATGTGTTTCTGTATTTATGAAATGTATCGTTAATGTCGTCATTTTGATGACAGTGTTTTCTGGGTTTGCAGCCATTTTTATTGCAGTTTGTTGGGTCTTCTTCGCCACCGTAAATACCAGTACAGTGATATTTTTACAAAATAAAGCTGGTCTTGATTCATATATAGTTCCCATTAGTTACTAAAACAAACAATAACTTTACTGTCATACCGACTGATTTAAATCTCTGTGGATAAGTGCCTGCTAAATAAAGGTAGATGTAAAGTTAACAGACTCATGTACTGGGAGATTCACTCGAAAGAGGCCCCGAATATTCTGTTGTAACTCCCGTTAGGATGAAGCAATCTGAACCAAAAAAATACTCTACATACCCTGACGTATGTGTAAGCAACTGCATTACATGCGATGCTGGAAGTGATCTCCGTTTTCTGCCAGACACATGAAGGGGTACGGGGGTATGCACCTGGAAGTTGCGAACGGAGGTTACACGTCGCGACAGCTGTCCGGTGCCTACCTTGTCGCTCTGACGCAGGGGCATCCTGGCTTGTTCGAAGCTCCATATACTGAGGAGCACATTGCACGTTGTTTCGTTCAGATTGCTTCATCCTAGCGAGAGTTATTACAGAATATTCGGGGCCTCTTTCGAGTGAATCTCCCTGTAGTTGTCTGTAGTTCACAGTCCGTCTTTGAGGTTGGACAGGCTTTGCAGAACATTGACAAAAAATCCCATTCAATCAAAATGTAGCATATGCATCAGTTTTTTAATCAAAATTCATAGATGTAGAATGTGTTTCTCATTTCAAATGACATATATTTTGTAGGTGTGTGCACAGTCACACTGTTGGGACAGATGGGTTTAGCTTTTTGTTGTGTAATCAGGGTTTTTTAAGGATAAACCTCTGAATGTTGTGCTGAGGGAAAATTTAATCACTTTCAGTTGTTTTGACATTGCTAGCTGCCTGAGTTAACATCATAGCCTACCCATGAGTGTAAAACACAGTTTTATTCATAACATTTCCATATTCGGACTTCTGATGCGAACAGGAGTAACTGAAAGCCTGTCTTTAGCTCTTGGAAGTCCTGCAACTTCACCTTTTCGACATATTGCATAGGCCAGTGATTTTCCTCAGGGACCCCAGAAGGTCCAGATTTTTTAACTCGCAACACACATGGATAGAGCAAAAAAGGAGACGGTCAGGGTGTGTTTGAGAACCGCTGATATAGGCTGTGTGCATACCATGATTACACCGCCAATCCGATCCTAACAGTGACACCTTTTGCATTTAATGTAGGTGTTTTAGACAAAAGTAAGGCTTGTCCAGCCTCGCAGTTGTAACTGTGAATAAACACTTTTGTGAGCAGGGCCTTTACAGGTCAGTTGGTCAGCCTAAAAGTACAAAATATAGCCCCACTCCTATCCTACACACTTAAAAAAGATGGTTTTTCAAGGGTTCTTTAGTAAAGAAAATTGTTCTATATAGAACCATGAACCCTGTAAGAACCCTTTGCATGATGAAAGGTTTCTTCAGAATGTTCTGTAGATGGTTCTATATAGAATGTTTTTGAAAAGGGTTCTATATAGCGCCTAAAATGGTTCTTCTATTGTTACAAGCTTGACATTGTAACAATAGAAGAACCCTTTGTGGTGCCAGATAGATGGATAGATGGATAGATGGATAGATGGATGGATGGATGGATGGATGGACAGACAGACGGATAGATAGATGGACAGACAGACAGACGGATAGATAGATAGATAGATAGACAGACAGACTGATAGATAGATGGACGGACAGACAGACAGACAGACAGACAGACAGACAGACAGACAGACAGATGGATAGATAGATAGATAGATGGACAGATAGATAGATAGGTGGATAGATGGATGGATGGATGGATAGACAGATAGATAGATGGATAGATAGGTAGACAGATAGACAGACAGACAGACGGATAGATAGACGGACAGATAGATAGACGGATAGATAGACAGACAGACAGATAGATGGGTAGATGGATAGACAGATAGATGGATAGATAGATAGACAGATAGACAGACGGACAGATAGATAGACGGATAGATAAACGGACAGACAGACGGATAGATAGATAGATAGATAGATAGACAGATAGATAGACAGACAGATAGACAGACAGACAGAGATAGAAAGAAAGAAAGAAAGAAAGAAAGAAAGAAAAAGAAAAGGAAAAAGAAAACTTAATTGATCATGAAGGGAAATTACAGTGTTTCAGTAGCAAAACATATAATTGCACATAAACTTACATAAACTATGCAGAAATGAAAATAGAAATATAATAGAAGAGAAATAAAGTAAAAACAGGAGATCAGTACCGTCTCTGCAGTAAGGAGACTCGTAGAGCCTTATAGCAGTGGGTAAGAAGCCTCTTCTTTGAACGCTTTTCAGAAAGGTTCTATATAGAACCATCTACAGAACATTCTTAAGAAACCTTTCATGATGCAAAGGGTGCTTGGAGTGTTCGTGGCTCTATATAGAACCACTTTCTTTGCTAAGCAACCCTTTAAGAACCATCTTTTTTAGAGTGTAGAGCTGATCCACAATCTTTTCCACAAATAAGCAACACAAGGGCTGTAATAGCTTTCATTGGTTTTAGCTGCTAAAACTGCTGATTTTGGAAAAAGAGCACATGCAGTCAGTGAGCTGTCATCAGGCTAGATTTTGGAATAACCTCATAATGACAAATCCAGAAGATGGTGCATTAGCATTAGCATCCTCACAGTTAGCCATCTACTCTTACTGCATACAAGCCTGGGAAAAAAACACAACGTATTGATGTCATTAGTTTATTGTCTTTGACATGCTGGAGTACAGTTAGCAAATACACGGGGCTCATCTGTCCTCAAACCCAAGGCCAACCTGACAATATTTGAAAGAGGGACCTTGATGTGTCTTTTAGAATTGGATTAGAGCTTTTTCCTAATGCGCTGCCAGTCTCTTGGCTTCAAGCTGACTCCACTATGCAGAATGAAATCTAGAACACTTAGTAGCTGGAAAGGAGACACTGTTTATAACAATGATGGATATAACAGGAGAGAGAGAGAGAGAGAGAGAGAGAGAGAGACTCTCTTGCAAAGGACTTTGGCCAAAACACACTTTTGATCTTCAGAGTTGACAGTTTACTGAAGTTCACTAATAAGAAACGTGTTTGAGATTACTCCATATTGTACCAGCTGGGATATCACCATATATCAATATACACCGATCAGGCATAACATTATGACCACCTCCTTGTTTCTACACTCATTGTCCATTTTATCAGCTCCACTTACTATATAGGTGCACTTTGTAGTTCTACAATTACAGACTGTAGTCCATCTGTTTCTCTGATACTTTGTTAGCCCCCTTTTACCCTGTTCTTCAGTGGTCAGGACCCCTAGGGACCCTCACAGAGCAGGTACTACTTGGGTGGTGGATCATTCTCAGCACTGCAGTAACACTGACGTGGTGGTGGTGTGTTAGTGTGTGTTGCGCTGGTCTGAGTGGATCAGACACAGCAGTGCTGCTGGAGTTTTTACACACCTCAGTGTCACTGCTGGACTGAGAATAGTCCACCAACCAAAAACATCCAGCCAACAGCGTCCTGTGACCACTGATGAAGGACTAGAGGATGACCAACACAAACTGTGCAGCAGCAGATGAGCTATCGTCTCTGACTTTACATCTACAAGGTGGACTGACAAGGTAGGAGTGTCTAATAGAGTGGACAGTGAGTGGACACAGTGTTTAAAAACTCAAGCAGCACTGCTGTGTCTGATCCACTTAAACCAGCGCAACACACACAAACACACCACCGCCACCATGTCAGTGTTACTGCAGTGCTGAGAATGATCCACCACCCAAATAGTACCTGCTCTGTGAGGGTCCATGGGGGTCCTGACCACTGAAGAACAGGGTAAAAGGGGGCTAACAAAGTATGCAGAGAAACAGATGGACTACAGTCTGTAACTGTAGAACTACAAAGTGCACCTATATAGTAAGTGGAGCTGATAAAATGGACAATGAGCGTAGAAACAAGGAACAAGCTGTATTTGCTATTGTTATATAAACTGAATAGGTAATTAGTTAAAAGCTTATCTACTGTAACATTTCATTAAGTCCCCAATTCAAGCAAATACTCTCATATTTGATTCACTTAAGACTCTTTTCAGATTGCAACCAATTGAATACTCCTCCCTCACCCCTCCCTTTCCAAGTGTGTAGTAGAATCTACAGAGGCCGGTATGTTTTCGCTTCTTTGATGACGAAGATTTACCCCCTTTGCTTTTTCTTGGGCTAAATAGTACGTACAATCCTCCATTGGTCAAAATTTGGGTTCTCAAACTTCTCATGACACAAAATAGTTAACCAGCGATGGCATCAGCTACTCATTCTTCTTCTTTCTATGTCTTCCAACTGGTGCTATAGTGCCACATAATTCCACATGCCACTTCAATCTAAAAATCCAAGAGCCAGTGTTTGGTTTGTCTGCTCTGGTGGCGCAACATGGTGGCCTCTGTAGGAAGTGGATCTGCTCCCTATGTAGATATGAAGGGCTCATGAAAACACAGCGATTTGTAGTTACAGGTGATTATACACTAAACATGGTTTTTTATACTATATTTAATTTCTGCTAATAAATCCTTCTAATTTTTACACACTGCACCTTTAAGGCAGGTGACAGTGAGGAGAGACAAGCAGTGAAAAAAAGATCTGGCTAACAATGAAACTAATAAAAACATTATGGTGGGATGAACTGGACTGTGTTCTTGTACTGCTGGCCATCTGGACATAGTGTATCAAATAAGCTCCAGTAAAGTGGATGATATTCACAGTTAATGACTAAAACAGTGAGTGTT
The DNA here is from genome assembly GCF_904425465.1 of Colossoma macropomum. Lineage (NCBI taxonomy): Eukaryota > Metazoa > Chordata > Actinopteri > Characiformes > Serrasalmidae > Colossoma > Colossoma macropomum. The sequence goes on from NW_023494800.1 coordinate 6,491,240, forward strand.
CCTCTACTGTACAGCCACAGTTCAGTTCAGTGATGTTCTGTTAAATGTTTCTCTGCCTGATGAGAACGAATGAGCAGTATCTAAATCAGGCAGCTTATTACAAAATGAGAAAAGGACTGAACTGACCGCTACACTATTATAATATTATATTATATTATATTATTAGATTAATTGTCTAATCAGGCGTGTTGATGCAGATACTAAACATTTTCAATCATCAGACATAAAGACGAAGTGACCAACCTCTCGCATTCATTCTCTCATTACCACAAATGTGCTCTCTTTAAAGTGGCTCCTGCTGCGGAACAAAACCTTGTATCTCCATTTTTGTCGTTTTTCAGTTTTTGACATAATTTGAAAGCACATATTGCCCCTCATATTGCGTGCAAGTTTCATGGTGAATGGACCAATAGAAACATCCCAAAATGACTTGGAAAAAAATCTGGTTCCATTGACTTGCATTAAAAGTAAAGTATGTTTTTTCCTTCTCCTGTAAAGTTACCATTTTAGAGATACGAGGTTTTGTTCCGACAGCAGTGATATGTTGAATGTCATGCAGTAACCAAAAACCTGAAGTCTGAGTGTAATAACTCAACTAAAGAAACAACCTTTGGGCACAAAGTTTGGTTGATCAGCTACATTTGTGTTGGGTGGAAATTGTGTAAATTAGATTATGCTGTAAGTAAAGCAGTAAAGCTTTTACTAGTGTTGATCTGTGATCTAACCTTTACCTTTTATTTGTAATCTGTTTACAGGGAACCCATCGGGAAAAAGAAATCAGGTAAGGAAATGCAATTAATGATGCATTAGATGTGCTGGGGGTAAGTTATTATTAATTTTTGACAATTATTAGTTCCTTTGGCCTAATTCAGTCTGAATGTGCCATAGACAGCCCTGTATAATAATTAGTAATTCTGAGCTGTAGCGTCCGTAATCCTTATCATGAATCTTTTATTGTTTTTGTACATATTTTGACCCTTGTGTTATCTGAACTGCCCTTTGCCTTTTCCCCCTTTTATTCAAATCCCACCTCCCTTACAACAACTCTCATTCATTTTCCCTCATCAGGCATTGTGGAGAGAGCGGCTTCTTTCCTAAAGCGAGGTAGTAACTGCCACTTACGTGGCCATGCTCTTTGTGTGTGAGCCCTCGAGGTGCAGCCCCACTCTGAGTTCCTGAGGTGGGCTGGGGGCAAAGCTTGGTGCTCGTTCCCTGTGTGATGATCGCATGGCTGTGTAGTGGTGGTCTAATTGGTGGTAGAAGGTCATACGTCAGTCACTGAGAGTAACAAATGGATAGAACTCCTGATTAAAGTGATAGTTTAAGAATAGTTTATTAGGCAAACAAATCAAATTTATGCAATTTGCCCTTTACTCCTAAATGCCAAGCTCTTTTAGTTTAGCACTGGGGCGTACGAGGCTGATTTAACCAGTAATGCTATATCTACATCACTTTGTACTGTGCCTGTGCCTAAATTTACAAAAAGTGAGGAACAAAATTCAGGCTTCGACTTCATTTTCAGCTATGCAAGATATTTTGTCCATTTTTTTAGGTAACTCTTTTTGATGTAGTGCCATAAAAGTGAGTTTGAGATTAGCCTCGTAGCTTCAGAGAAAACTAAAGAAGCAAAATTCGGACACTAAACCTTCTTGGCTGATCGACTACATTTAGGGTAAGGGGGCACAGGAACTGTGTAAATTAGATTTTTTGCTGGGCTATTGTTTTAAAGGGGAACTCCACTAATTTTTCAAATTTTCTGCCTAATTAAATGGTTAAAATGTAAACAGAGTCATTCAGAGTGGTTTGGTGTGAAACGTTCCATTTTAGAGAAATGTACTGAGTCAGAACTGTTCACAGTGGTGGTGATAGGAACCAGACATCCACCTCTAACAGCTCACAGCAAGTTATTACATGAGATGGTTATGAATACACTGCCTGATGTCTGAGACATTGTTTTATGATATAGTTTTGGTCTGAAACATGTTTTAAGCAACTTATTTTAATCTATTCATGGTGGAGGGATACATGAAGGGTATTCTCAGGTTCCTATCACCACCACTGTAAAGATGTCTGAGTCTATAAGTTTCTCTACAGTGACTCATTTCATTTCAAACCACTCTGAATGACTTTACTCAATGACTGAATTATACAGAAATTTTGAAAAATGGTGGAATGCCCCTTTAAGTAGCGTTCGTACTAGTGCTGGCGGATCTTTTGACAGTACTAGCTATAGTGTTGCAACGTTAGTATGTAATAGAACCGTAATGTAGACTCTGTGGTAGTAGTTTAGTTTGTGTACTTACATGGACTATACATACCTCAGACCACATTTTTGCAGAACCAAAACAGTGCTTGTAGGTGCCAAGTTGTATTTTTGGAGTTGTATTGTGTTGTACTTGGTCCATGAAAGACAGAAGAATAGAGTGGGAAGTAAATTCTGGAAGTTAAAAGGCCAGTTTAACCCCACAGTAAAAAAAAAGTCTCCATGTATAACAGAAAATAATTAAGATTTCACATTGCACAGTCGAACATCATACAAACTCACAAAGACTGACATAAACAACACTCAGCTTCCAATTAAAGTAAATCTCCACAGTATTTCAACACTAGCACTTTTTATAAACAGCACTCACGTGGATTGACTTTGACACATCAGAGCAGTGCTGGACTCTAAATCAAACCAACAGTACAAAAAACAGAAACTTTTTTTTTTAACTCACCAAAATCTGAAGGCCAAAGCTCCGGACTACCCCTACTGGCCTGGGACTAGAACTGCACCAGTGACAGATCATTAAATGGCACCTAGAACAAGACCGTGTGGTGTAAAAGCAGGCTTTTTCAGCTCAGTCAGAAGTGAAGACCTCCCTGTAGGTTTAATAGAAATGTCTGATTGCATTGGACTGGTTTGTCTTTGGGAAATGGCCCCTGGACTATGTGCTGATTTAGGCTTAATCCCATTTCACCCCTCCCCCCTACCGTTTAGCTCTTAACCCTCCAATTTGCGTGTTCTCGTGTAGGGGTAGGGTGTCCCGATTTTTGTTGAGATAGAGGGGTAGGGTCAAGTCAAGTCCAGTCAAAGTTTACTTATATAGCGCTTTTTATAACAGACATTGTCACAAAGCAGCTTTACAGAAAAATCTGGGTCCAAGCCCCCCATGAGCGTCACCAATGGCGACAGTGGCAAGAACAAACTCACTAAAAGCAAAAGGAAGAAACCTTGAGAGGAACCAAGACTCAAAAGGGGAACCCATCCTTCTCTGGTCGACACCGGATAGCAAACAGCGTTAGTATAAGTATTATAGTACAAAACTGGGAAAACAGGTGAAGCAATAGTTAATTAGATAGCTTGAGTTTATGCAGCTGCAGCAGCAGCAGCATCATCAGGAGGGTCAGTTCATGTAGGGTGAAGTGTTAGGGTTACACGGCCCTCCACACGGAGGTTTTTCAGAGACACACTCCAGACAGAGCGTTATGAGAAAAAAAGAAAAATCGGCAAGATGGCTGAGCAAGAGACCAAAGAAACCCACAAATGTGAGAATTTTCTCTGTTAAAAATTATGATAACCACTGTATTATCTTTGTTTAATGTCGTTACAATGTATTATGGTTCTTTTCTTCATAACAAGCATAAAAAATCACTCGTAGTGTGCTGGTTCTCTTTAGCTAACTAGCTAGCTAACTTCCCGTTCCACCTTAAATGGGGCATTCATAGTTACATTCTGGTGCTTCAGGCATCCCAACTGCTGCACCATTTAAGGTGGAATGGGAAAGTTCAAGCAAGAAGCTGGCGAATATCTGACTTCAGCTTCATATTACTAAAGTATTAGGGGTGGGTGATAATAAATAATTGCCCCCCTCTTTTAAGGCACATGATGTCCTAAATGTAACTAAAGCCCAGCAGTGAGGAGCTGAACTTTACCCTCCTCTGCTGTCACTGCAGACTGGCAGGGTCGCCTACAGAGCAGCGCTGGTAGCTGTTAATGAAGTAATGTTCTTTTATTTGAGGATCCCATTTCATAGGGGAAGATTTCGACCACTACGACTTGTAACTCAGTTCCAAGGGGCAAGGTGACACTCGAAAACAAGGAATGGGGTAAAAATAAGAAATGGGATTAGGCCTAAGATATTTGAATATCTAAGAGGCTTAGCGCTGCACACTGTGGATAGAAAACTAGTGTTGCAGTTGTTTTGCTATGTATTTCCATTATAACACAGCAGATCTTGCAGTGTATGCAGAAAAAAAGCATGGGACATGGTTAAAGACTGGCTTAGAGCTCATTTGCATCTGGCAGCATCCTGAGATATCAGTTTTGCAAAGGCCAAAACCACAGTAAAGATTAACGAATGATATATTTTGCAGCCCTACTAAGACATGTCATTTGTGTTGCAAAGGTGTGGTCAGAGGTATGTAATATAGAGATGGGTCAGTTGTGGGTCAGTGTTTCTTTTTTGCCCAAAGTCCTCACCCAGCACTTCTTTATTCTTTATGTTAGATCAGTATCTGTGGCGATTAAGCTCCAAATAAATAGCTTTGCAACTGCATGCTAGTCATTGGATGGTGGGGTGTAAGGTTGAGGTGAGTCTCAGCTTAGTTGAAGAGCGCTTTTCAATTGCATCTTAGGTTTAGTCGGTCATGAAAATAGTAAAATCCTGTGATTTGCTGCTGCGTTCACTGCAGATTTGCTGGTGATCTGGTGTGGGTTTTCTTTTTTCTTTCCCTTTATTATCTCTTTGCACTAAACTGTCCTGTCTCTGCTTCCATTTTCCTCACTTCTAACTTCCAAATAATCACATCGGCTTCACTCTGCTCTTTTTGCCATAGTGATGTAAGAGGAAGGCAAGTTATAACGTTTAAGCATTTTGTCCATGGCAGGAGGAGACTCCACTTCAGCTGACCCGCTTCTGCTGGACCAGTATGTGGCCGTGACGGACTATGAGAAGCAGGAGAGTTCAGAGATCAGCCTCCATGTGGGCCAGGTGGTAGAGGTCATAGAGAAAAATGAATCAGGTGAGGAGCCAAGGCACGTCATTTTCTGACCAGCAGGGGGCTCATCAGTTGGGGGCTGTTATCTAACAACTGGACGGTTTATAGTGAAGGACACTGAGGAAAACAAGGAGATAACAGGGTGGTGAGATGGTGTGTTGACTAGGGATGTTCCAGGGTAATCAAATACAGAATTCACTAAAGTATCGAGAAAGTATACAGGCTGACAGTTCAGTCAGCTCATGTCGACAGCTCATGTCGTTAAAGACGTGACTTGACGTGTTGCATGGCTAGGCTAAGCACTCTACCTAGAGCCAGAAACATCCACCCATCCATCTTCTAAGCCGTGTATCCTTCTGGGTCATGGAAGGTGCTGGAGCCTATCCCAGTGTACGTCGGGCAGAAGGAAATGCCCTGGAAAGTTTGCCAATCCATCACAGGGCAGACACACAGACATGTATGTTCACACACACATTTACGTTTATGTCTTTGGATTGTGGGAGGAAACCCATGCAGACACAGGGAGACTCCACACAGAAAGCACCCTGGTCGCCCGGCCGGGGAATCGAACCCAGCCCCGTTCTTGCTATGAGGTGACAGCTCTGCCCACGGCGTCCACTGTGCCACCACAGAACTAGAAACAGTGAAAAGATATTTCTCTTTCTTAATGTTAGCTTGACAACCTACCATGTTGAAGAAAAAAAACCTTGTGTCGAAGATGCAACTCCTTCCCCACACCATCTAAGTTTACACAGCAAAAGTGGCCTAAATCTGATTTTCTCACCAAATCTTTTTTTTTGTTTGTGACCTGCGACATTAGTCTGAACAGATCAGCTCCTAAACTAACCTGTATGTGCAAAAGAACATTGCTTCACGTGGCTCATCCAGAGGTAAACAATCCTGACTGCCAACGAACACCAGTCCGCTCAGTTTCATCTTCGCTAGCATCACAGGAGCGAACAAGCTTCATTGACTGACAGCTGGGCACATCACCCAAAATGTGTTTGAGCTCGCCGTGAAAAGGGCAGAGTCATTTCTTTGGTTTGTGTCCTCGGATTCTTTAATCTAAGAGTTCCTTGTATTTTTTTGGTACAGAAACATCAGCCTAAATGTTTGAGTCTCAGCAGCGAGAAATTAGGGCAAGTTCGATTGACGTGAAAGTCACATGAATTCCGATCTTGCAGTTCAGACTGAGACGCATTGCTGCACATCAGATACGTATCAGATTTCAGTACCACATATGAAAGTGTCCCAGATCGGAATTGAAAGTGTCAGATTTAATGCATTTTTTGCTGTTCACACTGACACACATCTGTGTCACATTTGAAGAAAAAGATCAGATTTGGGCCACTTTTACCTGCTATGTGACCAAAGCCTAACACTCATTTACAGATACTTAAATATCAGATGTAATCAGATTGAACATCCCTAATTTTGTCTGAAGACTGCATGGAACTGAATAGGAATGCTTCTAAAGGTCCACTGGTCAACTCCAAAATCTAATGGGGTCTGGCTTAAAGAGAGAATTCTGCCAAAATAGTACATTCCAGTCTTAACTAGGTAATACATGTTCCTCTCTTCAGGTTGGTGGTTTGTGAGCTCAGAGGACGCTCAAGGCTGGGTGCCTGCGACCTGCCTGGAGGCTCAGGATGACCCGGATGATTTCTCTCTGCCAGCAGAGGAAGGTACTGAAATCCACTTTATCATCATCCTCCTGTTATTCTAGCCAAATCAAACTGAATAGGAACCCCACGTGCAGCATTCACTGCTGAACCCTCATTAGGTAATCTTGGCAAGCTCAATTTGGAAAAATGGGAATACTGTTCTGGCGAATCATGGTGACAAGGTGTGTTATGCAGATGTCTGCCCCACCAAATGTAGCAGATTGAGCTGAATATTTGTGAAATGATCCAGATCTATGCATATGTGTTCAAAATTACATCGCAGTATTTTGTAACATATTAATAAATGCTACACTGTAAGGATATCCTTAGCAAACGGACCTGTCGCCCCCTCAAAACCAGTTGACCAAATTTCTTTTTAAGTCACCGTTCGTTCTCATCTGTGTGTGCTTGTCCCCTGCTGGAGTGTGCCGGAGATTCTGGTCACTGCCGAGGCACGTGGGTCGCCGGCGCACTTTAGGGGATCTGTTCAGCACAAGCTTTGGGCAAGGTGGAGAACCACATCTCTTTTTCTTCCTCTTTTGGTCATGTCCAGTGTCCGGTGTCTGTCCTGCACGAGGCACCCATGCATGCGTTGAATGCTGCATGAAGTGCATGGAGTGTGAAACTGACTATGCCAGTACCTGAAGCATGGAGCTGAATGCTTGTCAGCATGTCGTCTTTCAGGGCAGTTTGGTGCTGTGACCCTGTCTCAGTATATTCTGCACCTCAGTAGTTTCCCTGATAATTGACCTTACCTTGCTCAGTTCACAGATGTGCTGTTTCATAGCTACTGTTGAGGTTCAACAAGCTTTACAGAATGTTGGTGAAAATTCATTTTGGCAATTCATTCATTCGAAATAATGAGGAATTTCAGCTCAGCTCCTCTAAATACATTTAGATTGTGTTATTAATGTCAAATTTGATATATTTTGTTTGCTCAGTTCAGAACCATTGACCAACTGTGTTTGCACACAGAGGAATTTGACCTCTGCATTTAACCCATCCATGCAATAAAACACCCACATACACACACACGCACACTAGGGGGCAGTGAGCACACTTGCCGGGAGAGGTGGGCAGCCCTATCCACAGCACCCGGAGAGCAGTTGGGGGTTAGGTGCCTTACATACTGATGGCTCAAGGGGTCGAAGAGGTGACCTTCCGGTCACAAGGCTGGTTCCCTAACCTCCAGCCCATTCGTGTGTGAAAGCTGGCATTCACTAGACTTGCTTTCATATTTTTTATACATATTTTGGCAAAAAGAATAAAGAGAATAAAAAGAATATGGAAGTTATATGACCAACCAAGTGCTTCTGTTCTTTTGTGGCAGAAGCTACAAACCAAGGCAGAAGGCTAATGTGCCATTATTAAAGAAATAAACATATTGCTGATATTAGACAGTAAATACCAGTGTAATGTATGATCACCCCCAGATATGAGGTGCCTACTGCTGATTAACTCATATTTCATGAGCAAACAGGACAGGCAGTTCTCTATCCACACTTTCATGATATAAAATATAGCCATAACAGCAACGTGCCAGTTGCCCAACATTAAACGTTTCTTAAATCTGCCCATTTTGCTTAAAAGAATGAAAAACAGAAACATATATAAACGCAGTATTTTTCACACTATTTTTGCAAAATTATCTTGATGGTTTAAATGGAAACCCGTCTACTTTTCTGATAGTTCATGTTACTTATTTACAGTTTTCATAACCTCATTTCTCATTAGGTTGAATGGTGTTTTTGCCATTATTCTGTAAATCTTGTCCAACGCTGCAGCAGTAGTGGTGAAAGAACACATTTGTAGGTGGAGCATGGGTCGGTCAATTAGATCACAAAAGCCCCCAGGGCTATAAAATTCAAAGTGACACCACTAAAACAGGTTGAGCTGATTTAGCACTGAACAGATTAAAACCTAGTATGTGTTTAGAATTAGCACATTCTGTAGTTACAGTTGCTAAATTCCTTGTCTTCAGAACCTCTTTGGTCCAGTGTTGTTGGATGCTGCATGTTTGTTCCATGTTTTCAACTCAGTTTCTTGTGGTTCCCCTGTGTTAAACCAAATCATCGGATTTGAAATGTCAAACTCGGATGTTCTAAAACAATATGACTGCTATTTGTGAGGGACAGCTACAACCGGAACTACTGTCCCTAAAGGCTGAGCATTGTCCTCGTAATAATCATGCCATGCTAAATAATGTACCACATTAATAATACTACAGTCACCAGAATCACAACTGCAGACTGTCCTTTAACATTCGATAGTATTCTAGCATTCCTATTACATTCTTTCTCCTTTGTGCTTATTTTTAATCTCCATAATTAAAAAAGCATTTAATTTCCTAACGTAGGGATGCCCAACTCTAACCTAACACACTGGCTCTGACATTCAGAGTACCTTAATTAGCTGATTCTGGTGTGTTTATTACGACGGTGTTTTAGGGCCTCTGTTAATACAAATAAAAATAGTAGACTTTGAGAGAAAAGTCGTAATATTTCAAGAAAAAAGTTGTAATATTTGGAGGATAAAGTGGGCTACCTGTAGGGGGCTGCCATAATGCGTTGGGGTCTCGGTTGCTGTATTGGCTCCGGAGCACCACTCACTCCTGTCTACTTGCGGATCAGTTTGATCATCATTCTCACTGTCTGCGAAACTTTGAAAGTGTGGAGATGTAGCCACTGATAGCCGTGTAGACAACCCTGCCTGCGGTTCTCCTTCAATAAAACAGACAGACAGTTTCCTCCGAGCCCGTCTGGCTCTTTATTCTAGATAAAGTTTCCTGCTCAGCCGTTTCAGCCGGTTCTTAGACTAATAACAGGCTGGTGCTGATGAGCAGGAGAGACAGGGAGACTGAGTGTTTCTTTATGGGTGAATCGATATGAAAGTATAACTCCACCGACTCACCGCCCCTCTTTTATCACGAGGAGGTGCTGCCTTCCCTTTGCAAAGCCTTTGGCCACAATATTGCACCCTTTCCTGGTATTAATTTAGACTATTTTCTCAAAATATTACAACTTTTTTCTTGAAATATTACGACTTTTTTCTTGAAATATTACAACTTTTTTGCTCTAAATATTACAACTTTTTTCTCAAAATATTACGACTTTTTTCTCAAAATATTACGATTTTTTTCTTGAAATATTATGACTTTTTTCTCGAAATATTACAACTTTTTTCTCAAAATATTACGACTTTTTTCTCGAAATGTTACAACTTTTATTTTTATCAACAGTGGCCCTAAAACGCCGTTGTAGTTTATTGGAGGTTATTAAGAGGCTAAATCTCCAGGATCACTATTCTTGGACGGCAAACTCAACACAGTAGTCTATATTTAGGTGCTAAGCTGGAATATAAAAAATAAGTATGAGCACATTTGGGGCGTGATTTACTGAAACTGACGGACAGTATCCTTAAGGGCTAATTCTGCAGTTCTGTTTGTTTCTTTCTTTAATACACAGTATATTTGCCGTTGAACTAAAAACACCCACTCAGCTTCAGCTTTCCCAGATAACCGGCTTTAAGCTTTGGACACCATATCGTTGCTGTCGTGAGACAACTTTATAAGTTTATAGGAAAAGGAAAAATGTCCTTAACATGTATTAGTGTTAAAAAAAAAACATTATATAAAATAAATAAATAAATAAAAATACAAGTTACAAGGTTTTCTTCTGACACTGGTGATATGTGTAGACAAAACAATGAGTCTGACCTTCAGTTGCTCATTACATCATTACATCATCATCCAAGTTTAGATCATGCATCGTTAGCCTGTTTAGCGTATAACTCCTCCCTCTTGGTTCTTGGAAATGGTTCTTGTGTAATTCAGACAGACAGAGTGATGCCATCATTACAGAGCTGGTGAATCCATAATGAAATCAGCTCAGCGACCTTGCCGACAAACACTGTACGAGCCGAAATCCCAAAGCAGTCGTGTAATGCCAGTGATACGCTGCCAAGAGCAAAATACAACAGGAATCAGGCAAATGTTCTCCACCGCGATTTTCCCCATAGACGGCTAAAAGGAACACAATCAATAAACTCTTTGTTAGACAAAATTGTTGGCGATGTGAAATGCTGTAGGGAAAGTGGTGCTTTATTCCCAAACTGGAACGAACCCAAAACAGCAGCAGAAAAAATGATAAATGTGCTGTAATGTTGGGAGTTTTTGTCCATGTTAGCTGAGCCAAAAGTTGTAGGTTAATGCTGCTTTTCTTTTAACTCTGCAGAAGAGAAGTACACAGTGATCTACCCTTACGCGGCTCGTGATCAAGACGAAATCGATTTGGAGAAGGGCATGACCGTCGAGGTCATCCAGAAAAATTTGGAGGGCTGGTGGAAGATCAGGTAAGAATACAGGCAGAAATACAGCCACTTTAACTAATGTGGAAAATCAAAGGCAAAAGTGCTGTTCTGGCTCAACCCTGGAAGTGTTGGCTGTATTGCTGGGAGACTCCAAGCTCTATCCCCGGCGATGCCACAGCTGCCCGTGGCCGGGAGTCGAACGATTTTGGCAAAGTATCTAATTGCGATTTTTCTGACCAAAAGTACGATTACGATTTAAATTGCAGTTGTTTATAATTGAAGCATAAATTGGGGTATGGGCTTTTTTTGGCTAAGAAGACCAGCATATTGCTGCTGTCGGAACAAAACCTCGTATCTCCAAAATGGTAAATTTACAGGAGAAGGAAAAAACCTTCTTCACTTTCTTTGTAAGTCAATGGAACCAGACTTTTTTCCAAGTCTTTTTTTTGCCATTTATTTTGGTTTATTCATCATGAAATTTGTATACAATGTAAAGGGAACAGGCATTTTCAAATTATGTCAAAAACTGAAAAAATGCCAAAAATGGAGATATGAGGTTTTGTCCCGACGGCAGCGATGTATTTTTTCCGGCTTGAGACTTGAACTGTGAACACACTGCGCCAGCCTGCCAGTTATTTGTGATTGTGATGTCACAGCCGTTCACAAGCTCCATGTTATTAGGTAAAATCTCCCTACTTAACACTTGCATCATATCATAATGATGTTAATAGACTGTAAGACTATAATAAAAAAATGCAGCTCTTCAAATTGCGATTTCGACATAAAAACCATTAATCTACCCAAGGCAGCATAACTGTCCTCTCTTTCTCTGGGTGGGTACGATGGTCCTCCCTGTCCCCCATCACTCAGCATGTTGCCAACATGGCATCTGTTAGCCGACGTAACAGAATTGGCAGTTGTTTTTGTCCTCCAGGCGTGTTGAACTGTCCAATGATGTTGCAGTAGCAGCAGTTTGAAAAGATGCAGTGGCTCTTCACATGTCTCAGAGAGAGCATGTGCCATCCTTCACCCTCCCAGCTTGGTAGCACTGCGTGATGGGGGGGGGGTGCCTACCTAGTGGACTGGAACTGGCCATCACAAAATTTGAGGGAAAAATTGGGTTAAAAATTCCAAACAGTGTAGTATATATTCCCAGAATATACCTAAAATATAACGTATTATTTTCACCTATTTTTGGTATTTTCCTGTTAGAGAGAAAACAAAACACACTAAAATATGGTGTGCATGTGCTGCTGCAAGCCCCCTGAAATAATAAGAAATGTTGGGTTATATATCGCAAGACTTTTCGAAGAATTTTTATGTTTTAACGTCTCATGCACACATAAGAAGGTCAGACTCGATGCTTAGGTCTCAAATGCAACATTATACTATTGAAGATTTGATGACAGTAGTAGATAATTCACTCACATCCTCGGAAGACACGTTCTTCACCAAGTTTTGACTGAGTTCTCTTTGAATAGTCTTTCAACTCGCTCACAATCAGCAGATTAGATCATCAGATTTTAAACAGTATTACAAAATGCTCTTCTGCACATTGCACGCAATTACACATTTGCACCAGAGATGTCTCCAAATCCCCAACACTTACATAGTGTAGCTTTAAGATCATCGCTGTATATGGTGAGTTTTCTTTCATTGTGTCTCTGATGTCTGTGAAGACTGCTGTAACAGTTGAAATATTAAATATAAAAAAATATAAAAATAATTATAGCTTTGCAAAAACAATATAAACATTATGTCTGTAATTTGTTGGTAGTTTGCTGTCTTACAGTTCAATGTTTGCACACTTTCATCAACTAAAATGTTCTTTGTTGCCTGTATAGTTTGTGGCAGCTTAAAACAGACTAACAATATGAACATATTGAACAATCTGTCAGTAAAGATCATCATTAAGATCATCATGCCTATATTTTAAAAGACATTAAACAGATTAAACAGAGTAAATCAAACATTGTGTAAAAATGAACACTGAGCATTACGTCCTCTGTAGGTACCAAGGTCGAGAGGGCTGGGCCCCAGCGTCCTATCTGAAAAAGGCCGACATCCTGAGCCAGAAAATGGCCGCTGGAGCTGCGGCTCATGCCAGCACCAACGACCTGGAGGGAGTCTGCAGGCAGCAGAACGCGAGCAAAGAGAACAAGGAAAACCAGAGAGAGCGCTTTGCTCCATTTTCAGACAGCAAGCGCAGTAAGCTCATTTCAGAAGAATGCGTCATGCAGGAGTGTCCTCCGAAATATTCCTGTTATCTAAGAAATATAAAACATTCCATTCCGAGAGCAGGGATGAACTGTGCTTGGTACTCATTCGTATTACTCATATTAAACCATTTACTTGCTCTCATAACGAGCTCAAAACCATCTCGGAAGAAAACCTTGCATCTCCAAAATGGTCATTTTACAGGAGAAGGAAAAAACCTACTGTACTTTTAATGTAAGTCAATGGAACCAGACTTTTTTCCAAGTCACTTTGGGACGTTTCTTTTGGTCCATTCATCATGAAATTTACACACAATGTAAAGGACAAGGGGCATTTTCAAATTATATCAAAAACTGAAAAACATCAAAACTGGAGACACAAGGCTTTCTTCCAATAGCAGCGATATATAATATTTTCAAAGTAGTTATTGAATAATTTGTAGTAATTGCTGAACAATTAGCCTTAAGATTAATAACTGATTAATAAGCCTAGGGCTCGAGGGGTTTAGTATGAGTTTGTGAAACAAGCAATTAAAGGGCACATACTTTGACCATGACTCATAAAATGGTCACTTTGGATTTGATAATTTCATATTCTACCTTCTTATTTTAGAAAAGCTCAATTTGAGTACAGTTTTCATCAAAAACTCCCTGAGTACCAAACTCTTGGAATATGTAAATGCTTTCATATGAGAACTGAAGACTGATATGAGGTATTTCTTGTTTCACAGAAGGTGGGGCGCGACAGAGACCTCCTCCACGCCGCGATCTAACAATAGTAAGAATGCTGTTTTTATTAAAGTGTCAGTTCACCAAAAAAAAAAAATTGCACATTTTCCCATAAATATAGCAAAGAAGTAATGGAACCCCTTCCCCCAAATAACATTGTGCAACCTGCTAGCCTAAATCATCACATACTTGCCTCAAAGCACATCATTTTGCCAAGTAATCTCAAACAGACTTACTTATGTGGTAATTCCTCATATATCTGACAGTGTATGGCATCCAGTTATCTATAAAACGGGACAAACACACACACATCTTCTAAGCCGCTTATCTTTCTGGGTTGCGGGGGGAGCTGGAGCCTATCCCAGCTGTCATTGGACGGAAGGCAGGATACACCCTGGACAGGTCGCCGGTCCATCACAGGGAAGACAGACAGACATACACATTCACACCTAGGGGCAGTCTAGCATGTCCAGTTGGCCTGACTGCATGTCTTTGGACCGTGGAGGGAAACCGGAGCACCTGGAGGAAACCCATGCAGACACGAGGAGAACATGCAAACTCCACACAGAAAGGACTCTGGTCGCCCGGCCAGGGGGAATCGAACCCAGGCCCTTCTTGCTGTGAGGCGACAGCGCTACCCACCGCGCCGCCCTGACAAACATACAGACATTCAAAAATTCAAATATCCAAAATTCAGGCTTCAAGACGGCTGCTGCGACTGTTTTAGCTGTGCGACTTTTGCCCGTTTTTATCAATAACAGTATGGTATACAGTGTCATGAAGCTTCCATTCTTAGCCACGTTAGCCTGATAGCTTCAGTACAGTATTAAATAAGCACTTGGACACGTAACGACTACACTGAGACATGAAACGACTACACTGGGACATGAAACGACTACACTGGGACAGTTGTGTGAATTAGAATTTTGGCTAAACTGTCACTTTTAAGTCGCCAGTGCCACTTGGGTTTTTATTCAAGATTTTGAAGCTCTAACAATGTGTCTTGCTTTCTTTCTGGTCATCTAACAATCTTCCCTTAGCCTAGAGGAGTGAACTTGCCCAAGCCTCCAGTGCCTCCACAGGTGGAAGAAGAGTACTACACCATCGCTGACTTCCAGACAACCATCCCTGATGGCATCAGCTTCCAGGCAGGAGTAAAAGTCGAGGTGAGATAGTCAGTGCAAGTTACTGAACAAAAAGGGTTATAACTTGCAAAGGGTTGATTTCCCAGGTCTAGTTAAACCTAGAACCTTTATAGTGAAACGCGTTTGTCTTAGCAATTTAATCCAGGACGAGGCTTAATCCATGAATGGAAGGTTACCCAGACTTAACACTTCATTTTGATTAACCACTGTAGATGCTTTTTAGATGCTCATCTTTTACTTACATTAAACTAAGGCCCAGTCCCATTTCTCATTTTTACCCCTGCCCCTTGTTTTTGAGTGTCATCTTGCCTCTTAGAACTGAGTTACAAGGGGTAGTGGTTGAAATCTACCCTATGAAATGGGACCCTGAAATAAAAAGAGCATTACTTCATTAACAGCTACCAGCGCTGCTCTGTAGGCGACCCTGCCAGTCTGCAGTGACAGCAGAGGAGGGTAAAGTTCAGCTCCTCACTGCTGGGCTTTAGTTACATTTAGGTCATCATATGCTTTCAAAAAGGGGGGGACAGTTATTTATTATTGCCCACCCCTGATTCTTCGGTGATATGAAGCTGAAGTCAGATATTCACCAGCTTCTTTTTCCCATTCCACCTTAAATAGTGCAGCAGTTGGGACGTCTGAGGCGCCAGAATGTAACCATTTAAGGTGGAACAGGAAAGTTAGCTAGCTAGCTAACAAGAACCAGCATACTAAACAACTTTGGTTGTTTGTGCAGCCATCTTGCCGTTCTTTCTTTTTTCTCATAACACTCTGTTTGGGCTGTGCCTCTTAAAAACCTTTGTTTGGAGGGCCATGCAGCCCTAACACTTCACCCTACCCCTCTATCTCAACAAAAATCGGGACACCCTACCCCTAGAGGAGAATGAGTGGGAAGAGTTAAGTGGTAGGGGCGAGGGGTGAAATGGGATTGGGCCTAATTATTTATTGAATTGAACCTTCCCTAACTCTAATTCTAACACTTACTCTAACCCTAACCTTAATCTCAACCTAAAACCTAAACCTAACACTCACTCTAACCCTCACCTTTACATCCACCTAAAGTCTACACCTGAAACCCAACCCTAACCCTGCAGACAATTTCACCAGGTAGTTTAATAATTAGTTGAGAATATGGCAGAAATCTAGAGGTGGTCATGAAGTATGACTGAAAAAAATCATCCTTAAAAGAAAAAAAAAGACATTTCTTCATCCATGCTGTGCTTTTCCAGGTGATCGAGAAGAATTCCAGTGGCTGGTGGTACATTCAGATCGATGAGAAGGAAGGCTGGGCTCCTGTAACTTTCTTGGATAAATACAAGAAGACCAGCAGTGCCTCCAGACCTAATTTCTTAGCCCCGCTGCCTGGAGAGATGGCTCAGCTGAAGCTGGAGGATGGTCCACCCAATAACAGCAGCACAGAAGATAACTGGTCCAAACCCCTGCCAGACGAGCCCTCCTCTAGTGCTGACTTTGCCACACGTCCCAAACTGAGAGATTGGAAGTCCAATGCTGTAAAGAGCACAGGTCCTTTCTCTGGACCTTTACCTCCAGCTCCTTCTGCACCTCCTGCTGAGGAGAAACCAGCGCTGCCACCCCGAAGAGAATCCATTAACAAAAGCCTTGAAGTAGAGGAAAAGCCCAAACCAGATGGTTCCAAACCGCTTCCGCCCAAGCCTCCAGCACCTGGGGTCATCATGCCTTTAGTGCCTCCCAAATCAGCTCCATTCAAACCGGACAAGCCTCCAGAGCCAAAAAAGGATGAGAAGAACAAGCCTTTGCACTTGCGCAATGAGATGGGTTTGGAGTGTGGCCACAAGGTGTCCGTCAAGGAGGTCAAGAAGTTCAACCTGAAGCCTGTGCCAAAGCAACCCCCAAAGCCCAAGCCTGAGAGCCAAGAAGAGAAGACGGAGTCCATCAGTCCAGCACCTTTCCTCAAGCCTAAACCAGTCCTAAGGCCCAAACCGGCTCCTCCTGTCAAACCTGAATCCCAGGCCAAGAGTGAGTTGGACATTACCAACCTGAGGAGCAAGCTACGTCCATCTAAACCGCCTGAGCCTAGCCAAGGTTCAGGTGAGTCTAGCCAGCAAAATGGCACCAACAGTCCTTCAAATAATGTTGTTAATAATGGCAGACCGAGCGAAGAACAAAAATGTCCACCTAAGCAGCAGAATGGCCATGATCAGCCAGAGGTTTCTAAACCCCAAATGCCTGCCCACAAAGAGCCTCCACAGAGACCCAGCGGTGCACCTAGAAGGCCCCCTCCACCAAAAAAGAGCTCGGAGCCAGCCAGCCCCACTGAAACCAAAGCCCCGCCGCAGAATGACGCTCAGGAAGCCAAGCCCGCAGCCCCTCAGAACAGACCACCACCACCCAAGCCAAAGGCCTTCCAGCCTCCAGCCTTGAAAGACAAGGAGAAGGAAGAGCCCAAGGCTAAAGTGCCTGTGCCGCCAAAACCCCTGATTAAAGCTGATAAACCTGGGCCTCCAAGAGACAAACTTCCACCGCTAATCAAAGATCCAGCCAAAGAGGAGCTGTTCCTGGCAGTAGCGGACTTTGAAGGAGATGACCAAACGCCTGGCTTTAAAGAGGGAGCTGTGTTTGAGGTGCTTGAGAAGAACAGCACCGGTTGGTGGTTTTGTAAAAATGTAAGTGATGGGTCAATGTCTGAGGGCTGGATCCCTTCCAATTATCTGACCAAAAAACACTAGGTACTCGTAGACCCCTTGTGTTTTTTTTTGTTTTTTTTTTAAACCTATCTGTATCTATTTAATTAGTCTTATTTATGGGTACCTTTTAGTCGAAGTCTCTTGTTACATTCCATTCTTTCGCAAGTTCAGACAGATCAAAATTCATTTGTTTGCGCTTGCTAGTTTTTGACTGTCCCCTTGGGGACGTGGGTGGAATATACGTGTGGCGCCGAGACACTTCTTTGGGAGAAAACGCTGAATGTCTCACATTCCTAACCCATTAGTTCTATGCATGTTAACCAAGCTCATACTATTTTTATATTTAGTGCTATATAAAAAACTAGCAATATATTAATTAAGACTTCTTGCAGCCTCCAATGCTAATGTGCCTCAATATAAAATGCAGTTCTCCAAGCCTATTTACAGCATATGCATATTAGTGAAACGTCTCCAAATCAAAGCTCAACCTACTCAAAAAGCAGTGAAGGTATCTGAATAGTAATAGAGATAGAGTTGATGCGCTTGAGCCTCAAAAAAAAAATGAATCACAAGCCAAATCAGCCTTTAAAGTCACAAAGGACACATCAGCTTGGTAGTGCTTATTAATCTTTCGATGGGAGAAATTAGCTGCTTTGAAGTGCTCATATAATAATGCAGCAGACCTTTATATAATAACATTTTGTAAAGTGCTAATGCTAATTTTTGTACTGCCTTTTTACAACTTATTTTGCTTATTTATCCACTTTTTAAAGCCAATTTTGGGTTATTGCAATGCTTCAACTTGCACTTTTGTTAGAGATGAAGTTCACAGATTTCATCACTGTGGCATTGAAGAGAAAAGGAGAACAGAACGGAGTGAAATGAAACATGAAACGAGGAAAAAAAAATAAACGGAAATTAAGAGTCAGTTTAACACAGTGGCAACTGTTTAAATGTTAATAAACAAATGATCCGATTCTATAGTGTGTAAATAAAAAAAGAAAAAGGAGTTTGACACAATACCTCAGACCATCCATACACACTGCTCTTAATCAGTGTTGCCCTAAGGCATGTTCATGCCACCGATGATGGTGCTTAGATACAGTATTTTACAGTTTTACAATCATTTTAATGTTTAATTAACATGCATGCTTGACTGGTTTCAAGTATACATTTGAATAGGTATTTTGTTCCTTTATTAACACTACATTTGAAGTTTTGTAGTTATTGTAAGTTGCTTAAAACTATCTACGTTGTACTTTTGCTGTTACTGGCTGGGAAAGCTGAGGAAAGATGAAGTGTTTAAAAAAAAAAAAAAATCATATTTTCATGTATAAAAGTTGGTCAACAGCTCCTAGTTGCTACAAGGTTTTTCCTCTGTAACAGTCTTTTAAAAAAATGAAACCCAAAATGCAGTTGAACACATGCTTGTTTGCAGCAGCACGAAGATTACGCTGCAGCTCTGTTGAGTATTCGACTAAAGATGTGCTTTATCTGGATAGCAATGTACTTTGTGAACAAGTGTGTCAGTCTGCTAATAAATGTGGAAAATTTCGATAGAGGAGGTCATGGGGAGGCACCTTTTCATTCACACACTTCTGTAATCTGTACGCTACTTGCATTGTTGATGGAATGTCAACTGTGCCATTTTATTTCCTTATTTCTAATAAAACCCAAATAAACATTTCAAATGAAGTATGTTCAGTGTTTGATATGGGGCTGTGATGATTGAAATCGATTACTCATTATGTAATTAAACTGCACATTCTCGAATCTGCTACAACCGTTTCCAAAAAAGCTGGGACGCTGTGCAAAATGTAAAAAAAAAAACAGAATGCAATGATGTACAAATCATTTAAACCCTGTATTTAATTGGAAATAGTACAAAGAAAACATATCAAATGAAACTGTGACATGTAATTTCTCAGACGGCACTGCATTTAAAAAAACAGACACGATTCTGTAGTGGAAATCACTGCATGGGCTCAGGAAGACTCCCAGAAACCATCGTCTTTGAACACAGTTTTATCTTGCATTTGTGGATGCAGCAACAATCATGCAAAGAGGAACGAAATATAAACTGGATCCAGAAACACTTCCGCCTTCGCTGGGCCTGAGCTCATTTAAGATGGCTTGAGGCAAAGTGAAAAAAGGGTTCTGTGGGTTGACGAATCAAAATTTCAAATTCTTTTTGGAAATGTGTTAATTACTTAACCCCTATATTTAGTTGAAAATAGTACAAAGACAACATTGAAACTGAGAAATTTTATTAAAAATATATGCCCATTTTGATGTCAGCAACACGGTTTTTGTTTTTTTTTGTTTTTTTTTTAAAGTTGGGACAGGGCATGTTTACTACTATGTTGCATCCCCTCTTTTAACAACACTCTAAGGATTTGGGAACTGAGGAAATCAACTGCTGTAGTGTTGAAAGTGAAATGTTTTCCCAGTAGTTATCCTTATTAGCTGCTTGTGTTTTTGGGAAACACCACGGTGAGATTGATGCTAACAAACAAACTCAGAAGTACTAATGTTCACACTGCTGTTTTATGGTATGCAAAGCAAGTATTTTGTTAAAGTTGAAGCATTACTGAGTCAGGAAAAAAAGCTAAACTACGGTGCTGCAAAATCAACATTATACTGAGGAAGATATGATGACAGTAGATAATTCACTCACCTCTTCAGAAAACACGTCCTTCACCAGGTTTTGACCGAGTTCTCTACAAATTCTCTTTCAACATTCTCACAACAGATTCATCTGCTCGGGGAAGGGGCCGAGGCACAACCCTCGCTAGAAAGTGTTCTTCCATATGTTGTGTCAATTTACACCGTTCCACCAGAGGGGTCTCCAAATCCCCACCACTTACTTACATAGTGCAGCTTAAAATCTCTGCAGCTGTGAAGTTCATGATGTCATTACAGATTTATCAAAATGGCAAAAAATGAATAATTAAAAATTACTTAAAATACATTAAACTTAATTTGCCAATCCCTGCATACACCCTTATAATTCATATTTGAAACTGGCCTACTGGACTTTTGCAGTAAGAAACAGAGTCTGATGGACATTATGGCGCAGTATGTATATATTGTTCAGTAAAACCCATTTTTATTGTTTAGCCTTGAAACAAAATCTAGCATGAAAATTACTGTTAGATCACTTGACTACTAATAATTGATGGTAACAGGTCTATTTCAGTAAAAGGGACAAAAAATGAAATAATAAAATTCTTTATTTATTAGATTTCTGTACAACAATGTTAAAGATCCATTTACACACCCTTTTGTTAGAAAAAAAAAAAAAGGTCCCAAGGAGGAAGAATCACAGTCACAACAGTGCAGTCAAATGAGTAATTTAAAAAAAAAAAGAGTCAATTTTCAGAAAGAGTTAAAAAAGGGGGTGGTGTTACAAAGGAAACCAAAGCCTTCCTGTACCTGATTTTTGCTACCCAGTTAAGAAAACTAAAGTAAAAATGGTAAAACAAACTGCAAACTGAGAGAATAAATGATAAGCAGTAAGACAGTCGCAAAACACGAACAGAATCAGTACTAAAAGGGCTGAAAGAAAACATATTGCACTTAAGTCAGGTGTCAGTGCTCTGAGAGGCAGCATAATAATGAAAAAATAAACATAACACACTTCTCATTATTTCTCATTCTCACTGTTATCACTGCTGTTCGATAAGAACCTTCGAAAGGAAGACTAAATGAAAAAGTAATACTCCTGTTATTTCTCCTGGTTTACATCTGAAAGTACATATTATTTTACATGAATTCCACATTTAGTTCAATAGGCAAGTCCCAATCGCTGGTTAATGAATTGGGGAAAAAAAATGTTCGCCCTGATCAACAAAGCGTTTCACTGTATTCATCGCACTGCATCATGTTTTCTCAGTGTGATAAATGTGTAAATGTACACTTGCGTGAATGAATTTGGAGTTGATTTACTTACATACTGCCCGAAACGTCTAATAAACCTGAAAAAGCTTAAGGTTTTTTCCCCCCCTCACAGCAACAACCTTCAATACTTGGTCTTTCAAAGAAGCCAAGAATATTCTGGGATTTCCTTTTTGGCTTTACCAGGTCTGAACATCCAGTGTTTTGCTTTACAGTAATGTTGCCACAACTCCATGACCGATTCAGACTCACATTTTTGGTGACAAATATAAAATGATAAGATATTAACTTCTAACAAGAAAAATAATACAATAAAGATAAATACAAACCGTAAAATAGGAACAACTTAAATGTACCAACTAACCTTTTTAGATTTCTCACCATAAGCTTCAACGTCAAAACTGTCTCAGCATAACATTTGTACACATTCGATACTGATTATATTATTATAACTGCCAGAAATTAAAGCGACAAAAAGACTTATCTTTGTTGCATATATAGTCATTCTTAAAATAATAGTAAAAAAAAATAAAAATAAGTATAAATGCTTCTTTTATGTACAACATATTTGGCATCACTAATTTTACTCATTGTACACAACAATGCTTTTGAACTAAGGCACATATTAGCTAAGGGTTTGGGTTTGGATTAGGACTTAATTAGGATAGAAAAGCAAAGCCTTATAATGACGTGTGTTAATGTTTGAAGTTTGAAGTTCACTAAACTGAGACTTAATTTCGACTACTGAGTATTATATTTCATTATTGGCTGGGTCGGTATGCTGAAGGTAAACAAACATCTCACGTTAAAAAGAAGAAAGTAAATGTATGTAATTGAGCCTGATTTCATCACTGGCTTTGGTGTGAAAATATAGTTAAAGTGGCTTAAGGCTTTAACAAATCTCTTGGTATCAGCAGATGCTGAAGCCATATGGCGTGTTAAGGCTTTGTAATGTGTCTCCGCTTGATAGTCATACAAAACTAGGCATAAAATGCCACAATAGCGCCTGTAAAGAGACCCAGATATTCACCGTTTTGAAAGGTGATCCGGCTGCACCAAGTGAGGACAAAGTGACAAAGAAAGTGAGTTAGGCAAAGAAAAATCAAAACAAAAAAAAGTGTGCTTCTTTAGTTTAACGCTGGTGCTACAAGGCTAATGAGCTGAAAGGTATTGGAAGCTTATAACCCACCAGTTTGCAAACCACATGCCTCAATTATCACACACTTTCCTCTAAAGCTACATTCACATTACCAGGTTAAAGTGGCACAAATCAGATTTTTTGCCCTAATGTGACTCAGATCTGATGTTTTCAGGGCTGTGTGGACACGTAAATCTGATCTTTTCAAATCCGACCTGAGCTACTTTCACATGTGGTCCTAGATTGGATATGTATCCAATTCGTGGCCTTGCGACCTTAACATGACGCTCAGATCTGAATTCATGTGCTTTTTTCCACTGTATGTGTGCCATCATTCAGCGTTACCATGGCAGCAGCGCCGAACAGAAGTTAAAGCCTGTAAACGGTGGAAAAGCAGCTCATCTCACCTTTTTCTCCTTCGTCTCGCTCTAATAATGAAGCTGAGAGCTGATCAGAGTTAATTATCTTCTCAGTGAAGCTCGTTCTGCTCGTTAGTCTGTTTGCTGATGATTCACGTGATTCATTCACGTGACGTTACTGAGTAGGATGTGCGCATGAGGGTCATTTCAGGACGCCGGTTCGTTCACATTAATGACAGATTTGAGTCACTTACCTAAACGAGCGTGAACCATCGTGTCAGAGAGATCGGATTTGAGCAAAAATCTGATTTAAGCAATGAGGCTTGTATTGTGAACATAGCCTAACTGTGTTGAGTTGTCAAGTAATCTCAAATAGACTTGCTAATGTGGTTTCTACGCTGTATAAAACACTTAGCATGCAGACAAACCACATAACAAGTCTATTAAGTTTGCTTAAAAACATGGACACGGTCTGAGGCGAGTGCGCAGTGATTTCAGCATGCAGTCTGCATGATGCTGATTGGTGGGTTATAAACCTCTATTACTTGTTTACTACAGTGCAAAACTAAAGAAGCGAACTTCAGACACCAAACATGTCTTGGCTGATCATCCAACATTATTTGGGCTGCTGTGAAAACTACATTTGAACTTTAACGCAGAGCAAAGCTAGCCTGTGTTGGGGCTGGCAGGCTGTGCTGGACGATGCTGAGCGGTGAGAAAGTGCGAATCTGGGGACTGGGAGGATTTTTATGTGGTGGAGGAGTCGGAGTAAGGCAGGAATTTGGTGACTTTGTTGGGGGAGGTGGGGTTTTGCCACTCCACGTCTTCACTCATCTTAAAGAATATCTCTTGCTCTCGCTTCTTCTGATTCAGCTCGTCCTCCAGAGCCTGAGGGACACAAACAGCTTTATTGCTCTGAGTCTTTGGTGGACTGATGTCTAAGTAAGTAGGAATGCACTGAAATGTCAGTGAAAATGTTTGGCCAAAAATGAGGGCCAGAGTATTACAGGTATGATGGAAAAAATGTGCTGTTATCAGATAAACACGAGTAGGACGTTTCACCACAACTGGACAGTGTGGTCAGAAACTAACTGTTGTGGAAATAATATACATTAAATACACACCTTCTTCCTGGGTTTGAGCTGCTCTCTCCAGTCTCGAATGAGCTGGTTGTGATGTTCATCCAGTGACTTCAGTCTCTGCGTCTCGTTTTCCACCAGCAGGTGACATTTCTCATTCTGCAGGAAAAGAATTGGAAAGGTCATACAGAGTTTGACCAATAACTTGGCATTCTAGACCAAGATAACACTGTCATAGTGACAGAAACCAAATCACGATTTTAAATCAAGCATTTCTGCTGCTGATCTCTTCACTGATACCAATATCTGAACAGTTATTCAGTTGGTGTGTATTTCTCTCCTGACATCAGGAAACCTCAACTGAAAAATCTTTAATACTTTCTCAGCCCCCTTTTACCCTGTTCTTCAGTGGTCAGGACCCCCATGGACCCTCACAGAGCAGGTACTATTTGGGTGGTGGATCATTCTCAAATAGTACCTGCTCTGTGAGGGTCCATGGGGGTCCTGTCCACTGAAGAACAGGGTAAAAGGGGGCTAACAAAGTATGCAGAGAAACAGATGGACTACAGTCTGTAACTGTAGAACTACAAAGTGCACCTATATAGTAAGTGGAGCTGATAAAATGGACAATGAGCGTAGAAACAAAGAGGTGGTCTTAATGTTACGCCTGATCGGTTTATAGAAGTAGACTGTAAAATAAGCATAAACCTGAATTTATTCCCGTTTTTCTGAGACGTCTTTCAAGTCATTCATACTCATTTACAAGGTCACGCTAGGTCCACTTACTGGTGTCACTCGAACATTTTTAACTTTTAATCTCTGACCACCTCAGCCTGCATCTGTTGATTTAGTTTTGGGTTTTTATATAGATTTTGTAGTTGTCTGATTGGATTTATTATTTGCATTGTTATTATCATTTTTCATTGCTGCCATTTATTTGAATTTTTTTTTTTATTTTACTACTTTATCATTACTATTATTTTTTAGTATTGTTTCATTTTATCTTTTCTTCTTACTCTGCTTGGTTGTTTTATTTATTTATATTACTAATGTGCCTAATAATTTTATTTAACTTTTTTGATTTGTTAATCGTCTTAAAATTTCCTAATTTTTCTGCATTGTTTCAATAATATTTTTATTTCTGTCTTTTACTATAATAAATTTATATTTACTCTTTTCAATCCCTTGTTGCGTTAGGTCTATACACACATCCATCTATACACACCCGTTTTCATGGTGACTGTACACTCATGTCCATGGTTACACTACACTCATTTTCAGAGTTATGTTAGGTCTGCACCCATTTCTATGGTTATACTGTGTGTGTGTGTGTGTGTGTGTGTGTGTGTTGTACCTGTAGTTGCTGGAGTTCTCTGATGTTGCTCTCACACTGCCCCACCATCTCTCTCATCTGGTTCTCATGTTTCTGCTGCTGGTGCAGACGCTCAGCCTTCTGCCTCTTCTCCTCCTGCCTCTGAAACTACACACACACAAACAAATAACTTTCACACTACTAGAAAGATGCAATGATTAGTCATCAAAATCGATTAGCCTTTAATCATCTCTTAGAAAATACACACAAACAACAGCATCAACACTCCATTCAGACAGACTGCAGTTCACTACAGGAAACGTAGGGGCCGATACAGCTTCTTGTTTCACTATACCATAAAATAAGACACTGCTATGTAATTTCTGTGACCTATTGAAGGAATGGAGTTTACTAAAGACCCATCTAGGGACAAATATTGCAAATGAGCATATCGTTATAATTGTTATCATATCCGGTAGACAATTCTTTGTAATTTTCTATGCTTATGTACACTCGCCAAGCACTTTATTAGGAACACCTCCTTGTTTCTACGCTCATTGCCCATTTTATCAGCTCCACTTACTATATAGGTGCACTTTGTAGTTCTACAGTTACAGACCTGTAGTCCCCCTTATACCCTGTTGTTCAATGGTCAGGACCCCCACAGGACCACCATAGAGCCGGTATTATTTGGGTGGTGGGTCATTCTCAGCACTGCAGTGACACTGATGTGGTGGTGGCGGCATGTTTGTATGTGTTGCGCTGGTCTGAGTGGATCCTATAAAGTGTTCTTATATGGTAGGTAGAGATGATCAAATGGACAATGAGTGTAGAGACACGGAGGTGTTCCTAATAAAGTGCTTGGTAAGTATATCTGTTGCTATTAAATAAACATTAAATAAAAATATAATACATAAATTGTTGCATAGATGGAACTTGAGAGAAAAGTAGAGGAACACAAGAAAGTATTTTTAGATTAGCTGATTAATAGAATAAATTTGATGGATTCATTCATCATAGAAACAACCATTAGTTGCAGGTCTACACTACTGAACTGTAGTTGTCACACCACCAAAATAAGTGTGTTTACATGCACTTAATAATCCGGGTTTACATAAGTCAGACAGTAATCGGATTTCTGCTCACAACCAGCCAATAAACTCACAGAAGAAGACGTGATGTAAACGTAATGTAAAACTCAAACTTCAAGCTGCTTTTAAACATAAAAAAAATATGAACATGCATCATCTAGAACATGAAGAATATTTAAATCCTTCATTTTGTTAAGCCTATAGTTTGTTTTAGCGTCGCTCCAAAAGTGTTTTGCTGCGTCTCACGGCAACACTGCTTACTTATTTCCGGTACCGTGGTCTGTTTTGCACATGCGCAGACTGAGAAATCCGAAAGAAATCAGAGTAAGAGTTCAGATGCACTGAGAAATCTGATTACTGAGCTAAAATCCAGCTCTCTTTATCGGATTTCTTAATCAGATTTCTAGACCTTACTCTGATCTAAGAAATCAGAGTGTGCTGTTTACATGACCATTTGAATAATCAGATACCTACAGAAATCAGATTATGGTCGGATTATTGAGTGCATGTAAACACACTCACTATTGGAAGTTGATACCAATACTAGTAAAATTTAAAAAATTAATAAATAAATAAATAGATAATTTTTTTCTTTGATTTTGATATCAACTTGGCACTACTGATACATTGGACTCCCATATACTGAGCGATTACTAAAGCTTGGATTAGAGGTAAAGCGCGGCTCCACCTGTTTGATCTTCTCGCGGTTGTCCGCTCCGCTGCCGGTGGAGTTTATCCTCAGGCTCTTCTTGAACATCGCCATGCGAGTTTTGGCCTCGCTGCGCTGGATCTTCGGCAGGCGGTTCTTCTCTTGCTGCTGCCGAGCCTTAAGCAGCTCAATCATTCGCTGATTATAACACTGCATGTGCTCCTGCTCCTATAAACGCACATTAAACCATCATTTACATGAGTATCAAATTAATACCAATCATTATGTTTTAAACAGAGACATTAGAAATAAGGAGGAGACAGTTCGCTGGTTAAAAATGAACTGGGAGAGCTTATAATGCACAATGTGGCAGCTCTAGTGTGACAATGTGACAGAGCTAATTGATGTACCTGAGCTTCCTTTACTTACTAGCCTCGTCATTCCAGTGCAAAACCAAAGCAGCAAACGTTGGACACCAGACGCTCCTTGACTGAGGCACTGCATGTGGGGTCATGCTAAACTTTTCCTTGAACTCACTTATGTTTTTCGGTCAAACATTGCTTTTAGTGTTTAACCTCAAAGAGAATCTGCAGGTTAAACTGTGGTGACCAAACCAGATACCTTCTCATGTTTCTTAAGCAGCTGGTGTCTCTGGAGGAAGTACTGGTCTTTGAGCTGCTGCTTCATCAGCTGCCATCTCTCGTGCAGGTTCTTCTCCTCCAGATCCCAAATACTGGCTTCCTTCTCTAAACACCACAAAACACAAGGCAAGAGGGAGTTTGATTCAATCTGTTTACTCAGCCTGCAGTATTTATCTGCTCACTTTAGGTTAAGATCTTGGCACTGCAAGTCTTAGTTCTACTCAAAGCTGGACGTAATGGCAACTGGGAACTTGGACTTGGACAAACTCAGAGGTTCTTACTTGCCACCTCAAGCAACAGAAGTTGTATCAGTGCCTTGAGGTTTGATTAAAAAAGACTTAATTCTGCAGTTGTTGAAGTTTTTCTTTACATTTAACAGTATCATATACAAGTACAGTGGCCAGTTGTGAGCTCAAGTTTCGGGAACCAGCCTTGTGACCGGAAGGTCGCCGGTTTGATCCCCTGAGCCAACAGGACATGACTGAAGTGCCCTTGAGCAAGGCACCTAACCCCCAACTGCTCCCTGGGTGCTGTGGATAGGGCTGCCCACCGCTCCGGGCAGGTGTGCTCACTGTCCCCTAGTGTGTAAGTTTGCTAGTGTACATGTATGTGGGTGTTTCACTGCACGGATGGGTTAAATGCAGAGGTCTAATTCCTCTGTTGACCAATGGTTCTGAATAAAACAAAGACTTGAAGGTCTGGCTAATAAGCTTAAAACACACTGCTATGGCATCCATGTTGAAGTGAAGTCACAAGACTCTCCTGAGAAACTCCAACTTTCCGAGAGGGGATTATGAACTGGGTGGCTGTTCAAATGGATTTTTTCTACTTGGAAGTCACAGACTTGCCAGGTTCCTATTTGGTCTGAATGCCGTAGTTGTTCTGCTCAAACTAGAACGAAAAATGTTTGTTAAATGTTTTTTTCAGTACAGAAATGAGAGTCAGGTAGAATTAACCCACATATCAGCCAAGCATCTTCAGTTGAACCCTTGGCAAATTCTTTGAGGCTAATAAAGTCACATCTACTATTGTGCCACTGTAATAGTGTGCTTACTTACACTATGCGATGCTATTAGTTTATATAAAATGTCCAGTTAATTTACTCAGATCTGTATTCTTTTACACTGCTCACGTAATAATTTTCCTCACGTACACAGTGCGGTCGGCCGTTTTCAGTGCTTAACCGGACAATCCCATCTGCCTGTTGGACAGCAGGGATGCCGGGTCGATGCCAGAGCAGACAGATGGAGTCAGGAGGGTGCTGAGGGACGGTTTACACCATTAGTTTGAGAAAAGGAAAGGCCACGCTGAGGTTTAAAGCTCTCTTCAGAGCATCTCTCATTTACCAGAGTTTGTGGAAAACACTGTTAGTGATCAAAACTATGCAGGTGGGTGCGTCCTATCAGAGTAGAATGGGCTGGGAACTGGGCGGGGCTTTATCAACGTGTTCAACTGACTCTTTTTTTTTTTTTTGAAGGCACTTATAAATTTTAGGGGTTGTGATGTTTTTAGGTGTATTTTGTGAGATGGTGGTGCGGCAGATGTCAAACAAGGTACACTGACAGCGTCTATGTATCTGAGCCAAACCAAACTATCAAATATAAAACTTCAGCTCTGAATATTAAATATGAACACTGAATATTCTTTGAAATATCAAAAAATAAAACTACATTTTCTCCTCAGAATCTAAAATTATATCGAAACTGAAACATAGCGTTACACCCCTAGTTAAAGTGGTTATATATTTTTTAAAAATCTAATTTTGACTATTTCCCTCCAAACATAGCTGACCAGTCAAAACGTGTTCGGTGTATTTGTCTAGAAAAATAGAAAAGGATGGACTGCAATGTTTCAATATTGCTGTTACTACTGTTTTTAGCTATGCACAATATTTCAATATTCATTTTTAAATAGATAACACTGTAAGGATGTGCAAAGAAAGCCTATTTCAACATTGTTCTCATGGCTTCCTACCTGCATGTCTTGGAAGACTGACTGCGATCGGGGTGTAAGGAAAACTGCAAATTTGATTTTTGGCTAAACTGGTGCTTTAAGCGTAGGGATCAAATGCATCCGATATCCTAACAGCAGCGCAGGACTGAACATCGTGTCCAGGGACAGTGGGAAACCCTCATCTGTTATGTTCCTCTCTGGTGGAGCCAGAACCTTTGCGGAGCTGGCAGACGGCACACATCACACATCCACAGGCAGAGCCTGCAGGGAGGATGGAAGCGGAAGCACCAGCCACTGGCTCCATTTCTCCCTGGTCATGCTCTAATGCCCGCTGGTCAGTGTTCAACCCCAACCTCACCCTGGTTTGGCAAGCAAAGTGCTATTTATTATTTCTCATGTTGTTTTTAACTTATTTGCCTATTATTTATTACTTTAAACTGCCCTTATCTCATAGTTTCACTCAAAGTATGTGTGGTTTTGTTCACCAAAACAGTCATAATTCATTTTAACACTTTATCTTTTAGATTAATCAGGCTGTTCTTGTTACTGCGCCTTTAAGACTGATATATGTAAATGAGCTTTGTTCTGATTGGCTGTCCTGTATTGTGCCTCATTCAAAAAGCAATCCAGGTTGAAACACTCTATATAACTTCAGTGTGAATGGGAGGGGCTAAATATTGTAGGCTGAATAGACAGATATATGTAAAGATGTTGTGACATCACAAAAACAGTGAAATCAATACAGGTGTTTTTTTGCAGCTAATTTGCATATTTGGGCTGTATGAACTAGAGAGTAAATATTGTGTACTGATATTTAAACGTTTAAATGCTTCATCGAACTGTTACTTCAAAACAGTAAAGAAAATTCAGTTTTTTTAAGATACAGACCCTTTAATCTAGCATATTTAGGACTGTGTTCTATATACTAAAAATGAATTTCATGTCCACTTTTCAATCTCTCTTTATCCCTTAGAAATCAACTAAGATGGATATATGTAAATGAGCTTTGCTCTGATTGGATGCCTTGTATTGTGCATCATTCAAGAAGCAGTCCAGGTTGAAATGTACAGAACAAACTTTCACATTCAGACTGAAATCCTCAGGGAAGTGGGGAAAAATAAACTTCAGCCACTTTTTTCAGATGTGCAGATTCATTGGAAGGTTGTAATCATCCATTTGCTTCCTGACACTAAACTACTATAGGTCTATGGGTCATAGGTAAATGCATTATGGTTGTGACATCATAACCATGAATTCAAAACGAGCTGTTTTTCAGCTTAGTTTCTGTACATAAACTGAACAGGTTGCTTTGAAATAACAATGTTATTCGGAATAACATGGCAATTGTGGGCTGGAGGTCAGGGAACCAGCCCTGTGACTGGTAGGTCGCTGGTTCGATCCCCTGAGCCGACAATACGTCACTGAAGTGCCCTTGAACAAGGCACCTAACCCCCAACTGCTCCCCGGGCGCCGTGGATAGGGCTGCTCACTGCGCCCTAGTGTGTGTGTTCACTAGTGTGCATATATGTGGTGTTTCCCTGCATTGATGGGTTAAATGTGGAGGTCTAATTCCTCTGTGTGCAAACACAGTTAGCTAATGGTTCTGAATTCTAATTCTAATTCGAACTGGAAATTTATACCTCGAATTAAGTGCTGTTTCTTGTCCAGGAACTGCCGCTCTGTATCTGCGATTTCTCGCTTGTTCTGGGCAATGATGCTCTTCAAGGTTGAGTCCAGGTAGGTGATCTGAGACACACGGAACTCTTCCTCCTGATCAGACAAACAATGAGTGAGAGGAAAATATACAAATATTCAGCCACTGCACAATGCGTCTATAGCAACAATGTTAATGGCTGTATATACAGGATGGTCAGTGTGAACATGTTCACCTCCGTAATCTTCTTCTGCTGGAAGGTGTTCATGCGGACTTTCAGAGTCTCCTTCCTCTGGCTCCTCGGCAACGTCTTCACCTCGTGTTTTACCTGGAACACAAACCTTTAGTTTAGCTTGGAAGTCTTTATTTCCTTCTTATGGCACCACATAAAAACAGCACTGAAATAACTGGATCACCATCTGGAGGGTCACGGCACTGCACAGTTTAGGGCTGTAACCACTGAATAC
Organism: Colossoma macropomum; assembly: GCF_904425465.1. Classification (NCBI taxonomy): domain Eukaryota; kingdom Metazoa; phylum Chordata; class Actinopteri; order Characiformes; family Serrasalmidae; genus Colossoma; species Colossoma macropomum. The sequence goes on from NW_023494800.1 coordinate 6,523,188, forward strand.
TTTTATTTTTCTATTAAATACTATCCTGAAAACTCAAATTTAAATAAGACACTGAATTATTATTTATTAGATTTTTTACAACATTGAATCAATTCTATTATTTTATTTGGCTTCTTATTCATGCCTTTGAATGAAATACTACAAGGTTACAAAGTAACTTAAAACATTCTCTTTTAATCAAGCTTACAATTGTCAATATGCTTTTATGTTCATTCATTTGTTTTATCTATTCTTTTATTTGATTCCTTTCATCTTAATCATTTTTGTTTTTTTCTTGTTTGAAAGGTTCTTTTATTTATATGATCCTTCTTGTACATCACACTTAGCATTTTCACTGTATTAAAGTGGGGAAAATACTAGGTTGTCCAATTTGACCCTGAGAGAAATACTGATCGAATATGTGAGGCTCTCTCATGCCGTAATACTGCACCTCCTTCTTGCGCTGCTTCATCTGCTCCTGGAACTTGAGATAAGCTCGTTCCTGCTCAGCGCGGATGCGTTTGGTTTCGTCCCGCAGCCGCACCGCGTGGTCCACCTCCATCTTCTCAATCGTCTGCTTCTGGTGCTTCTCCAGATTCTCCAGCTCAGTGTCGTAATATTTCTTCTTCGCCTGAAAGCAGAGGAAGCTTCGGTGATGCCGCCAGATTGATTTTTCCTCAAAGGTAAAGCAATAGTTTGGTGTAAAAACAAATTTAGATTTTCCCTTGAGTCAAAATGGAGTCAGACATGTTTGGTGTCTAAAGATTGCTTCTTTAGCTTTGCACTCAAGCTAGGAAGCTAACGTAGGTAACAAGTAATGAAAGCGTACAGCCCATCAATCAGCATCACGCAAACTGAAGTCTAAGACATCACATACTTGCCTCAAACCACAGAGTTCAGTATTTTCAAATAGACTTACTTATGTGGTTTCTGACACACAGACTGTATATCAGACTGTTAACTACAAACACGGACTAAAGTACAGACAAAATTCAGACCTGAAATACGTGAAATATTGTGAAACATTCTTTGAATTGGTAGACGTTTCATGTGGAGCATGCAGTAGAAGTGCATGTAAACCCGAGACCTCATAAGAAGGTTTAGATCAGGGGTGTCAAACTCAACCAATCTAAACAAATCCCAACAAATCCGTGGGCCGGCTGTGTTTTCATTTCAGGCACTGAATACTTGACCTGTTCAAAAATAATCTGAAATAAAAGCAACTTGTTTTATTTAAAACAACTGACTTTATATAAACAATAGGCTACATCGCTACAGAAACTGTTAAACCTCTTTAAATGTCCCCAATGTATGGTAGGTCTTTAAACCTGCCTGTCTGCTTGAGCTCAACACCTGGCATCTTTTCTTTTTATGGTGCTGTCCCATAGACGCACATTACGTTGCAGTGCATGCTGGGGGTTGTAGTGCAGCTCATGGTGAATTAAGCTAACATTAATAGAAAATGAATATAACTTCGCAGGCTGAATAGGAGTATACCGCGGGCCTTGTGTTTGACACATGGGCTTTAGATGCTGATGGCCAGTAGCTAAGAGACAGTAGCACATCAATAGGGGTTCACATTGTGAGTGTTCTTATCAGGATCAATGCACTTTGTTTCTAATATATTCTGCTGTTTTTGCACCTGGGCGGTTGACAGTAGTCATGTACGCTACTTCATAAGAGTCTGTTTCTGTCTAATCAGTGCGAACAGAAGGTGATTCTGTCATGGCAATGGAGGAGGGAGGAGCAGCTGCAGTCACCAAGTACCATGAACTGTATGATTTTATGGACCGAAATTAGCATAAACATAATTATTCAAAAAGCAGCATATTTTGTTTGTCTTGTTTTGGCTAGCAGCACCACACTTAGATCACTTTCAAACAAAGTTTTAATTTTCAAAAGTGTGCGCAAAATTATCAAATGCAGTTTTTTTGGCTACGTTCACATTATCAGGTTGAAGTGGCACAAATCTGATTCTTTGCCCTAATGTGACTCGGATCTGATATGCAAATCTGGACACGCAAATCTGATCTTTTCAAATCCGACCTGAGCCACTTTCATATGTGGTCCTAGATCGGACACGTATCAGATTTGTGGTCATGCGACCTTAATGTGACGCTCAGATCTGAATTCATGCTTTTTTCCACTGTGCGTGTGCCATCATTCAGCGTTACCATGGCAGCAGCGCCGAACAGAAGTTAAAGCCTGTAAACGGTGAAAAAGCAACACATTTCACCTTTTTCTTCTTCATCTCGCTCTAATAATGAAGCTGAGAGCTGATCAGAGTTAATTATCTTCTCAGCGAAGCTCGTTCTGCTCGTTAGTTTGTTTGCTGATGATGCACGTGATTCATTCACGTGACGTTACTGAGTAGGATGTGTTCATGAGGGTCATTTCAGGACGCCGGTTCGTCACATTAATGACAGATTTGAGTCACTTACCTAAATTAGTGTGAACCATCATGTCAGAGAGATCGGATTTGAGCAAAAAATCAGATTTAAGCAAAGAGGCTTGTAATGTGAACGTAGCCTTTGTTGTGTAATTATGTTTTTATTGTTTTCAACCTGCTTAGTTTCGATTAGCTACTAAACCACATGATTATTACACTGGAAACTCTACATTATGTGGCGAATCTAAACAAAGATCACTACAGTTTCTCATTAGGCTGACAGGGGGCTTCTAACAACGTCCAGTACAGCTCGTCTAACCTAACCTAGAAAGAATGCATTACAGGTGGAGTATAGAGAAGCCAACTCTCAAGCTAACAGTAACATCATCTGAACACACTGTATATGACTGTGTGTGAGACACACTTACGTTCATCTCCTGGTCGAAGCGTTTCTGCATTTGGTCTCTCTGAGCCTCCAGTTTAGTGTTGAGAACAGCCTGAGCTCGGTGCTCCTCTTTCTGCAGCAAACGCAGCTCTCTCAACTCCTGACGCCTACACACACACACACACACACACACACACACACACACACACACACATTTAAAAACACACTGAATACACAAATGTGACTGAAGGAACTAAACAAAAGTCAGAGACCACCCTTCATTTGTTCAATTTCCAGTCAAAATGGCCACTGAGTACAGGTTCATTTTTCAGCTTTAGATAAAAAACAAAAGCAGAAAACATAAATTTAATATAAAATTAGCCTCAACAACTACATATATCATCATATTTCTCAATATGAAGTGCCCATGCTTTGCCTTTATTACAGCTTCCATTCATTTTAAGAGTCTTGCTTTTAGTTGTTTAAAGAAATCTGCAGGGATATTTTTCCACACCTCCAAAGTTCAGTCTTAGAAGTTTCCAGTGATCCAACTAACCCCAAACTCATTCACTGATGTTGAGGTCTGGACTCCGGGGTGGTCAGTCCATTGTCCAGCTTCTTTGTTTGATGTGTCTGTCTCCTTTTTTAGTGAGGTCTTCTTGACAGCTACACAACTTTTCAGACCCATAGCGCTGAGTTGTCTTCTCTTTTCCTAATGGGGCAGTCGTGGGCTGGAGGTCAGGGAACCAGCCTTGTGACCAGAAGGTCGCCGTTTCAATCCCCTGAGCCGACAGTATATGACTGAGGGGCCCTTGAGCAAAGCACATAACCCCTAACTGCTCCCCGGACGCCATAGAGAGGGCTGCCCACCGCCCCGGGCAAGTGTGCTCATTGCCCCCTAGTGTGTGTTCACTAGTGTGTATGTGGTGTTTCACTGCACGGATGGGTCAAATGCGGAGGTGAAATTTCCCCATTGTGGGACTTATAAGGGTCACTTAATCTTAATGCTGAAAAGAAATCATTTACATTTAGTGGCACTGGAGATTAAATATGGTGGTGTCTGACTTATGCATAGTACTGAGTTTACACTGTAGTGGAATACAGGCAATAACATTAATACATCATTTTTATGTCTGAAAATAGCCAGAGAATGTTATTTTAACACATTGAGCACATTCTTTACTGAATGTTACTATTATTGATAATAACAGATTCTAAGATTTTACATCCCTCGTTCATAAAACCTCATTTTTGACCAGCAGTGACTTTTTCAAATAAAACACAGCAGTTAAACATTAATTCCAGCAACTCTCCAGCTCAAAATTCGGACTAATGATTGTGGGGTCACCAGTCAACTAAGGAATGATAAGAATGTGTCTGTGATACAGCAGAGCAGCTCAGAAACGCCAGTGTTTCATTCCTCCCAGGCTGAGGTTCATGGGAATAAATTCACCCTTCTGCCTTATTAAATTACACTAGACAGTGAGGAGAGATCCATCAGCTAGACTGAGCTTGTGGTCATACTTTACGCTGCTAATGGACAGCAAATTTAAACATATTCTCACTTCTGAAGTGGAATCAGCCTGAATATCATTAATTCACAGGCTCTTTCTATCATTATCTGTCCAGCATCTCTTTGATTAATATTATGTACAGGTTTATGGCACTGTATAGCCACTAGATGGCAGTAAAGGATGTCACTGCCACTGGGGCTATATTCATGTGTCTAACTGCGAAGCAAGCTTTCTTTATAGAAGTACATGGATGTGAACTGTGTAAAATGTGTGATGTGACCAAACAACCTCCTAATAGACAATAATGTACCTTCCAATGTTTCTGTCCCTCCTGAGAAGACAGATCAAAGCTATGAGTCTGAAAGAATGTACAGATGTCCCCAGAGTCCAGACCTCAACATCGTTAAATGTGTTTGGGATTACTCGGACCGTGAGAAGCAAAAAATACGACCAAGTTCTAAGACTGAACTTCTGAGTTATAATGTAAAAGGTAAAATAGGGAAAGTATATCTGCAGTTTTATTTTTAAAAACTGAAATTGAGCCTCCTGAATAGCATGGAAGCTGTAGTAATAAGGAGAAAGTGCAGAAAGACTAAATATTGAAAAACAATTTTATCTGTATTTGTTGAGGCTTCTGTGAAATTGTTAAAGATAAGTTTTCTGCTTGTTGAAAAAATGGAAGAACTGGCAGTTTGTGACCATTTTGACTAATATTCTACAGCAAACACTGGATCCCTCAGCCTCATCAGTCTGACAACTTTGTTTATTTCAACCACTGAGACAAAGAAACACTGATAGCACAGAGCTACTGATGTAGCTAGCCATCTATTTAAAAAGGAAAAATAATAATAATAATTTTATATATATATATATATATATATATATATATATATATATATATATATATATATATATATGTGTATGTGTGTGTGTGTGTATATATATATATATAAAACTTTACAGGAGAAGGAAAAAACTTACTTTTAATGTAAGTCAAGGAGTTTTTTTCAACAGGCATTATATATATATATATATATATATATATATATATATATATATATATATATGTGTAAGTAAGCCCTCCCTTAGCAATCTACCCGAAACTGCTTGCCATTTTTCAAGGGTTCCTCCCACCTTCCAGACACATCATCAGAAGAGTCTTTAAACCAGAAAATCTTGCTCTAGACTTCACTGCGTCACTGTTTCCCAACTCTGACTAGAGGCCCACCAGTTCGGCAGAGTTTTGACAGGACTGACGCTGTCATTAAGGCAATTGGATACTTAATCAAGTATATCAGCCCCTCAGTGGGCAGAGCGAGGAGCATTAGGATTTTTAGTGACTTGTCGCATAAATACAGAATTTAGGAGCTGTGAGGCCGTCAGAGGTGAGCGTACAGTGAGGATTTTAGAACCACTGAAAGTACTCACTGTAAACAGAACTCATCATTCAGATTTTACGACCGCAACTGTCCATGTCATAGAGACAGATTTAGACCAATTGTAGAAAGTCTGTAAACAACAACCAGTTAACTGCAGGAAAAAGTAGCTGATTGGGCGTCGGCCCATTATGACATCATCTTATTTTTTGTTTTAAGTGTTTAGGTTTTTTCCTTAAAACATTTTATTTTTTGCAAATGTTGTCACTTGTTCACAACCCTCTTAAAAACTAAACATTGTGATACATGTCAATTATCGTAAAAATGTCTTCAAGTATCATTATACTGTTATATTTGTAACAATGTCGCCCACATCTAAGCCGAGTCTTATTATCAGGTAATTATATCAAGTCCTGCTTGACTAGAATCAGAGCTGGGAAAGCACCAAAAAGGGCAGGACAGGAGTTCTCCACAAGCAGGGTTGGGAAACATGGATATAACTGATTCTTAAGCAGATGGAAAACTCAGTCTCAGCCTCTCGGCCTCCACTAGAGCTCATTTCTTAATGCTTGCAAACACAAAGCATCCCTTGTGTATTAGCGTGGCACTCTCAGAGGGCCTAAAATAGGCTGTTTACTCAGAGCACATCTCAACATTGAGAGAGTGATCAACTGCTCAGGAGAAAGAACGAGCACTGGGGGTCTTTTTTACCCTGGCATGATTAAAGTGATATTTCAGTGGAAAAGCTTGTTCACACACTTTTCTCCTCAGACCAAAAGTAGTGATCAGTCAAGGCTTGATTGGTGTCTGAAGTTTGCTTCCTTAGTTTTGCACTGGAGCTACAAGGCTAATGTAGCTAACAAGTAATGAAAGCTTATGTACACCAGTGTCTAACACTGTATGACACTATTTTCTGTAGATGAGCACTGTAACTTTCTTCTGAAATGAAGGGTGTTAATAGGGAGTTTGACCCCCTTTGCTGCAGGGGGTTACACTGGATGTTGGAATGTTGCTGTGAGGATCTGACTGCATTCAGCCAATAAGAGCATTAGTGAGGTCAGGTGCTGATGTTGGATTTTCAGTTCTGGATCACTTCAGCTCATCCCAAAGGTTTTGGATGGAGCTTAATCACTGCTCCACAGCCTAATGCTGGGGCCTTTATACCTCTCTAGCTGATGCTTGGCATCAGTCACAGTGACCTCATGTGTGGCTGCTCCAGAGTGCTCCATTCTATTGGTCAATGCTTTTCTATTGTACCAGCTGTGTGGGTGAACTGACCACCTGCATCAGCAATGGGTGCATCTTAGAGTGCGTGTGTGGTGTGTGTGTATGTGCATTTTCCAGGAACTTGCCTGAGGAATCTCATCTCCTCATCTTTCTTATCATCGTCGCTGATGATTTTGGAGGTGGTGACGCTGACCTCCACTCCATCCACCACAAACTTGCGCGTGCGTTTCAGTGTCCCACGTAACAATCGTGAACCCTACACAGAGAGAGAGAGAGAGAGAGAGAGAGAGAGAGAGAGAGAGAGAGAGAGAGAGAGAGAGAGAGAAAATGTTATGAGAGGTATTATTTTAATGTTTGAAGTTAAAACTAGGGCTGCAAGTTATAACACGTGTGGTGGTGGGTTATGAATATCATTACAGCTGCGATCTGGTCACAGTAGATCACCACAAGGCAAAGCCTCTAAAATTGTTTCAAATACAAATTTTGAATATTGTCAATTATGTACACCAAAAAGTAGTTTCAGCAGCTTACCGTTAAGAAACTGTGTTTGTTTTTTAGCAACCAGCAGAGCAATGATACAGGTTTACTGACTGAATGCTTATAGACCAGTGTGGTAAGAGTACAGTATCAAATAGTGAATTTTGTGAAGTGTTACATGTTCCTAATAATTAGAATTGGTCTGAAATTAGAATTACAGTAAATAACTATCAGATTACTGGAATCACTATCGGCCTAGAAATTCCATGTCGGAGCCGTTACAGCAGAGGCAAACTCAGCAAAGCCAATTACTGAAACAGGAAAATGAAGGGAGGAGTAAAAACTAAATGATGTGTAGAGAGAGATAAGGAGTGTAAGAGAAAGAGGGAGGAGGAAATGTGAATTAAACATAATAGACGAGTGTGAGGTCACTGTACAGGAAGGAGTGAGATTTGGCTAATTTCACAGATCCGGTTGAAACTACATAGGGGTTATTCTGGGGTAGGAAGTGACAGCATTACTTATCTACAGCCTGGCCTGGAGCTCCAACACAAAGCTCAGGAGGTCTAGATTGTATAAAGCTCAGGAGATCTAGACTCTAAGAAGCTCAGGAGGTCTAGACTCCAGAAAGCTCAGGAGGTCTAGGCTCTAGGAAGCTCAGGAGATCTAGACTGTAGAAAGATCATTAGATCTAGACTATAGGAAGATCAGGAGGCCTAGACTCTAGAAAACTTATTCTGGGGTAGGAAGTGACAGCATTACTTATCTACAGCCTGGACTGGAGCTCCAACACAAAGCTAAGGAGGTCTAGATTGTATAAAGCTCAGGAGGTCTAGGCTCTAAGAAGCTCAGGAGGTCTAGACTCTAAGAAGCTCAGGAGATCTAGACTCCAGAAAGCTCAGGAGGGCTAGACTCCAGAAAGCTCAGGAGGGCTAGACTCCAGAAGGCTCAGGAGGTCTAGACTCCAGAAAGCTCAGGAGGTCTAGACTCCAGAAAGCTCAGGAGGTCTAGACTCCAGAAAGCTCAGGAGGTCTAGACTCCAGAAAGCTCAGGAGGTCTAGACTCCAGAAAGCTCAGGAGGTCTAGACTCTAGAAAGCTCAGGAGGTCTAGACTCTAGGAAGCTCAGGAGGTCTAGACTCTAGGAAGCTCAGGAGATCTAGACTCTAGGAAGCTCAGGAGGTCTAGACTCTAGGAAGCTCAGGAGATCTAGACTCTAGGAAGCTCAGGAGATCTAGACCTCTCCCCTAAAATCTCACAAATCCGTGGGCCAGAGAAAAAATTGTTTTTATTTCATTCTTAATTAAATGTTATGCTATAACCCGAACAGCTGAAATGCAGCTAGTGTGTTTGGTGATATGACTGGTGTGGAATTGTGCAGAATTGGGGTGTAACCGTGGTCCCATAGATTACTGTTGGGGTAGGAGAGTCAGAGCGTGCATTACGGTGCAGTGCATGCTGGGGAATGTAGTGCAGCGCGTTGTGAAACGAGCTAATTTTTATAGAAAATTAAAATACTTTTGGGGGCCAGATAGGATTGTGTCGTGGGCCTGATCTTGTGTTTGACACATGGGATCTAGAATAAACTCTAAACCTTCCGTAAGCTCTCTAGTGCCTGAACTAACGAGGCAAACAACTGAGCATCCAACTGTCTGATTACTTTTAACCCTCTGAAATGGGGGACTATGTGTAAAGGGCTGTGGTTTCTATATGGTTCAGACAACACAGATATGAATATCTTCAAATTAAAGCTGAACGTTTTGCACTTTAACCTCATACCCATTGTTTTTTTTTTCCAACATGCATGAGTACAAAGTAATTAATAAGCCGCCTGTATGTATTGTATTCCACTGTAACCCAGACAGATCAGAATCAATAAGCTGGCCTTTAGGCCTCAGCAGGTATCCTGGGACGTGGTGGGAAGAAAAGACATCACTAAACTTCTGGAAGCTAAAAGCCTATTTACTGCAGCCAGCTGGGTAAACATGCTTCTATTGAAAAAAAGGAAAAAAAGGCCAAAAAGCCAGTGTAAGCAAACAGTTCATGTCTGCCATGCTGGAGTAGAGCCTCAAAAAGAGTTTTATTTCTTATACCTTGTTACATCTCCTTTCCACTTGTGTGTGATCTTATGTTCATTTCCATTCATTGCATTTAAAGTCAATAAAAATATTTCGGAAAGTGTGTCTTCACATGTTCTAGGTCATTACAGTGAAAATGAGCCTCTTACAAACTAAAACTAGCCTTGCTGCTGACTACATTCCACACTGTTCACAGTCACCGTGAACAGCTGGAGTGCAATTCAAAAGAAGGAAAAGAAAAAACACACATGCTGAATAATCTTGTTCTGGAAAAAATGAGCATATTACAAATGACCGCCTGCTCTGAGTGATGAATAGCATACCAGGGATGGCAGCCCATCAGTCCATCAACCAGAAACTGCCCACGACAATGGACACACAGAAGCAGCACGGCAGAGCAGAATGGGCCTCAGACAAAGAGGCGTTGGTAGAAACGGATGGAAAAAGTGACAGTAACTCAGCACACTGGCTGCTTGGGAGAAGGATGGAGATAGAGGAGCTTCAGATAACTGATAGAACGAGAAAGAGAGAGAGAGAGAGAGAGAGAGAGAGAGAGAGAGAGAGAGAGCAGAACTGTATATGTGGTCTGCTGCTTCTGTTTAATAGTAAATATAGCACAGTGGCATGAGAACAGTCATAATACCTCATTACGTATCTGTAATACCTGCTCTGCTTGTACCGAATACTTCTATTATTCTTCTTGTTTGTTCTCCGTCGGGTGAGGCTAAATAATTCGCTGTTACAGGCTACACACAAATAATTAAGATTTTTCCAATCCTTACATGGAGCCGTGCTGGTACTACCAGTTTTTTTTTTTCAATTAAATTTTGCAATAAAGCTTTGAACCCCTACTTGAGCCGAAACATTAATCGTTTTTATATCGAAAACGCAATTTAACAAAGGGCAATTTTCAAACTGCAAGAGCTGCAATTGTTTTAAAATAAAGCTTTATCAAAAAGGTTTTAAGAGTGGAAATTAAACCTAATAACACAGAGCTGGTGAAGTGCCTTTAGGTGAGTTAGAACAATCAAAGGCAACCAAAACTCCATGTGTTGCGGACATCACAACCACAACTTACTGGCAGTTTGGCACATTACATTCAAGGGTCAAGCCGCAAGCCAGAAAAGGTGTATATTCTAGATTTCTTGGCCAAAACAGGCCTGAACTTTATATCTTATAGATAATAATCGCGATTTAAACTGCGGCCACAATATTAGTCAGAAAAATCGCAATTAGATATTTTCCGCAAATCGTTCAGCCCCAACCCCTACATGGACTTTTATTATCTACCTATTCCTCTAAATATTCATACCCATTTCTAAGGACTTCCATCTCTGTTGTCACTGAGCAGCCTGACTTATCGGTGTAACTCGAGGCAGCAGACTGTCACACCTTCTGTCTCTGATGTCAGTATTTATGGCTGATACAGTGAGGAAACTAGCGTCAGCAAATCTGAGGAACTTCTGTCGTGCTATACAGTGATAAGGTTTCAAATAAGCGTGTTAACTAGCAATCAATGCTAACAGCTGACTCTGGAGAACCTTCAGCTTAAACTATCAATCAGAGGTTTAGTCCCTAAAATCTTGAATACAAACAAAACAAAGACACTGTCACTGATGTGAAGCGCCACTCTCTTGACCCAGAAGCTAAGTAGAAGTGTTAACAGCACCCCCTTTTGGAAAGCCTGGTAAAACTGAGTGAGTGAGTAGCTTCACAGCTCAAAATCAACACCGGATCTTTCCCAACGATGTGACTTTTTACATGATGACAAACAAAAAAACCTGACATAAATAATGAGCTCTGAATTTAGGAAATTTGACAAAAATAAAGTGGGGCTATTGATGGGTTCTCTGGATGTTCTGAGTGGGGCTGTAGATGGGTTCTCTGCATGTTCTGGGTGGGGCTGTAGATGGGCTCTCTGCATGTTCTGGGAGGGGCTGTTTATGTGTTCTGTGTGTGTTCTGGGAGGGGCTGTAGATGGGTTCTCTGCATGTTCTGGGAGGGGCTGTAGATGGGTTCTCTGCATGTTCTGGGAGGGGCTGTAGATGGGCTCTCTGCATGTTCTGAGTGGGGCTGTAGATGGGCTCTCTGCATGTTCTGGGAGGGGCTGTAGATGGGCTCTCTGCATGTTCTGAGTGGGGCTGTAGATGGACTCTGTTCTGGGTGGGGCTGTAGATGGGCTCTCTGCATGTTCTGGGAGGGGCTGTAGATGGGCTCTCTGCATGTTCTGGGAGGGGCTGTAGATGGGCTCTCTGCATGTTCTGGGAGGAGCTGTAGATGGGCTCTCTGCATGTTCTGGGTGGGGCTGTAGATGGACTCTGTTCTGGGTGGGGCTGTAGATGGGCTCTCTGCATGTTCTGGGAGGGGCTGTAGATGGGCTCTCTACATGTTCTGGGTGGGGCTGTAGATGGACTCTGTTCTGGGAGGGGCTGTAGATGGGCTCTCTGCATGTTCTGGGAGGGGCTGTAGATGGACTCTCTGTATGTTCTGGGTGGTGCTGTAGATGAGCTCTGTTCTGGGTGGGGCTGTAGATGGGCTCTCTGCATGTTCTGGGAGGGGCTGTTTACGGGCTCTCTGCATGTTCTGAGAGGGGCTGTAGATGGGCTCTGTTCTGGGTGGGGCTGTAGATGGACTCTGTAAATTCTGGGTGGGGCTGTAGATGGGCTCTCTAAGTTCTGGGTGGGGCTGCAGATGCAGAAAGAATCTCTGTACTTTTTTTTGGTGGGGTGCAGACAGACTCTGTACGTTTTGGTGGGGGTGCAGACAGACTCTGTACATTTTGGGTGGGGGTGCAGACAGACCCCTGTACATTTTTGGTGGGGGTGTAGCTGGGCTCCCTGTCCGTTTTGGTGGGAGTGTAGACAGACTCTTCTCTGTTTGTCCTTTCCCACACCCAGCTCCAGCTCAGTAACTCTACTGTACTGCTGTACCACCCACTGCCCACTGAAGCCTCTTTTTTCCCCCAGAATGTTCCACCAGCTCTCACAAGCAGGCCCACTGTTCAGACACATTTCTCTGCCATACAGGAACAGCTCTCTGGTACAGGGGCATAAGGAGCTGAAGCAACGCTTATGCTGCCAAGGCCACAGCACTGTCAATCACCATGCGGCCTTCTAGCTTTTAACTCTATTTTAATAAGACGGGAACCTTTAGGGCCTTCTAGACCTTCAGAGAAGGCCTTATGATTTCTGGGAACTAAATATTACAACTGTTAGTTCAATTTTATTTCAAAGAAGCACATGTTTGCTGTATTTCAATTCTGCATGTATTGTAGTAATAGTCTTATCTCATTCTCATCATTTTGATTGTAAAAGGAGGGGATAAAATACTGAAACTGCAAAAGGAAAATTATCCAATCAGGATTGTTTTTTCCCCTTCTTAGATTCAGGCAAGCAAGCTCACCCTCTGGCCAGGACCTCAGGAGCTGGACTGAAGGATCTACGCATCGGATTAACCACCAACATAATAAGGGTTAGTGACAGAGGAATCAATCAATCAAGTTTTCCAATGGGCAGTGACTCAACAGGAGTTATATTAGTTACTCCTAGCTATGTGAATTTCGGAAGTGACCTCATGCAATTAGCCTAGAAAGACAAAAAAACACTTCTTTAAATATCAAAATATATCATTCATTGTGTAAATGCAGTAGTGGTAGTGTTATTACTGTAATAGTGTGGGACTAATATTTACAGTTTATTGTACCAGAGGAGCATCATTAACCACTGGTTTATTTTGTTCTAACCAGTTATCAGCTGTAGAGGGTGGTATGGAAAACTGGGGAAGGAATCAAAATGAAAATGTATTTCTAATCTCTGCTGCTGGATATTATGTGGTCTTTTGTTTCTGAAATAAAATGTTACCAAAGTGAGCCTGACACCGGCATTAAACTCCTAGCAGCAGAAAACTGATGATCCAGAATCAGCACAAAGAGTTCAAACTGAGCATACAGAGGAAAAAAGAGAGGAACAGAAAAAAAAAAAAAAGCAAGAGTTAAGCAAAAAATATTCATTCACAGTTTTCCCACTATCGCAAATGTGGTCAAAAAGCCACGACATGCATGGAGTCTAAAAAACTTTGTCTTCAGGATCAGTGCTACTATTGTTTTTAGCTACATGAAGTACTTAAGGCGAATCTAACCTTCATCATTCTGCCCGGTTAGGAACTCTGTGTCTAAGCAGTCTTTCTGTTAGAGAAAATCACTGCTATTGCGCCTTATGGTGAACGAAAATGTTCAAAATCTGTTACATTTTGTCCTCTGTACATTTTCCCCCTGAATGTTGCTGGATCATCTGAATTAACAGGTCGGTTAATAGTCAAAATATGAATGTTGCAACAGGCAAGCTAACATGCATTAAACTGACATCAGAAGCCTGGCAACCTCACCAAAAATAGCAAATAGCCCTTTAGCTTTGCCAAATGATGTATTTAAGAGATCTGACAGGGGTAGTCTAGAGTTTGCTTAGCTAGTGTTGTTATATAATATAGTGTTGAAGTTTAATAATAGACTTTATCATTTCACTGTACAGGAGTGTTAGCTTGCTTGTAGCACGGCTAAATGTAGCCACATTTCAGGAGATCCAATGACAATCAGGAAAAAGTGTACATTTGTCAATATCTATCTATCTATCTATCTATCTATCTATCTATCTATCTATCTATCTATCTATCTATTCATCCATCCATCTATACTTCTATCTATACTTCTATCTATACTTCTATCTATACTTCTATCTATACTATCTATTTATCTATTCATCCATCCATCTATCTATCTATACTTCTATCTATACTTCTAGCTATACTTTTATCTATACTTCTATCTATCCTTCTATCTATACTTTATCCATCCATCCATCTATTTATCTATTTATCCATCCATCCATCTATTCATCCATCCATCCATCTATGCGTCTATCTATGCTTCTATCTATTTATCTATTCATCCATCCATCCTTCTATCTATACTTCTATCTATACTTCTAGCTATACTTTTATCTATACTTCTATCTATCCTTCTATCTATACTTTATCCATCCATCCATCTATTTATCTATTTATCCATCCATCCATCTATTCATCCATCCATCCATCTATGCGTCTATCTATGCTTCTATCTATTTATCTATTCATCCATCCATCCTTCTATCTATACTTCTATCTATACTTCTATCTATACTTCTATCTATACTTCTAGCTATACTTTTATCTATACTTCTATCTATCCTTCTATCTATACTTTATCCATCCATCCATCTATTTATCTATTTATCCATCCATCCATCTATTCATCCATCCATCCATCTATGCGTCTATCTATGCTTCTATCTATTTATCTATTAATCCATCCATCCATCCCTCCATCTATATTTCTATCTATACTTTTATCTATACTTCTATCTATACTTCTATCTATACTTTATCCATCCATCCATCCATCCATCCATCCATCCATCCATCTATGCTTCTATCTATACTTCTATCTATCCATCCATCTATTCATCCATCCATCCATCTATACTTTTATCTATATTTCTATCTATCCATCCATCTATTTATCCATCCATCCATCCATCCATCCATCCACCCACCTACCTACCTACCTATGTACATCTTCATCACACAGTGTGATGGTGGCAGTTTTCGGAAATATCTTTCATTTTTTCCATAGAGAAAAACCTCTTAGACCCTGAGTTCCTAATATGGTCATGAAGCCGATTAGAGAATGATGCACAACTTCAGATGTCTATTGGTTTTCTGTTCCGGAGTAAAATTAAAGAAGCAAACTTCAGAGACCAATCACATCTTGGCTGATCAACGACATTTGAAGAAAGGAGGAAAACTGTATAAATTGGATTTTTCGCCGAACTTTGCAGGCAAACACATTCACACACAGACCTACCCGAACAGCCACGGAGCCGGTGTCTTTGTTTATTGAGATATCCCCTGAGGTGTTCGGGCTGAGGTCCATGCTGCCTGTGTCCGAGTAGCGCTTCACTATCCCTCCGTTAGCGCGAGGCGGTGCGCCCTTCATATCTTCTCCTTCAACCGCCTCAGACCCTGCAGTTCCATTTCTCAACAGTGGGGGCAGCGTGGAGATGGAACCTGGCATTTCTTCATCGCGTTGTTCGCTGGGTTCTTCCTCATGTTCTTCCGGGTTCTCCACATTTGGCAGAGGCCCACTGGGCTCTGCAGGTGTCAAAGGTGAAGGTGACTCTGACTCCAAAGTCTCCGCCTCCTTGACCTCCTTTTCCGAAGTAGGCGTGCTTTGGCCGTCTTCGATGCCTGAATCGGAGCTGGAAGTTTTTCCAGACGTCTCGCTTTCAGGCTTGTCGTGATCCATCAGAAGCTCTTCTTCAGGAAGTTTGTCACTAAGCTCCTCCTCCTTGTGAGGATCCTCAGGCATGGCCGCCTCAGGTTCCGTTTCTGCTGGGCTCTCAGGAGCTTCAGGTGTTTCGGGTGTTTCTGGAGCTTCAGGCGATTCGCCGACCGCGTGGTCGTCCAGACTGGTCTGACTGGTTTCAGATGGATCTTTGCCCGGGGGCTGCAGATGGAAGAGAAAACAAAGCAGTAAATTTGACTGTTTCACTGTAGGCTTTGCTCCAGTTACAATGAAAATGGAAACTGAACCATTCTGCTTCTCCATGAGCCGAAACAGCACAGCTTAGGGTGATGATTATAAATTAAAGGGCCCGAATCCCGCATTTTTGTTGCACTTTATCTGTTCCCCTGGGGGGCACTTATAGCATCTGTGTGCTTTAATGCACAAAAAACATTTATAATTAGTTTCTACATGACCATTTTCCAACCTCTATTTATCTCTTAATCTTCAACAGGTTATTTTTGTTACTGTGCCTTTAAGACTGATATATGGTCTTGCGCTCTGTTCTGATTGGCTGCTCTGTATTGTGCCATGTTCAAAAAGCAGTTCAGCCTGAAACACTCCTTTCAGCTTCAGTATGAATGGCTATAACTAAACTGCAGTAGCCTGAATAGACAGATATGTAAATGTGTTGGTTTTCGTGACATCACAGAAGCAAGGATTTCAAAATTGGTTGTTTTTGCAGCCTAGTGTCCACATCAGGACTGTTTGCACTGGTGAGTAAATGCCACATTTTGATACTTTTACAATGTTTACAAACTACCAAAAACAAAAAGTGAGAAAAACTCAGTTTTCCATATATGGGCCCTTTAAAGCTGCATGAAAGTTGATTATGGTGAAATGTTTATGGATTTTAATTGTAAACATCATTTATTTAGTAAAAAACACTGGATAGTGCTCTACATTGTTAATATGATACCGATGGTCATTCCGGCGGACTGCAGTACACTACAGGGAGTGTAGGGGGCGATATGGCTTCTATTGTTTCCCCTGAACAATAAAAGTAGAAATCCCTCGATGCACGAGCCTCGACTCAAATGGCACACTTGCGGTCCTGCAGTCTTCATTTGTCTTTGCCCACAAGACCCACAAGGCCGCTGCATGTCCCAATTTTCAATTTAGCATTAAAAAAATGCCTGTGGTTCTCAAAACCAGACATCAGGAACCCCCAGACAATCCAGATTTTTGCTCCAACCCTCATAGGGATACAGCAAAAATGTGGACTGTCTGGGGGTCCCTAAGGATCGGTTTGCAAACCACTGCTCTGTGTGCCCAACCTTAGAGTCAGCAGCGTCCTTTCACCCACAATGCCTTGAGACAGAGCCAAGGACTCCTGGTGAAATCACATTTTGTTGATTTTTAAAGTGAAAATAACTTTATTTTCACTTAATAATTTTTAAGTGAAAATAAGTTCACACTTCCACTACAGGGGAAAACCTAAATATGGGATTTTTTATAGCAAAGTATTAATTTCTATTTACTTTAGTTTAACATGATAAAAAAAAAACTTTGCCATAACTTTGTTACACATTTTATGTTTTATGTATTTCTTTCAAAATATGTTAGCAAATTTATAAATGTAACAAACATACAATAACTGTGCATTAAATGTGCAGAAGTGTGTCTCTGTAGAGGATGTGTTCACTTATTCACACTTAGAAAATCAACAAAACATCATTTGACATCCAAGCTTCTACACGACTGTATGTGCCAGGGGTCAGCAACACGCAGCTCTGGAGCCACAAGCAGCTCTTTTACTGCCCTGTTGTGGCTCCACAGCAGAATCAGATTTGTAGGTAAAAATAAAATAATCCTCCTTTACAGTAAAATAAAGCTCTGCTGATCGTTCAACACAGTTTAACTCCAGTTCTGGAGTTAATGTAGAACTGCTGATTCACCCTTTAACCCTGAAGGTTGGTGCGCAGACTTCTGGTCACCATAGCAACAATGGCAATCTCGCCTAGCAGGTAGCTAATGAAAAGGCAAAGAGAAAGATTTCAGACGAACGTCCATAATTTGGAGACGGGTTGACTTATTTGCATTCATAATCACTCCAGCTGGTTTCCTGATACGTTTAATCTGCAATGAGAAACTGTCAAACATTAAAAAGTCACAAGGCTGAAGTCAGTTTCTCATTTGCGAGCTTCTCATCTGAATGTTCACGTTCCACCTTAAATGGCA
This sequence comes from Colossoma macropomum, assembly GCF_904425465.1. Taxonomy (NCBI): domain Eukaryota; kingdom Metazoa; phylum Chordata; class Actinopteri; order Characiformes; family Serrasalmidae; genus Colossoma; species Colossoma macropomum. Next base: position 6,541,171 of record NW_023494800.1, read on the forward strand.
CAGCAGTTACATTTTGGCGCCTCAGGCACCATTTAAGGTGGAACGGGAAGATTCAAACAAGAAGCTGGCGAATAAGAAGCGACTTCAGCCTCGTAAAAAATCAAACGTTGAGAGACATTTTACAAAAAACTGTCCTACTTTTGGAAAAGTTTCCTGCCGGAGATGTGAGAAAAGCAGCTATAGTTGAGCTAAAGCTTAAAGCAGAGCAAAGTAAGTCTGTGTTTTCTTGTTTAGTGAATTTGTTAGCCTATATTAGCACATCAGCACATACTGAGACATATTTACAGCCAACATGGCAAAATGGACATAAAATGTTTCGATTTTTGTTGAAATGGCTCTTCTTAACAGTTGGGTTGCCGACCCCTTGTATGTGCAGTCTTGGAGGAGGATTAGGGTGCTATGTGAGACAGGGCTACAGACGGAACTTTCAAGGATGGAAGCGGCAAAGAGAAAAAGCACAGAAGGCAGAATGTTTGATCAGCTGAATAATCAAATAATAATCTATTGGTTAAGCCAGTTTAGAAATAACTGTCACAGCTCTATTATAAACACATAAAAGCGACTGAAGCATTCAGATGAGCTCATAAACATACAGCTACAGCATATGGATTTGTCAATTATTTTATTAGCCCTTTACCTGCTGACAGTACATTAACCAGATTTCTCTCTCTCGCTTGCTCGCTCTCTCTCTCTCTGACTGCAGTGACAAGTTCTGCAAACGCTGATGTGAAACACTACCATGCTCGGTCGTACAGTACGAGCTGACACTCGACAGTGCTATTTAACAGGTGCGGCCCGAAGCAGCCAGGCTGTTGCTTCACTAATTAATGAGCTTGCCCTTGAACTTGAGTTGGAATGCCAGCAATCCTGCTGAAGCGTAAGCACCACATCCTTCAGTCAACACCTGCACAAGGAGCCCCTCCTTCTATAAGCATTGTACAGGGATGTGCACCTGAGTGTCTTTATAATGGGGAAAAAATCACTTTTTAAATTTACAAAAAAAAAAAAGTTTGATGTGGTTTTAAATATTATTTAAAGTTTCAGAACTTATTATAAATTCCCCAGTCCATACAGTCTATATCTGGAAGCTAAGCTAATACATATGGAAACAGCCCATTTTGAAATCACTCTTTTTGTGATGTCATGGACTAATTTACATATATCCACCTATCTAGCCAATAGCAGTTCAGCCCTGCTCAATCACACTGAAGTTATAAGGAGTGTTTCAGCCTGGACTACTTTTTGAATCAGTCATAACACAGGACTGCCAATCAGAACAAGGCTCATTTACATACACATACATACATGCAGGGTATGGGCTCTTTAAATGACCTTTAGGAAGTGGATGAAACCATCTTGATTGATCATTAAAGCCCTTGTTGGACGGTGGATGAAGGCCAGCAGTAAAATGAAGGGAGAAGGTTTTAAAAGGGATGGAAGTGTTTATTCTGGTCAGTGCTTGGCATTGTGTTTCTAAGGCCAGTTATTTTGGACTGAAATGCCAGGCTTTCCTGAAATAGGCCTTTATACACAGGCGCCAGATTTGAAGTTGGGTGGGACTGCAATGTTAAAGGAAGTTTAAACACAATATGAGAGAGAGAGAGAGAGAGAGAGAGAGAGAGAGAGAGAGAGAGAGAGAGGAAAACAAGAGGGGGAGAGAGGGCACACAGGAACTGGAAAGACAGAGAAAGAGAGGCCAATGAGAGAGAGAAAGAGAAATAGAGAGAGAAAAAGAGAGAGAAAGGAAGAGAGAGGAACAGAGAGTGTGTGTGAGAGAGAAAGCAAACAATAACAGGAAAGAATGACAGAGAAAGAGAGAGGCCAATAAGAAAAAGAAAAAGAGAAATGGAGAGAGAGACAGAAACAGAGATAGAGGGAAAGAGAGAGGAAGAGAGGAACAGAGGAAGACAGAGCCAAGGCTGTATGTGACAGTCTGCAGTTTGGCTGACTTTTATTGTCCTGTAGCTGATAAGCTCACACTGGTCAGCAAGAACACAACACACTCGGCCTCGCGCTACAAACCCTGACCTAATCTTTCACCCCAAGATGTCTTGTTCAGCTTTTCCTGCCCTTTCCAATGGACATGGAGCCCACAGCAGCAGAAACAGCAGTGAAGAGGAAAAAGGTGTCAGGAAGGACAGGGGAGGAAAACTGCATCGAACTGCAGGTGGTGACTCAAACGCATCGACTCTGGAACGTTAGATTCCACTATAATCAATTAGAGTTGTATGCGAAAGTTTGGATGTCGTGGTCAAATTACATATTTTGTTGATTTTCTAAGTGAAAGTAAGTTTGTCTGTTTAAGACCTTTAACATGCTGGAAAAAAATAATATATATACAGGGTGATTAAAAAAGATTCATCTGAATTTAAAATAATGTATTTCACTTGTAAATCATTACAGAGCAATGCAGTGAACTGTAAATGGTTTAAGTGAGAATGAAGTTTATTATGTAATTTTACAAGTGCTCAGTATGAACCTCCTCCAGCTGTACGGACATCAATGCCATAGTCAGATTCATCACGTACTCGATTGAGCATGTCGGGTGTCGCTGCACTCACGGCTCTTTCAGTGTGATTTCGGAGATCATCCAGTGTTGTGGAACCAACGATGAACGCTCTGAGCTGTTTGAGCTTCACTGCCCACGAAAATCACATTGCAGTTATGACGGATTCACTCTTATTGAAGTGGTGAACGCAAAACGCTTTCTGCTCAGGGGTCGCATCTCCTCTCAGACTGAAGGGAGCTGTCTTCCACTGACCGTCAGAAACTCTATGACCCCCTCTTTCAGTTGGTATGTGATTGGTTCCTAAGCGCCTGACGGTTGTAAAAATATGGCGCTTTGAAATCGGATTAATCTTTTGGAATCACCCTGTATGATGTGTCAGAGCTTTTGCACAGACCACAACTTATGCTGTTTTTTTCCCCAACATGTTAAACCCAGCAAGGAAGTAGAATTGCACTAAATTTAGCAGGAAAGTCATATTTAAGTGTGTTCTCTGTACAGGAAGTCCAACTTTATTTTCACTTAGAAAATCAACAAACTGTGTCATTTGACAAGGGGTGTCTAAACTTTTGCATGTGAGAGTAAGTAATGTTAAGGTTGCATTCGATCATGTGAGAAATATTATTATTTAGAAATGTTGCTGTTTTGTACTGCGGTGCAGAAAGACTTGCACATGCAGAACTGATAACTGTCTCTTTACTGGATTTCCTAAGAAAAACAGTCCATCCTCTAAAACCCGTACGAAATGCAGCAGCACGGATCCTAATAAAATCAAACCAGAGCGCTCACATCACCCCCTTTTAGAAAGATCTGCTCTGGCTGCCTGGATCTTTTAGGATAGGTTTTAAAGTTCTGTTACTAGTTTTAAAGCTCTAAATAACTTTAAAGCAGCACTTACATCACAGAACGTCTCTCTGTTTATGTTCCAACACGTATTCTTAGATCTGCAGACTCCGTCCTTCTGCATGTTCCGTCCATAAATTACAGAGCGCACGTTGTTATGCTTCTAAACTGTGGAGCTCAATTCCTCCTTAACAGTCAAGCCTGGTACCCACGTTTACGAAACACCTAAAAACTTAGCTTTATTTACATTTATTATGCATAACAATCTTCATCTTTTCATTTTAAAAGCTTTTATGTTACTCAGTTTTTAGCGTTATTTTATCTAATTTCTCTATACTTTTGCTTTCATTTGATAAACTTACTGTTTCACTGTAAAGCACTTCGAGCTCTATAAATAAAGTTATAAAATAAAGGAAGTGAAGGAAGAAAAACAGAAGTAAGGAAAAATAATAAAGAAAATGAAGCAGGACAAGAGCAAGTGAGGTAGAAATAAAGGGAGTGAGGGAGAAAGAGAGAAAGAGAAGCAGAAATAAAGGAAGGGAGAAACAGAGGTAGAAAGGGAGAAATAAAGGAAGTGAAGAAGGGAAAAAGAAAGTCAGGGAGAAATACTAAAGAAATTGAGGGAGGAAAAGAGGAAGTGAGGACGAAATAAAGGAAGAGAAGGAGAAATGGAGGAATAGAGGGAGAAATACAGGAAGATGGGAGAAACAAGAGGAAGAGAGGGAGAAACAGAGGAAGAGAGGGAGAAACGGAGGAAGAGAGGGAGAAACGGACAGAAGTGAGGAAGAAAGGAAAAAAGGGAGAAACAGACAGAAGTGAGGGAAAAATGGAGGAAGAGAGAGAGAAATGGAGGAGGTGAGGGAAAAATAAGAGAAGTGAGACAAATAGAAGAAGCAAGTCGATGGAGAAATAGAAAAAGCAAGAGACAAAGAGGAAGAGAAGGAGAAACAGACAGAAGTGAGGGAGAAATGGAGGAAGACATGGAGGAAAAGAGAGAAAGAAATGCAGAAAGAGAGGGAGAAATAGAAGAAGAGAAGGAGAAAGACCAAAAAGAGGGAGAAATGGAGAAAGAGGGAGAAATGGAGGAAAAGAGGGAGAAATTGAGGAAGAGGGGGAGAATGACAGAAAAGAGGGAGAAATGGAGGAAGAGAGAGAGAGAAATGGAGGAAGAAAGGGAGAAATAGAGGAAGAGAGGGAGAATGACAGAAAAGCGGGAGAAATGGAGGAGGAGAGGGAGAAATGGAGGAAGAGAAGGAGAAATGGAGGAAAAGACGGAGAAATTGAGGAAGAGAGGGAAAATGACAGAAACGAGGGAGAAATGGAGGAAGAGAGAGAGAGAAATGGAGGAAGAAAGGGAGAAATAGAGGACGAGAGAGAGAGAAAGACAGAAGCGAGGGAAAAATATAAGAATAGAGGGAGAAATGGAGGAAAAGAGGGAGAAACAGACAAAAATTAGAGAGAAATGGAGGAAGAGAGGGAGAAACAGAGGAAGAGAGGGAGAAATAAGTCAAACAGAAGTGCTTACAGCTGAGATGTCTGCAGGTTCTTCCTCGTCTGCGTCCTCGTGGCTGTCGTCCATCTCCTCCATCACCTCCATCACCTCCGCCTTGGCCTCGGCCACCAGCTCCCGCACGGGACGGTTAGACTTCACTGACTTTACAAACGGGTGCTGTGGGACGGAGAGTGAACACGGTTTTACTCTCTAAAATGCAGAAGCAGCGTATTGGCCTCAAACAACACAGCAACAGAGGTGCTCAGAGTTTCTGTCAGTAAAGACAGTTTTCACCATAATATCAAATACCACAATAACATATGTGAATATTTAATATTTCCCAGCATCTTAAGACACATTTGTCTCTTAAAGTGCTGGTTTGTTAAAAAAAGTGACCTTGGTATTCCTGGTATTCCCCAGACCCCAAATGTAGTCGATCAGCCAAGACGTGTTTGGTGTCTGATATGTTTGGTGACGGTCCCTAAATCATCACACAGTTCAAACCAGTGTAGACTGTATGATCTGTATAGTGCGCACACAGTGCTAATTGGTGTACATAAGCTTCCACTATTTATTAGCTACATTAGCCTCTTAGCTCCAGAACAAAGCTAAAGAAGCAAACGTCAGACACCAAACATGTCATGTCTGATCAACTGCTAACGTAAAACTGAGTTCAACACAAATCGACTGTACAACCACTTTAAACAGCAAATCATGGCTCCCGAGTGGCGCAACCGTCTAAGCGTTGGCCCTGTCATCAGGAGATCGCGAGTTCGATCCCTGGTGATGCTACAGTCGTCCGTAGCCGGGAGTCCAAGAGAGCACAATTGGCCTCGCTCTCTCTAGGTGGGTAGGATGGCCCCTCCTTCTCCCCCCATCACTCAGCGCGATGCTAGTCAGCCAGGCATCTGTTAGCTGATGTAACAGATCTGGCGGTTGGCGCCTTCCTCCGAGCGCGTTCGGCTGTCCAGTGACGTTGCGTGAGCGGCAGCTCGAAAAGAAGCGGTGGAGCTTCACAGGTCTCGGAGGAAGCCTGTGTTAGCCTTCACCCTCCTAGCGTTGATAGCATCGTGTGATTGGGGGAGTCCTAACTAGCGGGTGGAATTGGAGACGACTAAATTGGGGAGAAAAATCGGGTAAAAATAAAACAGCAAATCATGAAGTGGTTTACATTAAAATGTCAAGTGTAAACTGACCAGACCTTCACAAACATGAAAGTATAATAAATATGCACAATGATCTTTTATGTTGCGAGTACAATATGCCACAACATGACATCATCATATAATAACAGTATATGAAATATGCACTCACTGGCCATTTGATCAGAAACGCCTACCACACAGGCATATTTTGTATGTGTGTGTTTACTGACTGTAGCCCATCTGTTGCTGCACAATTCATCAGCTACCCTCTACCCTGCTCTTCAGTGGAAACGGTCCACCGTAGGACCACTGCTGACCAGATAGCATTGTGGTGAAAGACCACAGTGCACCCAACTAAAAATGTCCTGCCAACAGTAGTCCTGTGGTCAGAAACTCGCTACCATTTAAAAGCCAGGTGTGTGCACATACAAGTGCACACATACACTACAATGTCAGTCTCACGGCAGTGCTGAGCATATAAGATAATACCTGGTCAGTGGTGGTCCTATGGTGGTCCTTTTCCACTGCTGGACAGAGTCAAGGCGTGATTAAATGTGCAGCAACAGATGTAAATTTAAACTTATAAAGTGTACCTATAAGGTGTTTCTGATAAAATGGCCAATGAGAGTGAGCGTTCATGTTGTGTTTCTGTTATGTTGGACATCTCTTGTTTTACAGAATGTAATTCTATAAAGCTGCACTATGTAAGTTTTGGAGATTTGGAGACCTCTCTGGTGGAAATGTGTAACTGCACGCAACATTTTGTAACGCGGGTTGTGCTTCGGACTCCTCCTCCAAGCAGATGAATCTGATGGTTGCAAGCTCGTTGAAAGAGTGAGGTCTAGGCAACTTTTAAACGATTCACAAATTTAAAGTGCAGACGTATGGTGGTGCGTGTTCAGTCTATGGCGGATGTTGGAAAGGATGTAGATTAGTCCAGGTGGACGCTGGGGGGCGGGGGGGGATCACTGCGTTCAGTAGTCTTACAGCCTTGGGGAAGAAGCTGTTGTGGAGTCTGGTGGTTGTGGATAGGATGTTTGGGTACCTTCTACCAGATGGTAGGAGGGCAAAGAATCTATTAGAGGGGTGGGAAGGGTCGTCCACAATGCTGACCACCTTGCGGATGCAGCGCTTGCGGTAGGAGGTGTTGATCGTTGACCTGAATGATCTTCTCAGCTGTCCTTACAATCCACTGTAGGGTCCTGAGGTCCGAGAGCAATTCCTGAAGGTCCAGATGAGGTCATCGGTGACGTGCACACCAAGGAACTCAGAGCTTTTGACTCTCTCCACAGTTGAACCACTGATGTGCAGTGGAGAGTGATCACTGCAGTTCTTCCTGAAGTCTACAATCATCTCTTTTGTCCTTTCAACATTAGGAGACAGATCGCTGTCTCGGCACCAGTCTGCATCCGCTCCACCTCCTCCCTGTATGCTGACTCCTCACTGCTGCTGATAAGACCCACCACTGCAGTAAACATGAGGATGATTTGAGCTACGCTTTGCCGGACAATCATGAGTCAGCAGTGTGAATATCAGGGGACAGAGCACACAGCCCTGGGGAGCACTGGTGTTCAGGGGGTGGTACTGGAGGTGGTCTTGGCAATTCTGACAGACTGAGCACCACCACACTGATCACGTCTAGGGGCAGGGTGTCCCAATTTTTGTTGAGATAGAGGGGTAGGGTGAAGTGTTAGGGCTACATGGGACTACAAACGGAGGTTTTTCAGAGACTCCAAACAGAGTGATACGAGAAAAAAAAAGAGAGAACGGCAAGATGGCTGAACAAGAGACCAAAGAAACACACGAATGTGAGAATTTTCACCATTAAAAAATTACGATAACCATTGTAGTATCTTCGTAGTATTGTAGTATCGTTTCAATGTATTATGGTCCATTTCTTCATAACAAGCATAAAAAAATCGCTAATAGCATGCTAATGTCTCGGTAGCTAGCTAGCTAAATTTCCCATTCCACCTTAAATAATCCAGCAGTTCTGAAGCCTGAAGTGCCAGAATGTAACTGCTGCACCATTTAAGGTGGAACAGGAAAATTCGAACAAGAACCTGGTGAATATCTGACCTCAGCTTCTTATCACTAATGAATTGGCGGTGGGTGATAATAAATAATTGTCCCCCTTCTTTGAAAGCTTATGATTCCCTAAATGTAACTAAAGCCCAGCAGTGAGGAGCTGAACTTCACCCTCCTCTGCTATCACTGAAGATGGGCCGGGTCGCCTACAGAGCAGCGCTAGTAGCTGTTAATGAAATAATGTTTTTTTTTTTTTTTTCATTTTTTATTTCAGGGTCCCATTTCACAGGGCAAGATTTCAACCACTACCCCTTGTAACTCTGTTCCAAGGGTTTAGGGTGACACTCGAAAACAAGGGTAGGGGTAAAAAGAAGAAATGGGACTGGGCCGAAGTCTATGAACAACATTCTTACATAATTGCCTTTGCTGTCCAGGTGGGTTGGTGAGAGGTGAACGGCAGAGGATACGGCGTCCTCTGTAGACCAGTTAGGGTAATATGCGAACAGAAATGGATCCAGCGTGGAAGGAAGACTGTTTAAGTGTTTCATTATCAACTGCTCGAAACACTTCATGATCTACCACCGTCACCATATCTTCATCAGTACAATGTTGACTTTGTAACTGAGACCTAAACATGGAGCCAGACCTTCTTTTTGGCTCTATGCGTGTGAGGTTAATACGTAAAGACGTGGTCTGAAAAACCATCTGATGCCTCTGACTTTTAAATTAGAATTTCAGGCCCGAGTCACGGCAGCGCACGCACACCATTTTAGCGAGTGTTGGTAGTGCTACTTCTTTCAACTGTAACAAATAAAACTTGTGTGGAGGAGAACGTCAGAATTAGCCCATGGTGTGGGGGGGTGGGGCAAAAAAAACAAAAAAAACAAAACAAAAACAAGTCTTGGTTGGTACACAGGTAGTGTCAGAGCACTAACACAAACATGGAGAAAGCAGAAGTGTGATAGAGAGTGAAAAAAACCTGCAGCTTCATCCATTATTCAGCCTCTTTGCACCCCGGCTAATTGAATTGTCCCAGCTGGTGAAGGTAAGGCTGTGAGAGTGACTGGAACATAATGGGACCCAGTGGAGCCCCAAGCGAGCGGACAGTGCCAGCAATATCAATTAACTTCTCCAGTGACTCCAGTTAAGCTGATGGAGCCTCTGAAGCGTGTGAGAATGAATGGAGAAAGAGAAATGAAGCAGACGGCACGTAGCCACGGGTCAGAGCAAGCACATTAAATGGTTCATGCTGACCTGCTAGCTGAATTAGTTGGGGAACACGCAAGAAGAGTCCGACAAGGCTCATCATTTCATTTATTTATTTGTTTGTTTGTTTGTTTGTTTTTGTTAGTGTTTGCTGTAGCAGCTCCCCACTGTTGTGTTCTTGATCCGAGCAACACTGACATTAGATTTCATCTTCGTTTGCTAAGCCCACATCTTTAAGTTTGTAATTACAGACTGTAAACCATCTTTTGCTGTACAATTTATCAGCCCCCTTCTAACCCGTCCACCACAGGACCACCACAGGAGCACCGCTGACTAAGGCTGAACAATTAATAGTTTTTAGATCAAAATCATAATTTGAAAGAGTGCAGTTTTCAAATGGCAAGAGCTGCAATTTTAATTATATCCTATATACAGTTGTCTTAAGCTTTAATCGGGAAAATGAACCTTTTCAACTCCTTGGGACCACCGGTGGTCCCAAAACGCACTTTGTCATATTCTTCATAACTTTCATATTTCATAAGCTACATTCTAAAGCTGGGTGTGGTATGAGAGCTGTAACTGTCTTCTCTCCAAACAGATGGGTGATGTAATTTTAAACCCTTGTAATAAAAGAAGCTGAACTCAATTTTTTGTCTAGTGAAAGTCGACCCATTTTTCCACAAATCTGGGCTATAAACTATAAACAGATGGCGTCTCTTCAGTGATCTGCTCTGTAAAAATTATTTTTATAAAAAAATACAAAGAGCGTCTAAGATTTTTGGCTTTCAGCAGTAAATTGTAAGCATATAGCAATATGTGTGATCATAAAACACATGTTCTGTTAATCTGAGGGGAGCTTTTACAAAAAATAAATGAATAAATAAAATAAAAATTTAGTTATTTCATGCAGTTACTGAGTAATTTGCCTTACGGGTTGGTCATGTAAATTCAGATGGACAAACCAAAATATACCCTGGTCAATAAGAGGTTTAACACAGAGCTTGTGAACTGGCGCTCTGCCACACTGCATCCAGCGTACAAGCTGAAAAAATAAAAAGCTCCATTCTCAGACTGATTCACTCATATAAGCACCACACACTACCATGTCAGTTCCACTGCTGGCTGAGAACAGACCACAAACTAGAGGTGTGAGACATACTGGCACGGAAGTGACCACCAGTATGATGTTTTCTCATGATGTGAATTTTGCCAGCGTGGATCCTGAGATAAGCCCAAAAAATAATTAACCAGTGCCGTCAGATAAACAATGCTATAAACAGCTTAAGTAACGCTTATTAACTTAACAAAAGGGTGCTTTAGACAAAACTGCCCCGCTGTGGTGAGTCACATAGCCCATTACAATACATAAATACACTATATGGACAAAAGTATTGGGACACCTACACATTACACCCACAGGAGCTTTTATGAATCCCATTTTAAATGCATAGGCATTGATATGGAGTTGGTCCCCCCTTTGCAGCTACAACAGCTTCCACTCTTCTGAGAAGCTTTCTACAAGATTTCAGTCAGACAATGATGTTGGACGAGAGGGCCTGGCTCACAATCTCCATTCTAGTTCATCCCAAAGTGTTTGATGGGGTTGAGGTCAGGGCTCTGTGAGGGCCAGCCAGGCCTTTATGGACCTTGCTTTGTGCAGTGGGGCTCAGTCATGCTGGAACAGAAAAGGTTCTTCCCTAAACTGTCACACAAAGTTGGAAGCATAGAATTGTCCAAAATGTCTTGGGGCAGACTTAGTATTATTTTTTAACTTGAAGAGGTTATAAAAATTACAATAATAATAATAATAATAATAATAATAATAATAATAATAATGGCAAGAAATAATAGTACTAGGAACAGCATTAATAATTATTATTACTGTGGTGCTGTTTTATTCTTAATATTGTTACTAGTATACATTCATTCACATTTAGTTTGATACTTTTATAGCATTATCGCCCAAACAGTCCAAAATATGTGATTTGCATTTGTGTTCATATCGCCCACCCCTACCACCAACCAAACAATATCTGGTCACTTGTGGCTCTATGGTGGTCCTTTGCCACTGATGCATAGGGAAGAGGAAAGTGATAACCTGTGTATCAGCAGATGGGCTACAGCCTGTAACTGTAAACCTACAAACCGGACCTATAAGGCATGTGTTTCTGATAAAATGGCCAATGAGTGCAGATAAGGCTTAATTTGTAAATGATAAGGTCTCAGAACACTGAGCAGTGATGGATCTAGTAGGCCGATGGGGGGGAGGGGGGGAGGGGAAAAAGTTCATCAGATGGAGCTCAACGTGAGCTTTACCCATAACAGTAGCTCTTACGACTAATGAGCATTAATGAGGTTCTTAAATAGTTAATGAATAGCACAAGCAAGTAAGCGTCACCTCTAGAGATAAATGGATTTAATATGTGAACGAGGTGCCGGATCCGATCTGGGAGGTATCGGATTCAGATCGGGTTTGTTTCGGGAATAACTGAATCCAGGAACGAGGTGTGTGTTTCTAATAGGCGCTCAATGTAAACGAGTATGTAAAATCTTAATTTCTGCTTGGAAACAAAACTCAAACTTTGACCTGCTTGCCATTTCTCACACTTTGGGGCAATAAATAGTATGAACATTCTGTGTTGCCGCTGAGGGCAGCCGCACTGACACTTCCTGCACACCCTTCCAAAGCTTAACTGCAGATTCAGATGAAAGCCTCAAGCCTCAGAGTCTGCACTGCTAACCCGGTTTCTCACGCAAACATCCTGTCGTCTACAGCGCACTTTTAGCTGAGTGTGTGAGGTGATGTGCTCAACTCCGGAACGCAAACCCACAACACACATCACACATCTTCACTTAGTAATTTTAAAATACAGCTTTTTACTTTCGCTTTCCTCAAGATCTTATTCTTATCACTGAATGTAACCTAATAGAACTAAATGGGGAGAGATCACAGTCTCATGAAGTGTTTTTGGAGGCCCCCTGCTTTTGCTTCCTTTTCTTTCTTTGCTTTTTGCTTAGAAGCAAGCAGAGATGAATCAGAACGTTTGAATGTTTAAATATAGTCATAAATGTTTTAGAAATCAAATAGTAAATAAGGCTTTTCGATATGCAAATTAGCTTGTCTCTAACGTTATACATTCTCACAAGGACCACGAGACGTCTGAGCTCTATTCCCACGTTTCGCATGACGTCACAATGTATAGTTGCCACCATTTTGAGGACGGAATCTGCATGAGGCCTTCAATTTGCTGTGCAGTTGGTTGTAATAACTGTAAAGGAAAACCGTAAAGAAGCAGAGAACGACGAGAGACACACAGACCTTTAATTCCGTGTTTTCAAACTCCAGGCTTGGAGCCCCTGCACTGCATAGTTTAGTGTTTTTATCTGCTGTTCACACCTCGTTCAGCTCAAGAAGGGATCAACTGGTCCCACTTTATATTAAGTGTCTCTAATAACTGTGTAGTTACACATTAATAACATGTGCAACAACACTAACTACTGATGATTTAGTCAATGTTAGACAGATTACAGAAGTACAGCCTATGTAATTACACGTGTATCAACTTCAGTTTTGCTTAATGTAATTACACAAGTGTATCTTCTACACGGGAACTTTCCTGTAGTGTAGTGTTAAAGTTACACTTTAAAATAAGTGGACAGTTCCTGTGCAGTTGGTATGTAGGTACTGTGTAATAAAGGAGTGGTAATGTAGACAATGATTTGGGGGAAATGCAACAAATTTAATTAATGTCCTAAAATTACATCTCATGTCTTAATGTACGTTATTAGACATTTTCCTTTACAGCTGAAAAAAAAAAAAACTTTAAAAAATGCTGTTCCAGTCTGATTACAAATTTAATAACGTGTTATTACCCTTGTGTAATTGCATGAGAGAGAACAAGCTGTTACAACTATTAAGATACATTTGTGTAATTACATTAGGCAAACCTGAAGTCGATACATGTGTAATTACATAAGGTGGACTTCTGTAATTCATCGGTAACAGTGACTAAATCATTAGTAGTTACATTGTTGTCGCATATGTTGTTCCCATGTAACTACACAGTTATTAGAGACACTTAATATAAAGTGGGACCGATTAATTAGCTAATAATATCAGGTATTTTAACCAGGGAAACCACAATTATGCAGTGCAGGGGTTGCAGGACTGGAGCTGAACTCTGCATTAACTGATCTAGCAAACGTAGTTTTCAGACCCACGACATTCAGTCTAATATTTAACGTTTGTTTCTCCATTCAAACATCATTTAAATCTCCAGAAACAGAGAGTGAAGTTATACCGGCTGTCTGCAGCTCCGTTAGGGGGACGACTGTTCACCTCTCGGCTGTTAACATCAGCTAAAGTTATCTGAAAGCTAAAATTGTTCTCTGTTAATTAGCTGATGTTGTTTCCTTCCTATGATGACAGTTTTTTCTCCTCTTCATGCAACATCATGGGATCCTTTACCCACCCTGACGTGAGGAGCCGGTGGGCTTCTGTGCTTTTAAATGCTTTGAGAGACTCTCCAGAATAGGGGAAGGGGCTGTTTATGAGATAAATATGTCAGGAAAACACAAATTTGGTAGCTTTTCTGCCAGTTTAAGTGGGACCAGGAGTTCAGGGAAACTGTATAAGAATCGCAGCCTTTTTTATTGACTTTGTCGAGGTAACAATGTTTCTCTTCCAAAGTCAGGTGAGTAATTTTAGCCACCTTTCATCTCTAATTACAATGTGCGGAGCAGCGAATCCAGAAATTCTGACCCAAATATGACAGCCACAACAGAAAAATCACATGACTGAAACCCTCGGATACTCCTCCAGAGGGAAGGGAAGAGCCTGTGTTTAACGGACAGTTGGGCTAGCCTAGAAAGATCACTGCAGTCGGCTAATTCTACTACACACCGGAAGAGAAGCCCTGTGCCGTCAGAGGGTCTCTGCTGCAGGGAAGCAGACACTACAAAGAGCAGCAATAGCACATAAGAAGTGTCACAGGAAATTGCTAATAAACATCAAGCTCAAACTCACATTCTACCTGTATGGATATAAAAGAATAAAACTTTCAACATGGTTTAGTGAACTGATCAGGTCTGGTATTGGCTTACTAACTATTCACCAACCGAACTGCTTTTCCACTAAAATGTTTGAGGTGAAATATGGTGCCATTAAGCTAGTAGTGTTAGCTGAGGTGAAAAGAGACAATTAGCATGAGTCTCTTAAAGACTATAGATTTACATTAGATTAGATAAATTTCTTGGTGTATATTTCAAGCCACCTACGATGGAATTGTGGTCTGGGCATGAGTTTAGCATAGTAAAGTAGTAGTGGTGTCACTTTCTCTGGTCATTGTCTCCTGATGCATCCGGTAGCTTGTAGCCCTTTTTCAATATTTTTTTACACACTTTTTTTAATAACTAGACGATATTTTGAATAATGCCTCATCATCTTTAACTGCTTAATCCAGATAGGGTTGTGGTAGCAGTTGGGAGAGCAGAGAATCCCAGACGCTCCTGTCTCCTGCAACTTCCTCTAGCTCTTTCTGGGGGACACCGAGCCGCGCCCAGGGCAACTTGGAGATATAATCTCTCCAGTGGGTCCTAGGACGACCTCAGTAGGCCGATTCCCAAACCACCTCAACTGTCGCGGCTCTACTCTGAGCTCCTCCCGGATGACTGAGCTCTTCACCCTGTCAAGCAGAGTGTAGCCCACCACCCTGCGAAGAAAACTCATTTCTGCCACTTATATTCGTGATCTCACTCTTTCGGTCATTACCCACAGCTCATGACCACAGGTGAGGGTCAGGATGTAGACTTTGCCTTATGGCTCAGTTCCCCCTTCACCACTACAGTCCAGTACAGTGACCACATTACTGCTGCTAACTGTCCCAGCCTGTGGCCGATCTCACAATCCCTCTTCCCATAACTGGTGAATAAGACCCTGAAATAATGTCTGACAAATTCAAACCTCAAATTTACTTGAAATGCCCATCCCTAGTTTCCAACACTTACGATCCATGATCAGTTCTATTCTACATACTAAAAGGCTATCAGCATCAACTCTGTTACGCTCTTAAAAATGAGAACCGACACACAGAACCTCTGACTGCAAACCAAACACCTTTTCTTGTTTTCGGTCAAATTTTGATTTCGTTTACTATATTCAATTAAAGTATACAATTTAACAAGTTGGCCTATTTTCTTGCACAGTAATATTTCGGCACTTTTGCCATTTTTGTGGTGTTCGGGACTTTTACTTATTGCCAAGTTATTTGTGACGGGGCTAAAAGTGTTGTTATGTATTTTATAAGTGCAAAGGTGTTTCCTGGACCTGTTGATGGCCCAGAGTTCAGTGGGCAGCGCATGGACTAAGGTTTATGATAAAATCTATTTATGTATTTATTTTATGAAGTCATTCAAAAGTTACTCAATCACCTAATTTGTACATCTGCAGTGGAATTTCCTGAGTCTATGAGCTGCTGTAGGCCATGTGGTTTGAAACCTCCACCCTTCTGAGGCTCAGGTAGTCAGTAGTTAGTACTGACCTAGTCAGTAATCCATCCCTGTAGCTAATAAGCAACATAAAAGTTGTATGATATCAATAAAAATGGACAAAAGGCATTTAATATTCAGACAGAAGGCAGCTGCTGCTGCTGTTTTTAGCTATGTGATGTACTTTTGTCAGGTTTTATAGATAAGAAACCACAGACCAACTCAACATAGCTGTTGATTAAGTCATGCAGTTTATGTGAAGCTAACTGGCCTAGATCAGCTTGAATCACTTGTTACAGAAATAGCAAAACTAAAGAGCCAAAAATATCTCGCTTCATTGAATATTTTTGTGATAAAGCGTTTAATTTTTGGTCAAACTACCACTTTAAGGCTCCACCACCCTGAGGCTGGCATGCTGGTCAGGATGGACTGTGTGTACTGAGCCATGAAAGAGCAGAACGTAGAGCAGGTGTTCTGCATGTGCTGCTGTAAAGGTGGAGGTTTTGATAGACAGACTGGGGTCAAACAACTCAGGGGCAGGTTAACAGATGGTAGACGTCTGCACACTGTAGGTATAAGACTTGTGTCTATCGCTTTCAACGAGTGTCAGATATTCTTTTGTGAATTATTCCTGAAGTTTACATAATCATATTTGGCATCTGCAAACACTTTTTTTTTTTCTAAAATACAAAGCTACTGAAAACACATCTGCCACACAAGCACATCCAGCTCCAAATCACATTAATACATTGTCCCCTCTGAATTATAATTCTAATCTGACATTGTCAAAATTGAGTTTTTCACATTATTCTTATTCTGTGACAACTTCTTAACATTATATGAGGTGATTTATTTGTAGTTCTGTGCATTTTTGGATTTTTTTTTTATCTAGAAAACAAAAAATCTCCAAAGTCAAACCCTAAATTAGTTCTGAGGTTCTATCTGCGAGCCAATCAGCACTTCGAATACACATAAGAGGACCAATCAGGTGCTGATCAGGTGCCACATGCTTCTGTCATGTGGCTGCACTGCTCAGTGACTGCAGGAAAAGTTTATATAACTTAATGAATGAATGAATATGAATGAAAACATGTTGCTGGAACTCTGCCTGTCTTCCTGCAGTTAAAACTCATTTTAAAAACTCATTGTCTTAGATTTTATAAATATTAAGCCTTAAAGGTAATTAAATAGTGAACGTCTGAATTGATAGGGTCTTAATTACAACATAAACATTAATTTTCATCCATCTTTTCTTTTTCTTCTTTCTGCCAAAGAAAGACATTTTGGATTAGAGTCAAATTTCTGATATACAACAAAACCTCACACTGACTTTACAGTGACCTGCCACATGCAGCTGCTGGGACAGTTTATTACAGCAGCTGGTTGCTGTCTAATCTAAAGGAAACTTAAACTAATGGCTCCTACCTAAAACTGACCTCTGCACTGGACAAAACATTTAGCACTGACCTTCATACTTAATCTGATATGCTTTTTTGAATAAGAAAAAGATGATTTATCCTAAAATGAGAAATAAAACGTTATAAAAATTAACAAATAATAAAAATAAATGCCACAAAAATGTCATAGAAAGTGTTACATTTAACTTTAATACACAGACACTAATTTTATGTTTTAAAACAAATTGCTGTTTGAGTTTCTTGAAATTCGTTGCTTCTTTTCATATTTTGCCAGATAGAACCTTATAATTCCAAGCAGAAAGTGAGTTCTTAGGATAAGAAGGTTCTGTCTGCATTTGACCTGTTCCAAATTACAATAGGATTCTGATATACTTTTAGAATACATTCAGGGTGTCTGTCAATGTCATGTATGAAAGAGATGTTTTCCACATATCAGTTCTGCTATTTGGAATCCAAAATCTTTGAGGCTCAATATCTCAAAACTGCTCAAAGCACAGATAGAACCTTATAACTCCAAGGGGGCAAAATGACATTTTAAATATGGAAATACTCCGATCAGGCATAACATCATGACCACCTCCTTGTTTCTACGCTCATTGTCCATTTTATCAGCTCCACTTACTATATAGGTGCACTTTGTAGTTCTACAGTTACAGACTGTGGTCCATCTGTTTCTCTGCATACTTTGTTAGCCCCCTTTTACCCTGTTCTTCAGTGGTCAGGACCCCCATGGACCCTCACAGAGCAGGTACTATTTGGGTGGTGGATCATTCTCAGCACTGCAGTAACACTGACGTGGTGGTGGTGGTGTGTTAGTGTGTGTTGTGCTGATACGAGTGGATCAGACACAGCAGTGCTGCTGGAGTAGAACTACAAAGTGCACCTATATAGTAAGTGGAGCTGATAAAATGGACAATGAGCGTAGAAACAAGGAGGTGGTCATAATGTTATGCCTGATCGGTGTAACTGCAAGCAAACTGAACTGAACTCATCCTCATCTATGATGAGAAATGATTATGTGCCCTAAACTTCTCTAAATTAATTCACTTATTTTTGTTTTCTTCTAATTTGTCTCTGGCCAGTTCTTCTGTGTTCCTATGGCACCACAGTATCATTACAGTAGGAGGACGACAGTCAATTCAAGTCTTCTCCAACACATTTTCACACTTCAGCTACACTCGGAGGTGAACGAAAATAGCCAACCAACCACAGAGGCACCTGATTGGTTGGTATATTCTAAGAAAAATACTGTCTAAATTAAACTTTTCATCAGAATATCACTTTAAATGTTAAGGCCCAAGCACTAAAGCCTGGCACGTAAAGGTCACTGGGTTCATCAGGCTCTGTCCATGTATGAATCTCCACATGAAGCGCAGCTCGAGGTCCAGAGGCGGAGTCGGTAAAGATCCCCAAAGGAAGAAAGAATGCAAATTACCATCATTCCTTCCGTCCTCCAACCCAAACAGGAAGCAGTGACTGCCCGTCTCGAGCAGACTCCTGTTTATTCACATTTCTGCTACTAGCTTTATCAGCTAGTTAGAGCTGGAATGTGGACGTGACTGACCATTACATTCAAACACTTTAATGGATTAAAGCTGTATTAAAGGCTGAAAGGCGTCATACATAAACCCTCTCGCTCACCTCCAGAAGCTGCGCGGCCGTCGGACGAGTCTCAGGATTCTTATCCAAACATTTTCTTAGGAAATCCTTAAAGTCCATCGACCTTAAACACACACAGTGTTGGCACATTAGCCGAAAAGAGCAGGTAAAGCCCCCGAGTTCTTATAAAAAGAAACACTTAGGATTAAAAGCAGACACAAATATTCAGGACAAGTGTTTTGCCAGCATGGCAAACTCTTACACAAGCAAAGGTTCCACTTTCATTGCTTCTTACATTCAAACTGACGTTTTCAATACTTAAAAGCGACACTAGAAACAGAAGAGTTGGGTTTTAACACTGATCAGGGGTTGCTTAAACCTCTATTGCACAATGTTGCCTCAGGTTAACAAACTCATTGTCTTCACTTCACAATGACGTGATTTTGAGCTTGAATAAACTAATAAAACGTGTGTACTTTTCCACTCTCTCGCTTGTTGGGCTCTCTCTTATTTCAAACCTTTTTTTTTTTTTTATATGTCTGAAATATGTTTGTTGCCTAGAAGCAACATTGTGCAAGGATGGAACAACAACTTTAAAATTCTATGTAGGGAAAGTGTTTTATTCTATTGGCAGATCATTTTACTTAATTTAAGAAATAATGCTTGAAACAAGTAAATATATCTGCCAAGTGACACTTTCTCCAGATAAAATGCCTTAAAAATACCATTTTTAATGAGGTATAATTAAAAACCTCTATAAGCACATAGAATAAACTTATTCTAACAATAACCTTGAAGTAAGAAATGAGATATATTGAGTAAACATAAGATGTTTTCACCTGTCACAATATGATTTTTGAAGCCAAGCTAGCAATGCAAGGCTAACCACAATGGAGCGCAGATACACTTCTAAAAATAAAGGCTCCTTGGCTTGGATGTACAGTTCTGGGGAAAACATTTAATTGGTATAGAATTTTTAAATGATTTTTAAACGTTAAACAGGTGCATCTCATTCACAAAAATATTTCTTTAAAAGAAGCAACCAGTGAAATTGGTTCTTCTTCATTGCTCCAAAGAGCGAACTGTCGTGTCAAACACAGCGGGGTCTTAGAGCCCTGGAGGTTAGGTGGCTTACCACTTAGAAGGCTGTTCCAGTGTGGGTGGGTCGGACTTGGCAATTTTCAGCAGGACCCTCATTGGGTTGAGCTCGTGGTGGGGGGGCTCCATCTGCGCCAGCTCAATCAGCGTGATCCCCAGTGACCAGATATCCGCGGTATAGTCATACGGAGCATCTTTTATGGTCTCACACATGACGACTTCAGGAGCCATCCTGCAGAGACAGGCACAAAAATACTTCTGTCCAGTTTTATAGATAACAGTGTGTCATACAGTGTCAGAAACCATATGAGCAAGTCTATTAGAGGTTACAAGCAGAGTCTGCATGATGCTAATTGGTGGGGTATCATTAGTTGAGCCTTCATGACTTGTTAGCTACATTAGCCTCGTAGCTGCAGAGCAAAAACTAAAGAAGCGAACTTCAGACACTAAATACGTTTGAAAAGATGCCAAATAAAACCTTGTAAAATGACTAGAACACCAGCTACGGGGCTGGTCACCAGGGATTACGATAAATCACTGAAAGAGCATCTCTGAGGTGAACAAAATAGCTTTTAAATGATCGTTTTTATTTATTAAACAAGTTATTAAACACCATCACACTTAATCACTTAAACAGAACCTTTCCAGAAATGAGTGCGTTTACATGCACTTAATTATCCGATCATAATCGGATTTCTGCACTTATCTGATTATTCAAAAGGTCATGTAAACAGCACACTCTGATTTCTTAGATCGGAGAAAGGTCTAGAAATCCAATAGAGAGGATGGATTTTAGCTCAGTAATCAGATTTCTCAGTGCATGTGAACTCTTACTCTGATTTCTTTCGCAATTCTCAGTCTGCGCATGTGCAAAACAGACTGCGGTACCGGAAATAAGCAGTGTTGCCGCGAGACGCAGCAAAACGCTTTTGGAGCGACGCTGAAACCAAATACATGCTTAACAAAATGAAGGATTTAAATATTCTTCATCTTCTAGATGATGTATATTCATATTTTAGGTAAAGTGGCTTGATGAAAACGTTTACGTCATGTCTTCTTCTGTGAGTTTACTGGCTGATTGTAAAGCTGAAATCTGATTACTGTCTGGCTCATGTAGACCTGGAGTTTCCCCATTATCTGATTGCTCAAGTGCATGTAAATGCACTGACTGGATTACTGACAAAATAAGATTTTTTGCAGTTATCAGATTATTAAGTGCATGTAAATGCACTCAATGTGAAGTAGGCTAAAAGGTCTGGCATCTGGGTTATGCAGCAAGATAACAATCCTAAGCATGAGCAAGTCCATCTCTGAATCGCTGAAAAAAAGCCAAAAGGGCACTGGGATGCTGTGGCAGGACTTCAAGCTCAAAAACCCTCCAATGTGGCCGAATAAAAGCAATTCTGCAAAGCAATTCGGGCCAACATTCCTCCACCGTGATGCGAAAGACTGATCTCCAGTTATAAGTTTAGGGGGCAATTACTTTTTCACACGGGCGATATAGGGGTTACAAAACTTTGAAATGATTTAAAAACTGTGTGACAAATCTGTAAAAATAGAAGAAATCAGGAGGGGGCAAATACTTTTTATGCTGATTACAGGTTTTAAGCTCTTTAAGCAGAAGATTTAATATTTGAAGTCATTTCAGTCTCTGTTTTATCCTCCATACAAGCTGTGCTCCTTTCAATCCGATCCATTATTCACTGGTCCAAAGGTGAGAAAGCTCTTTGGACCAGTAGAGGAATTCCAGATAGGATTATGCAAGAACCACTGGTCAATGATTACACTTGAATATTCAGAAGCACAGGAAGATTCAAGGACACGTGGACACATTCTCCACTCAGACATGGACACAGATACTGACTCACTGAGTCACTTCAACAAATGAACAGGATGACAGCTCAAATAACGCAACTAATTCAATCAGATAAAGAACAGCAATGGGCCTGTAAGCTCTTTATCTGTTTATCTTATTCCAAATGTCTGGTGACTGAAGCTATGAGGCTAGAACAGAAGCGTAAACCGATCAGGCGTAACATTACGACCACCTCCTTGTTTCTACGCTCATTGTCCATTTTATCAGCTCCACTTACTATATAGGTGCACTTTGTAGTTCTACAGTTACAGACTGTAGTCCATCTGTTTCTCTGCATACTTTGTTAGCCCCCTTTTACCCTGTTCTTCAGTGGTCAGGACCCCCATGGACCCTCACAGAGCAGGTACTATTTGGGTGGTGGATCATTCTCAGCACTGCAGTGACACTGGCATGGTGGTGGTGTGTTAGTGTGTGTTGTCCTGGTACAAGTGGATCAGACACAGCAGTGCTGCTGGAGTTTTTAAACACCTCAGTCCAGCAGTCCAGCAACCAAAAATATGCAGCCAACAGCGTCCTGTGGGCAGCGTCCTGTGACCACTGATGAAGGACTAGAGGATGACCAACACAAAATGTGCAGCAGCAGATGAGCTATCGTCTCTGACTTTACATCTACAAGGTGGACTGACGAGGTAGGAGTGTCTAATAGAGTGGACAGTGAGTGGACACAGTATTTAAAAACTCAAGCAGCACTGCTGTGTCTGATCCACTCAGTCCAGCGCAACACACACTAACACACCACCACCACGTCAGTGTTACTGCAGTGCTGAGAATGATCCACCACCCAAACAGTACCTGCTCTGTTAGGGTCCATGGGGGTCCTGACCACTGAAGAACAGGGTAAAAGGGGGCTAACAAAGTATGCAGAGAAACAGATGGACTACAGTCTGTAACAGTAGAACTACAAAGTGCACCTATATAGTAAGTGGAGCTGATAAAATGGACAATGAGCGTAGAAACAAGGAGGTGGTCATAATGTTATGCCTGATTGGTGTATATCCCACCAATTAGCGCTGTGCAAACTGTGTTCCTACTGTTCCGCTGTGCAAACTGTGTTTTCTAGAACTACAAAGTGCACCTATATAGTAAGTGGAGCTGATAAAATGGACAATGAGCGTAGAAACAAGGAGGTGGTCATAATGTTATGCCTGATTGGTGTATATCCCACCAATTAGCGCTGTGCAAACTGTGTTCCTAAACACACTTGGCTCAAACTATTTTCAATTAAAGGGGAATTGCACTAATTTTTAAAAATTTCTGCCTAATTACATCATTCAAATATAAACAAAGTCATTCAGAGTGGTCTGATGTGAAATCTTCTTTTCTACTGACCGAGACACTGACCGAGTCAGAATTGTTCACAGTGGTGGTAATAGGAACCAGACATCTGAAGAGTTTACTGCCCTTTAAAAGCTACAGCACAGACAGTTATTACACAAAATAGTTATGAATGTGCTGCCTGACATCTGAGACACGGTTCTGAAATCAAGTTTTGGTCTTTTCAAATTCATTCATGGCAGAGAGGCATACAGGGTGTTGTAGTTTTTCACCATTTTAACAACAACGTTACATATAAAAACTCAAGTAGGTTCAGTGGTCATTTTGTATAGCAAATAAAATGGTTACATTTGTGTTACAGACATCACGACCCCTGGTTCCCATCACTACCAGTCTGAGTTGGTGAGTTTCTCTACAATGAACCATTTTTTTTAAAACCCACTCTGAATGAATCTGCACCTCAGCAACTGAACTAGGCTGAAATTTTCAAAAATCAGTGAAATTCCCCTTTAAGTGTCCCCAAACAGACATGTTTATGTGTTGGACACAGTAGGACATACTGATATCTATGAAAATAAACAAAGGTATGGACAAAATTGAGCCTTCAATATGCAGCTTCTATTGTTTTTAGCTACGAAACATGTTTTTGTCCATGTTTATAGATAACAGTTTGTCATACAGTGTCAGAACCCACATTTATTTATTTATTTTTTTTAACCCAAAGTACTGCTTTAACTGCAGTCTTGGAAGGCGTGTCATATCATGCTTTACTTCTATGAGAGTTTTCGTTATTTAAATAGGCAGATTAAGGCCTTCACAGCTGCAGTATATCAGGCGGCAGTGTCGGCACAGCGGATGGGAGTTCAGGCCCTGAGCCACGTGGCTTTTTACGAGATCTCAAGTCAATCATTATCAGAGAAATGAGAAGATATGAGTATGTCTGGAGTTCAGTGAGCGAATTCTGCACTGACAGCCATGGGAGAGTCTGAATTTGATCTTTGACTGACAAACGAACACCTCTACGGTTAGCGTCCAGCCTGTACGGAGCTATTAAAGGGGCCATTTTCTGCGTGTTTGTGTGGTTTTATGTCCTAAAAACAGTCACAATTTATTTTTACATGACCATTTTCCAGCCTCTCTTTATCCCTAACAATTAAACAGGCTGTTTCTCTTACTGTGTAATTAGCCTAGGTTAAGTCTAATTCTAGACTAAAAATTATTTCCAGTGGTGACTCACTGTTGGCACTGCAATTCAGTCCAAGACTAGGCTTAATCCCTGTCTGGGAAACCAGCACTATATGTCCAAAAGTTTGTAGACACCTGCTTATCCAGCGTTTCTTCAGAAATCAAGGGAGTTTGTTCCCCTTTGCTGCAGTAACAGCCTCTACTCATCTGGGGAGGCTTTACACTAGATGCTGGAACATTGCTGTGAGGATCTGATTGCATTCAGCCACAAGAGCATTAGTGAGGTCAGGTACTGATGTTGGATGATCAGTTCTGGGTCACTCCAGCTCATCCCAAAGGTACTGGATGGAGCTCCATCACTCCAGAGAGCACAGTTCCACTGCTCCACAGCCCAATGCTGGGGGGGGTTTATACCCCTCTAGTCGACATTTGGCATTGGTCATGTGTGCAGCTGCTTCAGAGCGTCCCATTCTATTGGTCAATGCTTTTCTATGGAGACTATACAAGCTGTGCATGTGCAACTGAATGCCCGTGTCAGCAACAGATGACAAAGTAACTGAATTTACCCATTAAACGGTCTCTCTGGGTACTTTTGAACACACAGTGTATGTAAAATCATCTCTTTTCTGATGGAAACATCGGCCCTCAGTCTCCTCCAAGCATCTCTCATTTACTGTCCATCACAGAAACCACTGTTAATGCTCAGAACTAGCCATGTGGGTGGGTGAGTGCACTTACCAATACGGAGTCCCAATGAAAGAGTCTCTTCTTTGTAGAGTTTTGGTGTTTTTCGCAGACACGCCAAAATCCGCTGTGATGATAAGCAGAGACAAATTAAGACTAAGGCTTGGTGACACTTCCACAACAATTACAGTGGCATTTTTCACAGAAGGAAACTTTAGGCAATAACACAACAAACAAGGAGGTAAACTGACACCAGAGTCAATTTACAAAAAGGCAAATGGCAGATTTTAGTCAGCAAAAAGTAAAAATTCAAAAAAGGAATGAAATATATTAAAGAAATAGACCAAAATATAATACAGACAGATGCTAAAGCCTCACAGAGGAAGTATGCCTCATATAGAATCATTTACAACAATTCAGACACCTTAAAGGGCCCATATTATATATCAAAACCAGTCATAATTCTTTTTTGCCTGACCGGTTTCCAACCTCTCTTTATCGCTTAGAATTAAAAAGGCTGTTTTTGTTTCTGTGCCTTTAAGACTGATATGTAAACAACCTCTGCTCTGACTGGCTGCTTTATTTAAAAAGCAGCCTTATAGTTTTAGCTTTAGTGGGTAGGGCTAAACGTCTGTAGACTGAATAGGTGGTTATATATTTAAAAGCGTTGGTGTTTTGTGACTTCACAGAAATGGCTAATCCAGAAGGAGCTGCTTCTGCAGCTTTGTTTCCACATATGGACTGTATGGACTGGAGAGAGACATGTTTAAAACTACGTTTACACACTACATCAAACTCTTATTTCAAACAAAGTGAGGAAAATACAGTTTTCCGTGATATAGGCCCTTCACACAGTGACAGTTTACACCAGGGGTGTCAAACTCAACCACTAAAGGGGCCATATTAAATAATCTCAACAAATTCGAGGGTCAGAGAGCGTTTATATTATAATACACCAAAACAGCAACAGCAAAATGTAGCCACTTGTAATAAACCTTTAAATATTACATGTGAATTCTTGATATATTTAGGCTACATTAGATACAGATAACTGTTAAATCTCTTTAAACGTCCCCAGAATGTAGGTCTTTTAAACCTACCTGTGTGCTTTATCTACACACCTGACATCTTTTCTGCTGCAACTTCATTAATTTTTGGGACCTGTTCCTGAGCTGCTGAGTGTTTATAGTGTTTATAATGTTTATAGCGTTTATAATGTTTACAGTGTTCATGTTGGTTGAACTGCAGCTGGTGTGTTTGGTGATATGTGAGCCTTGGTTCCTCCCAAGGTTTCTTCCTCAACTGAGGGAGTTTTTCCTTGCCACTGTCGCCCCTGGCTTGCTCACCTGGAGGATTTACATTTCATGTTGAAACTTTGTTCTAAACGGATTTCTGTGAAGCTGCTTTGTGACAACATCAGTTGTAAAAAGCGCTATACAAATAAATTTGATTTGATTTGATTTGATATGACGTGTGGAACTGGGTAGAAAACTGCTGTCCCATAGATTGTTACTGGGGGAGGGGGTGTCAGCACAAATTATGTTGAAGTGCATGCTGGGGATTGTAGTGCAGCTCATTGTGAAACAGGCTAATATTAATAGAAAAACTGAATAATTTCGAGGACCGAATAAGATTGTGCCATGGGTCTGATCTGGCCTTGGGTTTGACATATGGGGTTTACACATTTTCCTCCTTACCCCAAATGCAGTCGATCATCCAGGACATGTTTGGTGAGGTGTGCTTCTGTAGTTGGAGCTACAAGCCTAATGTAGCTAACAAGTAACAGAGGCTTACACCCCACCAATTAGCATCATCTGAACTGCAGGCCTAATTCATCACTCATTCGCCTCAAACAATCTTAAAGCCTCAATTTTGTCCCTAATTTTGTCTTTATAGCAATAATACGTTGACTAACTAAAAACTATAGGAGCAGCTCTTTCCTTCTGCAAAAAGGCGTCACTGCAAAGAAGTGAGTCATTTGGCTGTTTTGAGTTGTGTAACGGCTGAAAAGCGATGAGGCATTCTGAGTGATGTAACGGGGAACAGAACTAAGTTCTGTTCCTCTTGGCTTGACATTTCAGAAAGCCATTACTGGACACACAATGCAGCCATGCTGGGCTGTAACCGTATCTTCTTCCTCTTACTTCATAAAGTAAGAGTCCAGTGGCTGCTTTGATAAAGCTGGCCTTGAAGCCACATGTAAGATTCTTTTGCTAAAATGGAAAGAAACAGCATTACTGAGTCAGGACAAAAAACATGCTGAAATATGGCGCATGCAAGTTTTCCTGTAAAGCCTGAAATAATCATTTTGTCAGAGGCTTCAGGTCACGTTTTGCAGGAGTTTTTCAGACCACACGCACATAACATCACACGCACAGGCTCCGAAAGAAGGTCCAGCTCAATGTTTAGGTCTCAAATGCAAAAATCGACGTAATATAGTGCACTACGTAGGAATTTAAAGTACTAAGTACTTCAATTCAAGCCTGTGATATTAATGATGGAGGTATTTAGGCTGTTGGCTCTTTTAGCCTGTTACCTAGCTGACCAGCCTAGTTCTAGTTAAGAACATAAGTTGTCAGCCCCTCAGTTTGAACACAAAACAGGTTCTTACTTCATCAATATACTCAGTTGTCCATGTGAGCAGCATGAGAGTCAAAGATTATTCCATTAACAGCACAAAGGTTTTTTTGTGCCGTTGCACAGTAATATACAATTCAGTTGTTGTAAGGCAGTCAGAGATGTGTGTATATCGTGGAACGGCTTCGAATCAGATTTTAGGAGCAAAACTATCTGTTTTATAATATTATTTATTGAACTGAGTTTAATAAGTTGGAACAGACAAAAGTATTAGAAAAAAAAAATGACTACGATTATTTTTATTCAAGATTTCACACATTGCACTGCACTAAATCCAATTATACGTCTTATTATGCTCTCTTTGTAATAAAATATGCAGTTTTTTTAGTGTTTAAGTACCGATGATGTCCACCATATGTTCAGAAAAGCATATTGTGACGTAATAATGATAAAATATTGCCATATTGCTCACCCCTACTTGGAACAAACTAATGAATGGGCATTTATAGGAAATGTCACGTAACAATAATCATAAACCATATACGAAGGCCAAAACATTCTGTGTAAGAAACGTTTACACGTTGATCATCAAAATAATAACAGGACAAAAATACGCTGCAAACAGTAGCAGCAATTTGAAGCCTTTTAATGAATGCTGTTAATAAATACTCCTCTCTGAAAACGAAATTCAGTTATGACCCAGTTATGCAAAAACCTCACAATCTTCCTCCCAGTTACACATACACACCTAGCTTGATGTCTCCGTCCAGCGTGAGGAGGATGTTTCCTGCCTTTAGATCTCTGTGGATGATCTTCTTGCCGTGCAGATAGACCAGAGCCTCCAACATCTGCCTGCAGACCACCTGGATCTGCTTCTCCGTCAAACCTCTGTCCAACTCTGAGAGAAAAACAGAACGGCGAACCCAGGGTCACCAAAAGGGTCGCAAAGAGTCAGCGAGGGAGCTTATTCCACCAAGCTGGATTGTTCAAACCACCCACAGTGTTTACACTGAACCTAAAGGATCTTTAACCCTTAACTGCTGGGGGGTGGGGCAGCACCTGACATCTAAATCTAACACAGACTGAGCTAGAGCTTGTGTTAGATATACGGTAGTTTTCCCATGATAGTGAAAAACAGTCAAAACATTTTACTGACATTAATGAAAATATATGTATGTGTATATATATGTAGTTATATTTTGATATTTTATATACTGTTATAGAGTTTTTACACAAAAACAACCAATTAGAACTGTGGCATTCTGTTTATGATACATGGTTCAAAACTAAAAAAGGGCTCCCGAGTGGCGCAACCGTCTAAGCGTTGGCCCTATTATCAGGAGATCGCGAGTTTGATCCCTGGTGACGCTACAGTCGTCTGTAGCCGGGAGTCCAAGAGAGCACAATTGGCCTCGCTCTCTCTGGGTGGGTAGGATGGCCCTCCCCTCTCCCCCCATCACCCAACGCGATGCTAGTCAGCACAGGCGTCTGTTAGCTGACGTAACAGATCTGGCGGTTGGCGCTTTCCTCCGAGCGCGTTCAGCTGTCCAATGACATTGCGTGAGCGGCAGTTCGAAAAGATGCGGTGGAGCTTCACAGGTCTCAGAGGAAGCCTGTGTTAGCCTTCGCCCTCCTAGTGTTGATGGTATCGTGTGATTAGTGGGTGGAATTGGAAACGACTAAATTGGGGAGATAATTGGGTAAAAATCCAAACACACACACACAAAAAAGTAAAGAAATACTAGCGAGGCAGAGCCAAACTGAGAGTAAAAAATAACGGGGCAGAGAAGGAAAAAAAGGTGACAGGTCAGTAGTGCCCAAAAATATGCATTTAAGGGTTGAGGTATACCACCCTTAGGGCCCTTAACCCATAAATACCCCTTCTTCTACATCTTGTTTGTCTTATTTTTTCAACTGGGGTCCATTTATGACATTAGTGTGGTCATAATTAATTTTTACATGACCATTTTCCAACAGCTCCTTATCCTTTGGAATTAACCAGGCTGTTTTTGTTACTGTACCTTTAAGACTGATATCCTGTATGTAAATAAGCTCTGTTCTAATTGGCTGCCCTCATTCAAAAGCCAGTCCAGGCTCAAACTTATAACCAATCAGAATGGGCGGGGCTAAACTGATGCAGGCTTAATAGACCGCTGTGGTGGTGTCGTCATTTTGTAGTGGCCGCTATGCTCTTATGCCCATATTAGGAACTCCAGGTCTAAGCTTCATTTCTCTGTGGCCAGAATATGGTTTTCGCATCAATCTCACCCAGTGTTAAATAAAAATGTTCAGAACCCGATACGTTTTGTCCTGTGAACATTCTTCACTCGGATATCATTGGATCCTCTGAATTACGAGGTCGTTAAAAAGTCAAATATGAATATTGCTACATGTGAGCTAAAGCTACTGCGCACTGAACGACGTCATTAGACTGGCAGCCTCCTTAAAAACCAAGTGTGATGGTGTATTTCCATGTACAGACTGAGGGCAGATGAAGAGAAGTCAGAACAAAAGAAGCAGGTTTCCCTGCATTTCTCTGTTCTTCATCTGATACTCAAACAACAGAACATGACAGATCTCTCCCTTCTGTACACAGCTTGATTTAAAAAGCTCTACAAACTTGCACTCTAATTCAGTACAGACTCAGCTTAATATCACTGCTCACCCCTGATCAGCTAATTTAGGCCGTCAAATTATCTTAATTATTATTTTAATGCTGGTAACATTTTCTGAGGACATTTTCTCAGGACATTTGTAAGCTTATTCGCATTTTCTCGTTCTACCTTAAATGGCGCAGCAGTTCAGAATGTGACTGCTGCACCATTTAAGGTGGAACGGGAAGATTCGAGCAAACAGCCAGCGAAAAAGAAGCTGACCTCAGCTTCATGGAGAGTTGAAAGGCGTGAAATGAGGAGGTTTCTCTATTTCCGCTTGACAGCTGAGTAACATTAACTTATTTTTGCTGTTTCACAGAAACAACAGGTCAGTATTGCTTTGTCCAAGCAGGCGAAAAAGAAGCTAAATTCAGCTTCGTAGTTTTAACACTGATAGTATTTTTTGATATAGAGTTTTAATCTATCAAAATATCCTACCTAGAGGTTTTATTTACAGGTATACCTGTAAATATGCACTACGGTAGAACATTTTGTTAAGTTAGCACGACTTGTCAGAGCACCAGCACAGCCCACCTTAGTTTCGTGTAGCTTAGTGACAACAAATTGATGTGCAGTAGGTTTAGGTCACATTTGGCAATAGTGGTATTATAGGTCTTTAACGACCGTGTAACTGGGAGGATCCAGTGATTTTCGTGGGAAAAGTGTTCACAGGTCAAAACGTTTCAGGTTCTGAACATTTTTATTGAACGCAGGGTGCGACAGAGGCAACTGTTCCATAACCCTATTCATTCTGTCCATAGAGAAATGGAGTTTAGACCCGGAGTTCCGAATATGGGCATAAAGCGGAACACAGATTGACGGTCGTCTATAGGCGGACATATGTAAATGTGATGGTGACATCAGAAAACCAGATTTAAAATGGACTGTTCCTTGCAGCTTAATTTCTGTACATGGACAGAATGGACTGAAAGTGAACTGTCTATTTTAAAACTTTAAAACTATGTCTAATTAATAAAAAACTAAGGAACATTTGCTTTTCCATGATATGGCTTTTCATAAATGCTAACGTTACCAATCATTAAAGTCAATGTTGCAGTTAGCATTATATTAAAAAGCTCATATCAGCAGGGATTCAGTAGCTGTTGGACGAAGCAGCGTTTAAGATAACAGAACTGGCAGCTTTACTAAAAATTACTGCAGGGTTTTTTACCCCAAGCTCAAAAAACAAAACCGATCCCAGGGCAAATGAGGTCACACTTTCATCAAATCTGTGGGAAAAAGGGAAAAAAAAGCAATATCCTGTCCAGGAGCTCATGAGCAGGTTACCACCAGTCATGAGAACCAAAAGGAGAGATGGTGAGGCTCAATAAAAGTGAAGAAATAAAAACATTAAGCAGCTTTTGAAGAGAAAATAGAGAGGGGTTTACCTAGCATGTTGGCGTCCACGGCTCCTCCTGGACAAAACTCGATCATGATCTGTGAGGAGAGCGAAATGGGTGGGGTTAATGAAAGAGATTAAAGGGGTACACTGGCTTAAAACTAGCATTTCATTTGTTATGCTATGTACTATTCTGTAGTGCAGCACTGCATCCCTCAGCCTCACCAGTTGGAGAGAATTGTATCATTTTCGTATGTGAGCCCAATATGCTCTGACTACAATACCCAGCATGCATTATGTAAAAACATCACATAAACACTGGGAATCCCTATTGTTCTTAACAATTCCTCACTGCTAGCCACTGATCGAGAGGCTAATAAACACGTTTGTAGTGCCAGCTTGTGTTAGTGAAACTGACCTTCTGCTGTCTGAACTGTCCTGAATCACATCATTGTATCACCTCTCTTGCTGATACACACTGTGCAATATATAATAACCTGCTACTGTAACGAAACTCACTGCACACTTTAGACTGTAAATACTGCTGCTAATCATAGTTAAGTTTACACTCATTGTGCTTTAAACTACCTCATACCACTTACTGCAATACCTGCTCTCATGTAAATACAAAAAAAGTCTTATATGCTACATAAATATGCAAATAGAAATCTGTCCATCCATCCGTCCAACGATCCATCCAGCCATCCAGCAATCCATGCAGCCATCCAGCAATCCATCCAGCCATCCATCCAACGATCCATCCATCTATCCATCCAACAACCCATCCATCCATCCAACAAACAATTTATCTATCCATCCAACAACCCATCCATCCATCCAACAATCTATCCATCCATCCATCCATCCAACAATCCAACCATTCAACGATCCATCCATCCATCCAACAATCCAACCATTCAACGATCCATCCATCCATCCAACAATCTATCCAACCATCTATCCATCAAACGATCTATCCATCCAACAACACACCCATCCATCCAATGATCTATCAACCCATCCATCCATCCATCCATCCATCCATCCATCCAATGATCCATCTGTCCATCCATCCAACAATCCATTCAATAATCCATCCACCCATCCATCCATCCATCCATCCATCCATCCAATGATCCATCTGTCCATCCATCCAACAATCCATCCAATAATCCATCCACCCATAGTAATAATTCAG
The DNA here is from genome assembly GCF_904425465.1 of Colossoma macropomum. NCBI lineage: Eukaryota > Metazoa > Chordata > Actinopteri > Characiformes > Serrasalmidae > Colossoma > Colossoma macropomum. The sequence continues at coordinate 6,573,780 of NW_023494800.1, forward strand.
CCAGCTTGTGGGAAAAAAAAAATAAAAAATTAAACAGTCTCCAAGCATCCACCCAAAGCATGTGTAGTCTTTCAAAAAGTACTTCCACTTTCAAGATGCATCATCAGAAGGGGGCTTTCCTTGTCTTTGACCCAGGAAACCTTGCTTTAGAGGCTCCTGCACAACTGCTGTAGGAGGGGAGCAGGCATGTTCACAGCAGTGTAGCGGTGGTTACGTTTGTCATTTTGGCTCGAGTGTCTTTTATGGTTAAAGTTATGGATATTTCATAGAAACATGGCAAAATTCTACAACAAAGAAAGTCTCAGAAGTATGTTGTATAATGTAAAAACAGCAGCAGCCCTCCTGAAGTCTGTTGCCTCAGCTGTCATACAGTTTGTCAAACAGCGTTAGAAACCACAAAAGCAAATACTTCTGAGATTACTTAAAAGACAAAATTCTTAAAATGGTAACAGAGCCAGAATTGCTCACAGTGGTGGTGATAGGAACCAGACATCTAAAGAGTTTAATGCCTCTAAAAGCTCCCTCACAGAAAGATACCATATAAAATGATTATGGATACACTGGCTGATTGTTTTACAAGAGTTTTGAGATAATATTTACATTAAAATTTTGTTTTTAAAAATACATTCATGGTGGTGGGATATATGCAGATCATTATAAGTTAAAAAGGTCCTCAAAGAACATTTATTTTTTCAGCTTTTCCACTATTTTACCATCATCAGCGTTACATATAAAGCTCCGAAGACATGTGTAGGTTCACTGGTGGTTTTGGACAGTAAATAAAAAGTATATTTTTGCGTTATAGACACTGTGACACCTGGTTCCCATCACCACCACTGTAAAGAAATCTGAGTCAGTAAGTTTCTCTACAATTAACCATTTCACATCAAACCACTCTGGATGACTCTGCTGATATCTCAGTGATTGAATTATGTAGCATATTAACGTATAATAACCTAATATGCATGTCTGTTTATATGATGTATAAGCTTATGGTATAAGTTTCCATTACTCTTGAGCTACATTAGCCTCCCAGTTCCAGCGCAAAACTATTAATATCTGGCTGAACACGCAGTACACTGAATTTGAAGGGGTCAGAACTTCTACAGCAACTCAGAGCCACACTTCATGACTCATTTCCCTGCGGACTCGCTGCCATAAGAGTGAGTGCGTGTTTATTTAGCGATGAAGGCGATAACGCACTGACAGTATGTTTCCTGACTGCCTCCAAGACACATAAACCGCATACCAAAGATGAGACCAAGGCATGTCCTGACAGAAGAAAAGCAATAAGAAGACAATAAATAAATAAATAACGTCTAGCTGGACACTGAAAATTGTTGTAAAGCTGCCAACAGTTCCCTTCTCTTATTTCCTCCTTACCCTGCATTACACCACAAAAACACAGCCTTCCTCTCTCTCTCGCTCTTTTGGCATCACAGTAACAAATAAAACTTCCAGTGTGATGTGGACGGCAGCCAAAAACAACCCAAGAACAGTCGGCTTTCTAACATACAGGACCAAAATCAGAAGACATTTATAGCTGAGGACAGATCAGTAACCGACACCGTAATGTGCCTATTTGTGCCATATAATCTACTCTTCTCTGTCAACAGTGTGATTTCTAAACGCTGCTGCCTTTGTGGAAATGTAAAGAACGTAATCTAACAAACGCAAAGATTTTGTTCGTTTTCTCATTCACTCATTTTTAAACAAGAAAACACAAACATGACTATAAATCATAAGTCATGTCTTACTGTGATTAGGTAAAACAATAATAAGCGCATAATAATAATAATAATAATAATATTATTATTATAAAAGTGTTTATTCAAATAGCACCTTTCATACATTAAAAATGGAGCTCAAAGGGCTTCACAATACAAAGTAAAAACAGAGAAAGAAGAGAAAAAAGATCAAAAATAAAAACAAAATATAATGAACAGATAATAAGTAGCAGAAAAGGAATATATTAATAATTACCATTAAAAACCACACGATAAAAGTATAAATAAAAAGAAAAAAAAGCAATAGAAATGAAAAACACTGAATGAGCCGGCACTCTTATTCGTTAAAGATACAAAACAAAACCCAAAACAAAACAAAAAAAAACACAGTAGATATAGCTAAAACGCTATGTGCATCTTTTACACAGTGATAGTAAAGAGAGTAGCTACTCTTCAGAGTAGTCATGCTGTAACTCCTCTGGCAGCAGTGCTAAATGAGTTTAAACTCATTCACCAGCGAGACGCTCAGTACGACAGAGCTGAAGTCTCAGGAAACACAGTGTAAAACATAAAAAGGTTATATTACACATCCAGCAACATTTGAATGAAGAAAAAAACACTGATCTGACCAGTGTGAGAAGTGTCTGGACGTGGCCTTAAACACAGAGCGAGTAAAACGTGACAGATGAGGTAGCGTTCTAGCTCAGTTATGTGTGCAAACTGTTTTCTCAGACTTTGGCAGAGGGAAGGAGAACGCTCAGGAACACAGTTTTCTTACAGGTTTCCTGGGGTTTAAAGCGACAGTTCAGGAAGGAATCTGATTTGAACAATGTTCCTCGTACATTGTGTAGCTACAAACAGTAGAAGGAGCTACCTGGAGGCCTCCATTTTCATAGATTACAGTACGTCTTAGAGTCAGAAATCACATAAGCAAAACAATGAGATGACTTCACAACTTCCTGAAGACCAACAACTTACTTAATAACTCAACAACTTCCTGAAGATGATGTGGTTTGAGGCAACTATGTGATGATTAGGCCCAATTCACACCTCGCCCCTACCACTTAGCCCTTAGCCCTCCGTTGTGTGTGTTCATGTCTAGCGGTGGGGCGTCCTGATTGTTGTTGAAATAGAGGAGTAGGGCATAGATGGAGGTTTTTCAGAGGCACACTCCAAACAGTGTTACGAGGAAAAAAAAAGAGAAAAAAAAAAATAAATAAAAAAACCACACACGTGAGTATTTTCTTTGTTAAAAATTACAATAACCATTGTATTATCTTAGTTTCATGTCGTTTCAATGTATTATGGTAACAAATAGCTAAAAAAAAATTGTTAATATGCCAACGTTTTGGTAGCTAGCTAGCTAAATTTCCTGTTCCACCTTAAATAGTCCAGCAGTACTTTTGTCTGAAGCGCCAGAATGTAACTGCTGCTCCATTTAAGGTGGAACAGGAAAATAGCTGACTTCAGCTTCACATCACTGAAGAGTTAGGGGTGGGCGGTAATAAATAATAGTTGCATCCCCCCTCTTTTCAAGCATATGATGCCCTAAATGTAACTAAAGCCCAGCAGTGAGGAGCTGAACTTTACCCTCCTCTGCTGTCACTGCAGACTGGCAGGGTCGCCTACAGAGTAGCGCTGGTAGCTGTTAATGAAGTAATGCTCTTCTTTATTTGAGGATCCCATTTCATAGCGGAAGATTTCAACCACTACCCCTTGTAACTCAGTTCCAAGGGGCAAGGTGACACTCGAAAACAAGGGGTAGGGGTAAAAGTAAGAAATGGGACTGGGCCTTAGGCATGCATTTTGTGTGATGCTAATTGGTGGGGTGTAAGCTTCCATTATTACTGTCAGCTACATTAACCTCATGACCCCAGTACAAAACCAAAGAAGCAAACTTCAGCCATATCTTGGCTCAACTATATTTGGATATAAGAGTTAAGTGACCCTTATTAGTCCCACAATGAGGAAATTTCACCTCCGCATTTTGACCCATCCATGCAGTGAAACACCACATACACACTAGTGAACACACACATTCAGAGGCAGTGAGCACACTTGCTCGAAGCGGTGCGCAGCCCTATCCACGGCGCCCAGGGAGCAGTTTGGGGTGAGGTGCCTTGCTCAAGGGCACTTCAGTCACATACTGTCTGCTCAGGGGATCAAACTGGCGACCTTCCAGTCACAGGGCTGGTTCCCTAACCTCCAGCCCACGACTGCCCACTAAAGAGGAAAATACAATTCAGCTGAACAATCACTTTAATAGTCCATGCCTCTCACATCAGTTCACTATTACATAAGCTGATGACCGGGCGAACGATGGAGACTTCTCATGTTGCCATAACACAAAGGGTGTTTCTTTTTTGTCGTCAGCATGTTCATTACCGAGGTGTTGCGACAGCCCTGTCAAACAAGACGATGGATAAACCAATAAAACACAATAAAAGGGCCGAACACTGGCCTTCAGGAAGCGATGTCCAGCGTTAGTTCAAGGTTACAGAAGGCCAGGCGTTAAATCGTCTCCTACCGAGTCTGAAACTGTTGATGTTGAACTTTGTCAGTGTTGATAATAATACTGCATTACACTCACTACTCATGGGACCTCCTCTGAACTTAGAGTGGCCTCAAACAAAAGCATTTGCTTTGGGTCAGTGATGGGTCTGCCAAGACGCGAGTCAGAAGTACACTGAAAGTCAAGTATTACTCAAAACATTTTATTTGTAATGATCACTGTGGTGATACTAAGAGTGGACGATATGGCAAAAACATAACAACATGATATGATATTATTTTGTTGACTATATGGACAGTGTTTCTCCAGAATATCCTGTCTTCTGTTTGGGTCTTCAGGCTTCTGAATGGCTGGTTCACGATTCCTCTGACTGTCTCTATCCTTCTTGTAGCTGGTCGTCCTCTTCCTCTTTCACCTTCAGCTCTTCCAAGCATAATGGTCTTTTCCAGTGAACTGGTTCTTTTCAGAATGTGTCCAAAATAAGAGCTTCAGTTTGGTTATCTGGGCTTCGAGTAAGAGGTCGGGCTTGATTTGGTCGAGGATCCGTTCATTTATTTTCTTTGCCGTCCAAGGAACGTTCAAAAGCCTTCGCCAACACCAAAGATCAAAGGCATCCATATTTTTCCTGTCTTGCTTGTTTAATGTCCAGTTTCACATCCAAAAAGAACCACAGAGAAGACCACAGCCTGGACAGTTTGATCTTTGCAGAGATTAATCGCTGCAATTGAAGATCTTTTCAAGCTCCTTCATCCTTGTTCTGCTGAGTGACAATCTGTGTCGTATTTCTTGAGCGCTAGATGTTGAAGATATTTTCTGAATATACAGGGTGTCCCGAAAAAAATTAACATCATTTGAGATGTGAATATCTGAGTAACTACATGTCCAAGGCCAACGAAATGGCTTCATGTTGAACAAAACAAGATTTATCAAAATTCAAACAAGATTTTATAACTAATTTCACAATATTTCCACCGATTTTCAATATGTGCACCGCCTGTGACACGACACACGTCAAGTCGGTAGTCCAGCTCCTGCCAAACACGCTGTAGCATGGCTTGCGTAACAGTCGCCAGCGCAGTAGTGATTCTCTGCTTGCGTTCCTCTAGGCTTGTAGGAAGAGGGGGGGATATAGACCAGTCCTTTCACATACCCCATAGAAAAAAATCACAAGGCGTCAGGTCAGGTAAACGTGGTGGCCATTTCAACAGCATCACATTCAACATTAAAAATTAAACTTGGTTAGTTTTTACACATTTTGTTAAAATCTGAGATCATTTGAGGGAGAATTGGCTGTTATTAAGCTACGAAATGATGTAAATTTTTTTGGGACACCCTGTATAAATGTTAAAACTATGTGTATCATTCAGATTATAACAGCTCAGCAGTAGAGCGGTCATATGGGATTAGAAATTTAATTTGAATTTTCTTCTTATTAGTTTGTCAAATATTCACATATTTGAATTTTAGGCACATTATTTAAAAAAAATGCATACATAATTGCAAAGAAAACATGTGAGAAGATTAATAACTGCAATAAAGCCAGATTTTAAGTCAATGTCATATATCCTAAATCCACCAGCATAAATCATCAAGAAAACCCCAAAAGCACAGTGTTTCTCAGCCTGGTGGTCGCGACTCACAAGACGGTACACAGGCCTACACTGACGCATGTTTGAGAAGGATTTTTCCACAAAATCCCAACACCAGTGTTATCCCACTGTTATTATGAGCTGAAGTGAGTGGCTGTAGCCTGTAGGACTGTACAGACTGTGGTAAAGGTCTGTAACTGGTGTGGGCGGCTGCAGTAGCTGTGTAGCAGTGTTGTGTCCTGTATAATTCTATATAGTATAATGATTTAGCATTTAAGACCTAAACACTAAAAAGTCATAAAGCTGAAGTCGGCTTCTCGTTCGCCAGCTTCTCGTTAAAGTGTCACGGGAAAATTCGAACGAGAAGCTGGCGAATGAGAAGCTGACTTCAGCCTCGTAGAAAGTCCAACATAGAGAGACATTTTACAAGAAACTCTTCTACTTTTGGAAAAGTTTCCTGCTGGAGACGCGAGAAAAGCGGCTATAGCTGAGCTAAAACTTAAAGCAGAGCAAAGTAACTCTGTGTTAAGTCTAAGTTGTTATCCTATTCTAGTACATTAGCACATACTGAGACATATTTACTGCTAAGGTGGTAAAATGGATATTTTTGTTGAATGGACAAAATGGCTCTCCATAATATATGGGTTGCCGACCCCTGGTCTAACTAGACACGAGTGTGTTGAGGTAGAGACGACACATTTTCAACACAGAATGTGTTAAATCAGAAAACAGCGACACAAAAAGATTTAAAATGGGTAACACAAGTGCTATTATTTAACACACCCCTTTTTAAAGTGTGTAAAAAGATACACATATAAAGTAAAGTTTTGACCTGACAGATTACATCAAATGTGGGTGGAGAGTCCTATTCAGTAAAGTGAGTCTTATGCCTTTAGAGGAAGTCAATATTAAGGTATAATCCATTACGAGTTAGTTTTACAGTGTAATGCATCCACTGCTTTTTCATTTCCCTTCAGAGATCAAGTGTAAAATTTAAAATACTTGATTTATTTAATATTTAAAGCTTTTTATTGCTAAAATACACAGTTTGGATTCAAATATCAGACACGCTAATTATGCAGTAAAAATGTGCGCTCAATACAATAAACATTTCAGATATGAGCAGCGTTTTTAGTGTCTGTCACAGTATCGTTAGATATTGAGTACTCTGACACTACACCTGGTATCAGTATCTGGTTTGGTGACAGGTCTAATCCCCAGTGGAACGACAACAATGCATCAGTATAAACAGTACAGCGCAAAAGGTTTGGGCACCTGAGAGAATTAGAATAAGAAAGCTATTTAACAAGGCAGTAAGCATTTATTGGCATATTACAACACAAAACATTAGGATAAATACACAAAATATTAATACAATAAGAAGTGATCTAATGTGTCTCAATACTTCAGTTTAACCATTTCTGTATTTCTCCTCAAGGGAGCCCCGTATCAATTGTAGTTATCACTCAATACCTGGCTTATCTAATCAATCCTGCATTAAATTAAATCAGTGCTGCTGATGGAAACCAGCAAATTGACGTGATGGCTGAGGGTGAAGTAAAATCAGAAACCAACCTTGTTTTCTTCTAACCAGCTCACAAGATCAACTATTCTTGTTTTACTGTATTTATTCTTTATTTGTATTTACTCTAATGTTACTTGCTTTTTACTGGCAAAACATTCTTACTGCCCAGATTAAAAGTTTTAAACAACTTGTTTAGGTGTTTGAGACTTTTGCACAGTATTGCACAGTCATGTGCAAAAGTTTGGGAGTCAAATGACATGTTTGTTGATTTTCTACATGAAAATAAGTGAACACATCCTCAGAGAACACACTTCTGCACATTTTAATATACAATTACTGTTTATTTGCTGAATGGAAGACATTGTGGGGAAAAATAAAATGTGGCCTGGGCAAAAGTTACAGCACATTTCATATTTTAGGTTCCAATATTACTGTTGTTATTGTTAATTTATCACCATTCCCATGTAATTCATGTGCATAACTCCTTGTGCAATTTGGGTAAAATATCCTTACAGTGTAAATATTTTTTGCTTTATTTATAATTGTTTATATTGTTAATTTTTGTGAATAGAGTTTTTGTGAAGGATCGAGTTCATAGTTTATATCTTATAATTTTCAGCTTTAGTATGTGTGTGTGTGTATATATATATATATATATATATATATATATATATATATATATATATATATATATATATATATATAAATAAATAATGTAACAAGTAACAAGCTATAGCTACGTTAAGTAATTAAGGTTAATTCTTTTCTTGTTACTTCTTTTCTTGAGTGCCTTGCTATCCCGTTGCTGCTGTAGCACTATGAATATCCAAAATTGTGGGACTAATGAAGGATTATCTTAATATGTTAAACTCAGCAAATGATTAGAAACTGCACACTAAAAATGGCAACGAAAATGCCATAATTAGGTTCTTTGTTTACTTATTTTCACTTAAAAAAAATCAACAAAACATGTAATTTGACTGATCTTCTGCATATTCATCTACACTGCAAATGTAAAATCTGGTCTTAAATAAGTGAGACAAAAACTGATCTTGACTTTAAAGAGGCTCAGTCATGACTGTACAGCAAAGCATGAACAGGCCGGGTCACATTCCAGCACATTTCACCAAACCCCTCTGATTTGCTCACAGTTTCCTGGTAAACACGCACCACAACTCGCAGTCTTACTGTCAGATGAAGTAATGCGCGAAAGATTCTTCCAGTTTTCATCCAGAAAAAAAAAACAAAAAACACAAACCCGGCTGTGGAGCTTTACGGCTGATCTATATCAATGAGCTTTTATTTTCTTCTCAGATTCACAGAATATTCCGGATGACACAAATGCCATCAGCCTGAGGTAAAGGAAGGCAGCCCAGCCGGTCAGACAGCACACAGAACGGGGTATTAGAAGCTGAAAGAACACACTTAAACTCACACGGATGTAAATGTCTTTCCAGCAACTGAAACAGGCTAGGAGAGGAAAGAAGATAGCAGATCTGTCAGTCCAGCTCAGATTGTATCAAAAGAGACTAAAATGAACTTTATCTGATGATCCAGGTGATACAGCACAAACTCTCAGCTAGTTTAAAGCGGAAAATGTGGTTGGTCATCCAAGATGTGTTTGATAAGGTTTAATAAGTCAGAATGGGCAAAAAAGAAGCAGCGGTGCCACATTTAAAGAAGTATTCTACACATTTTCTCTCCAAAAAAGTTCTTTAAATGGTAGAAACGTAAGCAAAGTCACTGTTTTGATGTGAAATGGTTCATTGTACTTCATTATAAACTTAACAACTACGATTTCTTTACAGTGGTGGTGATAGGAACCAGGGGTCACCATGTCTCCACCACAAATATAGTCATTTTACTTACTATCCAAAACCACCAGTGAAGCTACACATCAGGGCTTTACATGTAAAGTTGATGAAGGTAACATGGTAGAAAAAATATGTTTTAGGGACTACTTTTCCTCACAACACCTACATGTAGCAATCTGCCATGAATGGCTTTTAAAAATATGCTTTACACAAAAAAGGGAAATAATTAAAGCAGGGGTGTCAAACTCAACCACTAAAAGGGCCATTTTAAAAAATCTCAGCAAATCCGAGGGTCAGAGAGTGTTTACATTATAATACGCCAAAACATCAACTGCAAAATGTAGCCACATGTAATAAACCTTTAAATATTACAGGTGAATTACTGATATATTTAGGCTACATTAGATACAGATAACCGTTAAATCTATTTAAATGTCCCCAGAATGTAGGTCTTTTAAACCCACCTGTGTGCTTTATCTACACACCTGACATCTTCTGTGCTGCAAGTTCATTAATTCTTAATCAGTTTCTGAGCTGCTGAGTGTTTATAGTGTTTATAGTGTTCATGCTGGTTGAACTGCAGCTGAAACGCAGCTGGTGTGTTTGGTGATATGACGTGCAATTGGGTAGAAAACTGCTGTCCCATAGATTGTTGTTGGGGGAGTGGGGTGTCAGCAGAAGTTACGTTGCAGTGCATGCTGGGGATTGTAGTGCTGCTGAAACATTTACAGAAAATCAAAATAATTGCGAAGGCTGTATTGGATCGTGCGACTGGCCTGATCTGGCCCATGGGCCTTGTGTTTGACACATGGGCTGCAAAGTAAAACAATGTCTCAGACATCAGGCAGCGTATATGAAACAATCTAATGTAATAGCTGTCTGTGAAGGAGCTTTTAGAGACAAACACTTTGGACATCTGGTTCCTATCACCACTATGGTCAACAATTTTGACTAAGTTTTCTCTAGGACTGAGCATTTTGTCTAAAAATAATGCTCCATTCTAGAGTTCTTTGTGTAAATATCATTTGGCAGTTATCAGTTGTCATATTGCCCACCACCAGTGCAAACCAAAAGCCTATATCACCACACACTTGCCTCAAAATGTGTTGAGTTGGTCAGGAATCTCTAATAGACTTGACTATGTGGTTTCTGACACTGTACGATATACGGTTATCTATAAACACGGACAAAAGTACAGACAAAATTCAGGGGTCAGTATGGCTGCTATGGCTGTTTAAAGTTGTTCGCTGCAATGTCTAGGCTGATTGAATACACTTGGGCAATGGGGGAAACTGGGTAAATTAGAGTTTTTTGTTTTTTTTTAATCAAACTATCACTTTAGGCTAGAGATGGCATATCTGTATTGACTAAATGTCAATCAGCAGAAAATTCTGGATGGATTATCAGAGCAGAATAAAGAATGGATGTGATCCACTCCTGTAACAAACCTATCCTGTAACAGCTCTTACTCTCACTGTGATGTGACGTTGTTAGCTGGAAGTTTAAAGATTAATAGTTATTAAAGAAGAAATATCGGACCGATATCGGCCGATAGTCAGGTTCCGATACCGGTTTCAGAAAAGAAAAGGTGGTATCTCCTCTCTCCGCTGGTGCCATCTCTACTTCAGGCACAAAAGAAATCGGCATCATTTCCCAGCGATGGAGCGGAGATGACGAATTCCCGAGGGAACAGAGACGGTGCTCAGTGTGGAGGTGGAATTAATTTTCAATTCCTGCCTTTTAGCTGCCGTATGAATGAAGCCATTTTGCCCGTTTTGTTCGTGTGCCTGAGCTTCTGAAAATGTGAGCACTTTCCAAAGGCCTCGTGTTTCTCACGCTGCGCACACACTGCAGGCCGCATTGTTCTCCAGCACACTGCCCTCTCGCTCTCCTCTTCCTCCAGCTCGCCGCTCAGAGCGGGCCAGCACTTCTGTCTATAGACCTATTACAGCTGGATTACTCGTGTAGGGCTGTCTCTATGACATTAGCGTTTGGGTAATTTAGGAATTAGCAAGACAATTAACAAAGAATTCACTTATTATTATTATTATTATTATTAATGACAACTTTTGCCTACCAATAACTGAATAACAACAAGACCCCAAAATAGTTAATTAAAAAAAATATATTAATTAGGAAACTAATTATATAATCATGAACATGCAAACACACATGCATTAAATGCACAAAATTCACATTTTATAAGTATGTTTTCTCTTTCTGATGACCAGCACAACAGCACCACTAATTCCTGACCCTGTGGGATTAGCTACATTGTGTTAGCATCAAGCTAACCTTGGTGTACACTCATTTCTCAGAGTAGGTTTAATGCTACATCTTTCTGATGTAAACAGGCACACTTGAAGGCTGTAACAGATCGTCCAGTCAGCATTCTTTAATTAGTCAGTTTTACAATTAATCTGTCACATTACTATATTATATCATTATCCATGGTTTTCCTGGTTGCACAACTACGTTACTCATAGTTTAAAACTGAGTTCAGGGCGTCAGTGAAAGCTATTCTGTTAGCAGCTAGCTGCTAGGCGCTAGCGACAGATGCCGCATTCTGAGGTGTGAGATTTGCTGTGTTTGAGTCTCAGAAACTCTACGTCTGACAGGGTCTCACTCTGAGAGCACAGTAAAACACAGAGGACTGACTAAGCTAAATACCATCTGTGGCTAAAATCACCACAGCGCTCAGAGTCTCATCTCTGGCGTCTATCTGTGCTCCTTTGAGCAGGTTTTATCAGGGCTGCTGGGAAACAAATGTTTATCAAGCTAAATGCTAATAGCAAGCAGCTGTAACCTCTGCACATGTGAGCCTTTCAAGAGGAGATACAGTGGATTCTTACCGTTCCATTTTATTTAATGCTTCAGTATAGAGTTAAGTAGCAAGTAAACACGATCTCCTTGGTGGCCGGTGTACCATGTAGCTTTGTTTTCACTGAGTAAAAGTCAGAAACGGTCAGTAAGTGGTCATTTTGCATGTCACTCAAACGTCCCTGTCCTATTAAAGTCAACAGTTTTTAAACTTTGGCCTGTGAGACCATATTTCACGGTTTTACACAGCTTGTAGTGGATTTGGTTTTATGCAGTATTTCTGTATTTGGGCTAAATCTAATTTCTACAGGAGATACAGGAGACAAAAACAGACTTCAGCCCAAAATAATGCAGGGCTGTATGGTTTCCTTTTTAGGTGACAGCACTGGTGTTGCACCAAAACACAGCGGCACAGAGATATGTTTAATTTTAAAAAATATAGGGAAATCAGTGGGCTTTTGTACTGGATGAGTTACAGAAGCTGCCCCTTCAGATAAGCTAATGAGCTAACAGAGCTAACCGGTGTCATACTGGATGCTGGCGAGGACTCATCATCTACACAATGTGTTTCCTCCTCAGTGGACGGTACCAACACGTTATTTGTCAGAGAAACATATTTTCAGAATTTTTAGACTAACATCAGCTCTTAAAAAAGGTTCTTTAGTAAAGAAAACAGTTCTATATAGAATCATGAACACTCAAAGAACCCTTTGCATGATTAAAGGGTTCGTTTGTATCATGAAATGGTTCTTCAGATTGCTGTAGACAGTTCTATATAGAACCTTTTTCAAAAGAGCTCTATATAGCACCAAAAGGGTTCTGCTATTGTTACTATACTCTTAAAAAGATGATTCTTCAAGGGTTCTTTAGTAAAGAAAATGGTTCTATAAAAGAACCCTGAACACTCAAAGAACCCTTTGCATGAATTAAGGGTTCTTTGCATCAGGACAGCATTCTTCAGAATTTGCTGTAGATGGTTCTATACAGAGGTTCAATATAGCATCCAAAAAGGTTCTTCTTTTGTTACGATATCAGGCTTGTAACAACAGAAGAACATTTAAGGCTGCTATACAGAAAAGGGTTCTATGAAGAATGTGCTGTAGATGGTTCTACATCAATCTGAAGAACCCTTTCATGATGCAAAGAACCCTTTAATCATGCAAAGGGTTCTCTGAGTGTTCATGGTTCTTTACAGAACCATTTTCTTTATTAAGAACCCTTGAAGAACCATCTTTTTTAGTGTGTTTGTCAAGCTTATAACAATAGAAGAACTTTTTTGGGTGCTACATAGAACCCGTTTCAGCAATGTTCTATATAGAACCATCTACAGCACATTTTCCAGCAATCTGAAGAACTCTTTCACGATGCAAAGAACGCTTTAATCATGCAATGGGTTCTTTGAGTGTTCATGGTTTTATATAGAACCACTTTCTTTATGAAGAACCATTAAAGAACCATCTTTGTAGAGTGTAGAGTAGTGAGCCCAGTTAGTGATACAGCCTCAGTCACGTCCTTAACAACGTATCCTTGGCACCGTGCTCACGTTCAGGTACTCGTGTTTCAGAATAGCAAAGTATAACATAACATACTTACTGACAAATACGAGCAAAACCGCATTGTTGGCCTTTTATTATCTCAGTCTTTCTGTTTTCAAATGCAAGTAATGTGCAAATAGTGCTTTCAGTATTCAAATACTAGCAATGAGTATTCTAGTAGCCACAAATATCCCCAAACTAAGACCATTTTTATTAATTAATAAATGAGAAAAAGATCACTTGTTTACAGTAACATTTAGTGCTCCACTGGGTCTTGTAGCTTCCAATGTAACCTAAGCGAGCCAATGAACAGTAAGCAATCAGTATCCCATGCTGCAGACTGGGGTTCGATCCCCCACCTTGGCAAGCACCCTGCGCTATACCAATAAGAGTCCTTGGGCAAGACTCCCAATACTACCCTTGCCTACCTTTGGATAAGAGTGTCTGCCAAAGCTGTAAATTTGGTACAATTTTACAACCTTTGAAAGGGTTATTAAATGATTTAAAACTGGTTTATTAATGGTTTATAATTAGGACATAAAAACCTCCATTCATAAGCAGTTATAACCCATAAATAGAAAGGAAAACAGGCTACTACCTGTACCACGCCTGGAATGCTGTCCTAAAGTTCCCACCCAACCCCAACGATCAAAGCAGTACTACTTTTGTGTTACCACCTGATTGCATTGCATCAGTACTTGAAAAGATAAGCAAAATTGCTAAAACCTAATAAGAATTTAGTCATTTTATGCACTAACATAGGCAAAATTATTATACATATTTTCTGACAAATAAGTAAAGACATACTGTTGGTGGTTAAATGGTAGTAATGGTGGTTAGAAATCTGTGATGAAGCTGACTGGTATAATACTGACGGATGAAGACGACAAGTAAGAAAACTAACCAGCAACATCTGAGCTTCATCAATATAGATGAATGCAGGTTCACTATTTGGCAAACCGTGTTATTTATGTTTTTCCTTAACTGCTTATTTATGATTTTTGGACTGTTTATAACCTAATTAATAACCATTAATAAGCCACAAATCCTTTATAAAAGGCAGTCTTATTTTAAAGTGGTACCCAATATTTATTGTTAGCTACCTATGATACTGAATCCAATGAGCTGACAATAACAAACACATGCAGGTTAGCCAGCGGGTGATTTTTGACAGGCGGTCTTCTGCACTGTTCACTCCGGATCACATTTCTCTAGTGTCTTCAGTTCAGCACACACACAAAATTTCACTTCCCCCCTGGAAACTGTGGTATCTGACGTACCCATGCACAACGCTGAGGTGTACTGTAAAGTTAGGGGAGGGGTTTGTTGCACTGCAGAACACCTCCGGGTAAACCTAATCTAGCTGTGATAGAGCTTCAGAGACTCGCTGGACCCTAAAGACTGTCTGCTGCTTCCATTGAGACACTCAGTTCACACACTGAGGAGAACAAGCTCTTCTTCTGTTTGAAGTGCTGCTGTTTCCTTTAGTGTCTTCTTGGCAGAATCCTGTAAACACTGTCGGCTTGGTGTGTGCGTTCTTCAAGGACAGCTTTATGGGTGAAAGCCTCATCCACACCCAAACACACGTGCTTTATAGTGCAGCGTGGGGGTTGCCCCGGCAACCAGCTGACACACTCAAACCAGTGTGTTTTAGTGTGTGGGGTGTGGATGTGTGTGTGTGTGTGTGTGTGTGTGTGTGTACGTGCACTTTCCTCCTGGTGGGACAAAGACTCTTTTAAATCGTTAATACTGGCTTTAGTAACCTATAATTATTAGTCTGACCGGACACTGCATTTCCAGTGTGTGTAGTGGTCTGCCACAGGTATTACTGCCGGCCATTTTCAGATCATCACAGAACATGGAAGTTTTATGCGCCTACCAGGGCTTCAATAAGCAGCTAAATACCAGTATTTGACCAGTAAAAACTCTGTAAGGTCAGTTAATTAAAGTCCGTCTGGACACAGTGTCCAATAAAAATAATAAAGTGAATAAAGTGCAGAAACTGTCCATTTACAAACTTTCGCCTGAGTTACAAAGCTGATGTTGGCTTCTTATTCGAATTTTCTGTACCACCTTAAAATGGTGCAGCAGCTACATTACGGCACCTGCACTATTTAAGGTGGAACGGACAATTCTAATGAAAAGCTTACAAATAATAAGCTAACTGGCACCTGGACCATTTAAGGTGGAACAGACAGTTCAATTATGAAGCTTACAAATAAGAGGTTAACTGGTGCCTGCAACATTTAAGGTGGAACGGACAATTCAAATTTGAAGCTTACAAATAAGAAGCCAACCGGCGCCTGCAACATTTAAGGTGGAACAGATAATTCTAATAAGAAGTTCACAAATAAGAAGCTAACTGGTGCCTGCAACATTTAAGGTGGAACGGACAATTCGAACAAGAAGCTGGCAAATTAAAAGCCAATTTCACCCTCACATTTGAGTTTGTGCGCGAGTGATGAGGGGAGGTGGTGTAGTGAATCTCACTCTCGTAACATGTTGCTTCACACATTTTTGTCAAATTTCGCACCTTTGGAAGACTATACAGTGACAGAGCCTCAGTCTAGCCATTTGACTGCCATCTAAAAATAGCACCCAAGCTCAAAAACAAACTCCTTCCCTGCAGTTTCAGCGAGAGAAGGCCACTGACCCTGCTAAACTCAAATAACACCAGGTCACAGCGCTGGTTGTATCTGGGGTGCTTTGTTCAAATACAGAAAGTTTCTGACCCCCGAGTGAGAGTAATGTACCTTTCACTCTGAGGAATTCCAGCTATGCTTTAAAAAAGGGTTTGCTCTTCACATGCTGGAAGAAGAAAAAAAAGCCGAAACCGCTGGCACCACGAGGCCGAGAGGAGTTCCTCAATAAAAAAAGGCCTGGATTTGCAAGCAAAGCACCACCAACAGAGAAACGATTCACGTTATGCATCTATTTTGAAGCAGTGTAGACTGACATTAAAGTGAAAAGGCCTTAAAAATGTTCCTGCTGCTATGATGAAGGAGCCAAGGGTAACAGCTCAATAGCAATAAAGACAATTAATGAAATTGTAATTTCAGTTTTTGGTGATTTATGACAATCTTTCGAAACAGAAGACAATCAGCCGTAATGTTCCTAAACCTCCAGATTTATTAATAGTCTCTTTGCCTGTAATCATGACCCATAATGATTCATAAACTTTAGCCTGTTAGAGGTTTTTGGCACTGGATTAGTGCAGAGGTTTCTGAATGGAGCTTTTATGAATGAATTCTCTGGTTTTCTGCCTTGATTTTCTGGTTTTATTTGACAAAATCTTTATAGAACTTTTGACCCTTTAACTACAAGCTGATGTAGATCAAAGAGACCATTAGCACATAATATCATTGAGAACCTCGAAGTTGGTTCATTAGCTAAAAACAGTTGCTACGTAAGGCTTAAAGGGGCATTCTGCAGATATTTCTAAATTTCTGCATAATTCAGACAGCAAGATGATATTCAGAGGGGCTTCATGTGAAATGCTCCATTCTGGAGAAACTTATCGAAACAGATTTCTTTACAGTGGTGGTGATAGGAACCAGGCGTCACGATGTCTACAACACAAATACAGCATTTTATTTACTGTCTAAAATCACCCGTGAACCTACATGTGTCTTCAGAGTTTTTGTACATAATGTTGATGGTAAAATAGTGAAAAATCTGTAAAAACAAGTTTTCTTTGGGCTGTTTTGGCTTACAAAGCCTTGCACATACCTCTCCAGCAAGAACAGGTTAAAAAAATATATATGTTTTAGGCCAAAAACTGATCTTAAAAGTAACATGAACTGAAACTATCAGCTTCATTAATCAGGCGGTGTATTTATAGCTATGTTGTATAATAGCTTTCTGTGAGGGAGCTTCAGATTCTTCAGACGTCTGGTTCCTATCACCACCACTGTGAACAGTTCTGACTTGGTAAGTTTCTCTAGAACAGAGCATTTCACACCAAACCACCCTGAATGACTTTTACATCTTAACCAATTAATTATGTTGAAATTTTTCAAATCAGTTGAATTCCCTTTTAATACATAATGCATTAATTTATTCCTTGGTTGAATCATTTATTTATTCGTTACCTACACTATTGTTTAAACGTTTGAAATAACCTGTAATATTATATATTTTTGTTATTTTATATACAGTAATACATTTAACAATGTAGATTTAATAATCTATAATATGTATAAACTAGACACCAAATTATATTTAATGTTTTATTCAATATTTTAATGATTGTGATGTGTTATATTCTGTAAAATGGCACAGTGTAATGATTTACAATGCTTTTTCACATTTCACATCTGGAGTGTATCTGTGCACTTACCTGCATAGTGCTATCAGCTACATTACTACTAGTGCAATACGGCTGCTATAACTAAAGTGAGACGAGGTCGTAAATCTCACTCGACACGTTGCTTCACACATTTTCTGTGGGAAGATACAGAGATTGCGCCTCAGTCCATTCTACTTCAAGATCTGATGACCACATTTTTAAAACATGAGGTATTCAGAATATTAATTTTTTTAACAAAATGTTTCTGATTCCTGAGGTTGTACAGCTTTTTCAGGCCCATTTATCATCTTTTAAAGCTTCCAAGCTACAGTCATGTGCAAAAGTTTTACCACCCCTTGTCAAATTACATTTTGTTGATTTTCTGAGTGAAAATAAGTCGACACATCCTCTACAGGCAACACACTAAAATATGAAATGTTTCTGATAATTTTACTGCACTATTTCTATTTATTTGCTGAGGTTAACATGTTAGAAGAAAATTAATCAGAATATAAAAGGTGTCATAACTTTGGCACAAGTCATATTTCCTGTTTTATTTTTTTCCCCCGATATGTTACACCATCACAGCTAATATTTTCATTTCCTGAATCCATCAGTCTATCATTTACATTTACAGCATTTGGCAGACGCTCTTATCCAGAGCGACTTACAATTTGATCATTTTTACACAGGTAGACGAAGGCAGTGTTAGGAGTCTTGCCCAAGGACTCTTATTGGTAAAGTGTAGGGTGTTTTTGCCCAGGCGGGGACTGAACCCCAGCCTACAGTGTGGAAGGCAGAGATGTTACCCACTACGCTATACCAACCACTATCAGTTTACCAGGAGGGGAATTTTTATTACTTCTTTTTTTAGAGTGCAGTTCCAAACAGGTATCTGACCACTGCCTCATAGGCAAATACTAGCCCTCGCAGAGTCCTGTACAATTCAGTAATACAGAAATGACTAAGGCTGCCAAGCCTTCCTTAAACTATGACAGTTCCACCCCCACAGAGAGATCTGGGCAAGGCAGAGAATTCTGGGAAGATTCACTCCTCAAAACCTCTCTCTTGGGATTATACATCTTTGCCAGTGGTTGGCGCAGCTCCAAAACTGGAAACAACTGATAGACATTACTAACAGGGGTGGGGTCCCTGGCTGAACTTCCTTCTTTCTTTGGTTTGGACTTTCTGTGCAGTTATTGTACTGTATTGTACTGGGAGCCCATTTTTTAGGCTAGAACCACCCTGATGTCAACTACACTGTCATAATGACAGTGAAAAACCCCAATTACTCCAATAACTGGATCACTGAAGATACAATTACTTTGCTATACTTACTTTTACACAACAAACAAAATCTTAGATTTTCATGGAAAGACTTATTTTACATAAAATATAATCTTACATAAAATATAGAACTTGCGTAACTTACATTACATATATAAACCCTATAACTTACCACTACAATAAGAACCGGAGAACTGTGACAGAAGGGTGAATGGGTGAATTCGGGATTGAGGTACCACTGATGTTACATTTTTAAATACGTATGGAAAGTGAAGGTGAAAGACATTTTAAACAAGTATCCTTTACAAAAAGGTTTGTGCATTTTTCAAATAAATATCTAATATTTCAGATGAATAAACTTAAAACATTAAAGAAAAAAATCTAATTTACATGAATTTCCACATACAGCCAATCAGCCAAGACATGTTTGTCATCCAAATGTTGCTTGTTTAGTTCAGAACTGATGCTGCTGGTAAACAGTGAAGTCACCAAAACCTTTTCCACAAATACACACCAAAACCTTCATACACTTGCTTGAAATTATGCTGATAAGCTATAATAACTTGTTTGAAAAATGATTTAGTATAGCATGGATAGACCTTATTTACACATTTAAGCTAAAATTGGAATTACATTATCACAAAAGCAGAAAAAAAGAAAAAAAAAGTTTTTCCTCATTTTTTATTGTTCATAATGAGTCATACTGCTCTAAACCTCATCAACTTGCCTGCATGATATGAATTAAGATCTGGATGCGGTTTGAGCAGGTTGAGCAATGTTTTGGGAATGTATTAGCGGAAATGGTTTGGGTGACTATTGACTTTCAACGTTCGTTAGCAATAAAGCAAAAATTTTGACTCCAAACGTGTCTTGGCTGATCGACTGCATTTTGCCTGTCTCAGTCCACTATGACTACACTTTATACCCTGTATAATCACTGAAATACTTCAATGTGTGAATCCTTTTAATGTCCTGTTTAATGAGTCATTCATTATGAATTACGAAAAATGTAAAATCATTTTAGCTGAAAAAATGACTGACAGCTAAAATGATTACCTGAACACATTCACCTTTAGTCACATATTCAAAAAGAATTTACATCCAAATTTCCTGAACAGTCCCGTCAGTCAAAATAGGAACTAAACTATTTATTTAAAAAGTACATTTTAGTAAAATAAGTAGAATGTCCTTAATGTCCTAGTGCCATTATCATGGATTCTAGTCAACCACATTGTGCGTATTTTCTAATTCTATGCTAAAAAGCCTGTTACTTTCAACGCTGTTACTCATTTAATCCAGTGGTATAATATAATACTATTTACTTAATTGCAAATGTAAGCAAAACTGTCACTTTATGGCACTATTATAACTTCATGGCATTTTACTGAATTGATGGCCTGTATATTTTCTCCCTGACTTTCCGTGATGCAGCGTACTGAATACTCAAAAAGTGAGTTCAGTATTCGGATAGTAACAGCTGGTGCTCATCCCTAATTAACTCATTAGCTGCAGCGCTGTTACCCACCCAAACCAACACTCCATGATGATGACGACATCTAGACTCAGCAGAAGCCAAACAGGCCAGTTGATCTTACCCAAAGCTTTTGATCATAGAAGAAAGCGTCAAGCAGCTTCACAATGTGATGGTGGTCACATGTTGCCAGGATCTCAATCTCCACCATATAGTCCTCCAGCTCCTCCTCACTTTTCGTCTCGATCACCTTGGCAGCGGCCAGCACACCTGTTTCTTTATTCTGGGCCTGGAAGACAAAAACAAGCGTTTCCACATCAATGAGTAAATACCTGATTCATTTCACTGCTTTTTTCAGTCTGTTTAGATTAAAATAATAATGATGGAGGGAGGGGGTGTGGGGAGGGAGGGGGTGTGAGGAGGGAGGGGGTGTGAGGAGAGAGACAAACTAAGAAACACAAAAAGACGCCACAAAACTCACACATTTAAGTAAGTAAATAAGTAAGTCTATATGCATTACAGAAGAACTCTACACTGTCTGAGGCAAGTGTGTGATAATTTAGGCATGCAGTTCGTGTGAGGCTAGCTGGTGGCTATAAGCTTCGTAGCCTCATAGGCCCAATGTAAGGTATGTTAGCCTTGTAGGCCGAGTCTAAAGTACATTAACCTCATAGGCCCAGTGCAAACTACATTAGCCTCATAGGCCCAGTGTACAGTACATTAGCCTCATAGGCCTAGTGCAAAGAAAATTAGCCCTGTAGGCCCAGTGTAAAGTACATTCACCCTGTAGGCCCAGTGTAAAGTACATTAGCCTCACAGGCCCAGTGTAAAGTACATTAGCCTCACAGGCCCAGTGTAAAGTACATTAGCCTCATAGGCCCAGTGTAAAGTACATTAGCTACATAGGTCCAGTATAAAGAACATTAGCCTTGTAAGCCCAGTGCAAAGTACCAACAAACACCAAACATGTGTGGGTGGCTAAAATTGTGGTAAGGAGAAAGTTGTGTAATTTTTTTGCCAAACTATCACTTCAATTACCCAAGCCCCCAGGGTTTTGCCCTCACACTGCTCTTTCACTTCCCCAAAACAAACAATGTGTATCACAGCTACTTTTCAACGAGCCGTGGGGCACCGCATCAGTGCACGCTGTAAACAAACAGGACGAGTCATGGTGTGTCGAGTGATACTGTCATCGCATGCAAGGATAAACACTCAGAGCCACAAACACAAGGCCAAGCTTCCGCGCTGCCCATCAGGCTTTATAAAACTAGGTATCGTGGTACATCAGGTATCTGGGACTGAGAAAATCTTTAATCCAATTTCAGCTGATGCCTGCGAGTGTATTCTTTTAAATAAGAAACAAAAAAATACTGTAAACAGTATAATTAACTCCCTTAAACAATAAGGGTCTGTAGGTGGGGTCCACATTACAGCCCCTCACTCTCATAACCACAGAACTTTATAGTTTCATATTTGTTTCATAGCAGATATTGAATTATTTACAGCAGCTACTGAATAATTCACAGCAGTTACTGAATAATTCTCTCAAGTTACTGAATAACTCATAGCAGTTACTGAATAATTCATAGCAGTTACTGAATAATTTATAGTAGTTACTGAACAATTCCCAGTGCTTACTGAATAATTCCTAGTTGACAATAAATAATTCATAGCATTCATTTTTTAATGTGTTTTATAAACAAATTTCATGTTATTTACTTTCATCTTATAAATAAAAATGATTTTACTAGACTGCTACACTTGAATGAACAACTAGCATACTATTTAGGGCCTACAACTTGCCCTCAGTTCACACTACCGGTTTAAAAGCGGAAAGGTGAAAAAAAAAAGAGAAAAAGGTGGAGGTTTTATAGCCAGAAGAGTGTTTTCTGCACACAGGAAGTTCTGACCTAATTTCTAAGCAGCTAGAAACCCATTGGTGTGTGTGATCACTCCCTTGTTGGTCACAGATGCTACAGAAGGCCTTCATCTGTGGTTTGGGTTGTTCTAGGAGGAAGTGAGAGTTACAAAACTCACTTCAGAATCCGCCCAATCACCTTCTTCACTTCAGAATCCGCCCAATCAGCCTCTTCACTTCAGAATCCGCCCAATCACCTTCTTCACTCCAGAATCCGCCCAATCACCTTCTTCACTCCAGAATCCGCCCAATCACTTTCTTCACTTCAGAATCCGCCCACTCATCTCACTTCAGAATCCGCCCACTCATCTCACTTCAGAATCCACCCACTCATCTCACTTCAGAATCCGCCCACTCATCTCACTTCAGAATCCACCCACTCATCTCACTTCAGAATCCGCCCAATCACCTTCTTCACTCCAGAATCCGCCCAATCACCTTCTTCACTCCAGAATCCGCCCAATCACCTTCTTCGCTCCAGAATCCGCCCAATCACCTTCTTCACTCCAGAATCCACCCAATCACATTCTTCATATCAATATTTGCAATCAATAATTTAATTTAACTGTTAAAGTACCAGCCTAAAGCAGCCAAACCGGCTGATTAACCATGCAGGTGGTACTCCAGCACATCTAGAGTAAAGTTTTCAGGTGAAGTCAGGCACAGCATGAGCTCAAATAAACAAACTTTACTCAGCTCTGCTCTCTAAAGATCAGAGTTACAGCCTCCAACCTGTGGGACCAAAGATGTGCCTCAGTGAAATCATTTCAATCAAGCCAATTCACGTTTTGTTTGCTGTAATGTAACTGTATGAGAAATCAAACAAGCATGGAAAATAATCGCTTTCTGCTACATAATTGAAATTTGCCAAATATGTAACAAAGTAACAATTACGATTGACCTAGAAATCACGCAGTTCACTTTCAAATCCGCCCACTGACAGTTCATTTCCGTTCACACTCAGCCGGTCGGGTGTTTGAGCTCTGGGCGTTTTGTTAAGCAGTGTAATGTCACAGTATGGTTCGTGTTTGTGGGCTTGAGCTGCCACAGGTCAAATTAAAAGCTTGCTTAACCTCGACTTAACAAGAAAAGAAACTCCACACACCCCGGAAGTGCTGAGGAACTGCAGAGAGAACGCAACTAAAGGGGCCTCACAGCTTTAAAAAAACAGAGTGGTGCAAGCAGAGTTACAGATGTGGAGCTGCACATCTTCCCCTTCACAGAGAGAGAACATGACAAACAGGCCGAGAACGAAAACAAGTGGTCGGTCTATGAGGACGAGAGGGACACATTAGTGTTATTTACTTTCAGACTAAAGAAAGAAAGAAAGAAAGAAAAACAAAGACAGAAAAAGAAAGAAAAAAGAAAGAATTGCAATACAAAAGGCAAAGAAAGAAAGAAAGAAAGAAAGAAAGAAAGAAAGAAAGAAAGAAAAAGGACAAAGAAAGAAAAACAAAGAAACAAAAGAAAGGAAGAAAGAAAAAAGAAAGAAAAGAAAAAGAAATACAGAAGACAAAAAAAACTGAAAAAAGAAAAAAAAATAAAGAAAAAGCAGAAATACAAAACAGAAAGACAGAAAGAAAAACAGAAAAAAAAGAAAAATAAATAGAGAGAAAAATAAAGAAAAAGCAGAAATACAAAACACAAAGCAAGAAAGAAAGAGAGAAAGAAAGAAAACAAGAAAGAAGGAAAGAAAGACAAAAGAAAGAGGAAAAAAAGAAAAAGAACAAAGAAAGAAAGCAGAAAAGAAAATGAAAGAAAGAAAGAAACAGAAAAAAAACAGAAAAAAAACAGAAAAAGAAAAGAAAATGAAAGAAAGAAAGGAAAGAAAGGAAACTCTAAGCTCATAGATCAAGTCTAGTCATGGACAACACTGCAGTGTTAATGGTGGCCATTCTTGTTAGTAGAGGCTTCGGCTTAATCAGAGTCTGGGAGATCCGGCCTTCACACTTCAGTCCCTCATTCACAACTAAACACATCAGCTTCACAGTTCAGTCACAGTGAAGAGTTCCAAGCAGATACTGAATGACTTCTAGTAGTTACTCAGTAATTCACATTGGTTACTAAATAATAATGAGGAGTTTAAGGGGTTAACCGTGTAGATGTGAGCATGTCAGACTAAACAATCTGCTGGGGTCCATAACACAGACTCTACAGGGAAAACATCTGGCCAAACCCAGCACACACACACGCACCACCCCTCCCTTCACTGAGACAGGAAGAAGAGCATCACAGACTGATTCAGCCCTTCACTACCAGCAATCAGCGTCAATCAGCAACCGCGACCAGGAAGACATTTATAAACAAGTGCGAAACTGCATGCACTGCACGTGGGCGCTTGACTTAAACTGTAAATATGGTGATATTAAAGGAACAGTTTGGCAAAAAATCTAATGTCCACCATGTCCACTTAGCCCAGTTAGAGTCAATCAGCCCAGACCGGTTTGGTGTCCAAATTTTGTTTCTTTACTTTAGAGCTGGAGTTGTGAGGCTAACATTGCCAACAAACACTGGAAGTCAATAGTCACCCATTTTTCTTCTGTAAATACATACCTAAGACTTCTCAACCCACTCAAATTGCAAGTCTTTAATAAGGGTGTGCAGACAGCCTGACTAACTGTGAACTACAAAAACAAAACGTCACTGTATAGCTGAACATATACATGTGTTTTATAAAGGTTAATTGGTCTTTCTTGCACACAGTTGGAACAAAATGTAGTTCCTTAGGCCTCATGGTGGAACACACAACAGCAGCACACTACACAGAGCGCAGATACACAAGTGCAGAATATACAATAAATACACAATACGGCACAGGACAATAAAAACACAAGACAATAAATAAACAAAACTAAACATACATGACAAATACACACCACACCTTCGGTTGAGAAAACAGCTTGATGATTAAACAGTTCATAATTGGAACAAGAGAAATTTGCGCGTCCATATGAACGCGAAGAGCTGCTGAAATTCAGCATAACACCTTTTCTCTAAAATGGCTGAACTGTCAGAACACTGTGACCTAAACCACACTGACAAGTCTGCTTTACCTTAATGAAAACCAGGATGTGGTTTAAGCAGACTGACAAAAGTTTTGTAGATGTATTCACAGAAATGATTTGGGTGACTATTGACTTGCACTGTTTGGTAACATCGGCCTCGTAGCTCCAGTTATAAACTAAAGAAGCAACATTTGGACACCAAACATTTTGATCAATTACATCTGGGAAAATGATAAATTACAGAAAATTCTGCATTTTAAGTTGAGGTAAAAAAAATTCTGAACCTTATACACATACACACGTACACACACACACACACACACACACATACACATATACATATATATATATATATATATATATATATATATATATATATATATCCATCCAAAATGGTAACTTTACTTTTTTTAACTTACTTTACTTTTAATGTAAGTCAATGGAACCTTACATTGACTTAAGTAAGGTCCAAGTCATTTTGGGCCATTTCTTTTGGTCCATTCATCAGGACGTTTTGACACAATGTAGAGCAACAAACAAGCATATATATATATGTGTGTGTGTGTGTGTGTGTGTGTGTGTGTGTGTGTGTGTGTGTGTGTGTATATATATATATATATATATATATATATATATATATATATATATATATATATATATATATATATATATATATACACACACATATACACACACACACACACACAAAAACATCTGATTTACATCAAAACAGACAGTCAAAACATGTTTGGTATCTAAAGTTTGCTTCTTATACTGAAGCTCTAAGGCTAATACAGATTACAAATAATGGAAGCTTATATATACACACAGTACCACATTACATACTGTTATCTAAAAACATAGACAACAGTATGTAAAAGTCAGTCTTCAAGATGACGGCTACTCCACACTTGTTCATATTTACAGTTAACAGTGACATGGTGTCAACTCTTTGGTATAAGTCAATTTGAACTGGGGTCTAAACTATTCCTCCAACCTCCCTCTGGAGGCCAGTCAGGGCTGGAGACTCTTGCACATTCCAGCAGAGAACCACTGCCAGAAACTTGGTCATCTGCTTTGCCATACAGAAAGTAAAAGCTGTGCCACCATCCTGAAGATCAGAGATAAATGTCAGACAATGGGGAAACGCAGTGCATCTTCACCCAGGTATGCTAAAAGTGCTCCCGCTGTAAAATCATACACTTCCTGCATTTGATGCAGTCTGCAGGCATAACAACACAGCTATACTAGCATCATTACGCAGATCTGAACACAGATTGGTACGAGATCGCAGCAGAGACAAGCAAAATCACAGTCCAACTCACCCTGCGCAACCGCAAAATGAGTACATATCACATAAAACACAATGCGCTGCAGATTTGTTTTACGAAAGCAGGGATTTGTGGTAACGGCACCCAGGTGAATTGGAGGCAGAGAGGCTGAGGTCATAAACAGGAAATTAAGGATTTTCACTCATCTCTCGGGTGCGTGAGCACATGCAGCAGGCGAGCTCCACCTGTATCCCCTCAGCTCTGAGAATACTTCGGGGGATAATCTCTTCAAATCGAGCATCGGGACCATAAATACACACCCAAATCCATTTAAAAGCCCATCACAGGGATTAAACCACTCGATTTGTGTAAAAACGCTCAAATGTGGCCTGAGCAAGACCACGGCAGGGTCCGAAACTACGCACTACCATAATAAATAGTACACCTCCGTTAGCAGTGTATTCATTAGAGTAGTACACAGTACTGTGCAAAATCCAGAGAAAACCCCTTATTCATTTAATTTCCAGTCAAAACAGCCATTAAGCACATGTTCATTTTTCACTGTGGGGAAAAAAGCAGAAAACATGTTTAACCACAAATTACACAGAAGCCACAACAGCTAAATATATCACCATTTTCAGTATTTACAGTATCCATCCTTTGCCTTTATTACAGTTTCTATTCTTTTCAGGAGACTTACTTTCGGTTTTTCGAAGTAACTGGAATTTTTCTTTGAACGCAGGGAATTTTTCCCCACCTTCAAAAGTTCAGTCTTAGAAGTTGGTTGCATTTTCTGTGCACTGTCTGTTTCTAGGAAGGCAGGATACTGCCTTCCACCCAATGACAGCTGGGATAGGCTCCAGCACCCCACCGCGACCCAGAAGGATAAGCGGTTTAGATGATGGATGGATGTCTGTTTCTATCTCCGATACCTAGTTTAGGTGTTCTAGTGCAAATTTTCTTCTTTTTTTGTCCATTTCTTTTCTCAGTGAGGTTCTTCTTGACAGCTACACATCCTTTCAGACCCACAGCGCTGAGTCGTCTTCTCACAGTGGAAGGATGGACAGAAACACCTGTGGATCTGAAGCAGCTTGATTTTCTCCTCTCTCTCAAAGATGAAAGCTTTAAGGCTACGTTCACATTACAAACCTCACTGCTCAATTCCGATCTGTCTAACTTAATGGATCATATTTGCTCAGGTGACTCAAATCCTCAAACAACCCACACGCGCACATCTTAAATCAATAACGTCACATGTATAAACCTTGTGAGTCATGAACAAAATAACTGAACAGCAGAACAAACCTTCACTAATTTGCTCTGGACCACTCAACTGCGCACTATTAGAGCAAGACACAAGTGAAAAAGGGTCAGATACACTGCACTTGCGCCGTTCACTGGCTCTGACTTCAGGTTTGGCACAGCGGCCTCATTAATGCTAAAAGATGGTGCACATGCACTAGAAAAAAAAAAAAACAAAAACAAAAAACATGAATTCGGATTTGAGCGTTCTCATTAAGTTTGCACGGCCACAAATCGGATACATATCCAATCTAGGACCGCATCTGAAAGTGGCTCAGAACTGATTTGAACAGATCAGTCCTGTGTGTCCACACACCTCTGAAAACATTAGATTTGGGCCGCATTTGGGCAAAAAACCTGATTTTTGCCATGCAGCCTAAGGCCTTGTGCAGACTGCCAGCCCAAATCTGATTTGCGGCATATCTAAATCTGGAGGTGGTTTGAAATGCGATTCCAATCAGATTTTCACAAAATCGGATTTCAAAGTGTTTTTTGCCTCACTCACAACCTGACAAACAACAACAATGTCAAATCCAGAGCGAAGGAAGCGCTGGAATTCAGGAAGCACGTCAAAAATTCATGTTTATGACAGAGAAGTTTAAAGAGTTGGGTGATGATGCACCTCCATCTCTCCAGCATCCGTGTTTGAAATCCACATTACAAGCGTAGCTACGTAGTAACTGACACCCACGTCGTTCCTACAGCAACCAATGCAATTAGATTGGTAACGTCTGGACACTCAAATCCGATCTGATCTCACTTGCAAATAACAGTGCGGACATTCTTCTTAAAACATCGGAGACACAAATCCGATTCGCCTGCAGTCTGAACGTAGCCTAAGTGCTGTTTATCTGATGGGGACAGTGTTGGTGTCTACCAGGTCTTGCAGGTGGTTGTTAGGAGGCCCATTTTCTCTGTATCTTTTATTGTTTGTTCACTCCAGTTTGCAATGATTTTCATTTGACTTTCTCCTTCCTTATGCAAGTGGATTATCTTATATCTAATCTCCTCAGAAATATCTCCTTAAATTTGAATAACTTGTCCTTAATGGCGGTTTTGACTGGATATTAAATAAATGAAGGGTGGTCTCTGACTTTTGCAGAGTACTATATATACATATACATATATATATATATACATATATATATATATATATATATATATATATATATATATATATATATATATATATATATAGTATATGGTTTTGGGCATAGCCCTAGAGATACTGAGGAGAGTGACTTTAAAGTGGTAGTTCAGGGGGGAAAAATGTCCACTTTCCTCAAATGCAGTCACCAAAATGTTTGCTGTGTGAAGTTTACTTCATTAGTTTTATACTGGAGCTGTGAGGCTAATGCAGCTAACAAGTTATAGTGTTAAGAACTAAACATGTGGTTTCTGACACTGCGTGAAACACTGCTATCACATGTACAGGCCGACAAACTTCAGACTCTAACTGCTGTTAACTGTTTTTCAATGTGACCCTACGTCACACAGCATCAGAAGCCACATAAACACGTCTGTTTGAGATCACTGAACACTCGACACCGTTTGAAGCAAGTCTACTAATCGATGGGTGTAACTTTCCATTACTTTTTGCTACATTAGCCTCGTAGCTTCAGTGCAAAACAAATGAATCAAACTTCACATGCCTTGGACTACATTTGGGAATTGAATTAGATTTTTCATCAAACTAACACTACAGACCTGGTAAGCAGACTCTGCATGAATGCTAATACTTTTATGAATGATACAGTGGACATGGCCTTCTTTGCTATGCAGCTCAAAGCCATTACATGGTCCTCCAGAAATGTGCTCCACAAAAATACATTAAAAGAAATCAGGATTTGAAGTTTTCATTTCTCACTCTATGTTCCATATGAGGGTAGAGAAAGCAGACGAACAGACCCTGACCCATATTTATGGACTGTAAAGCTTTCAGGTTGGTCCGGATTCCAGCTGCTTTGACTTTTGCAAAGGCCTCCAAACCTGTTTCTGACTGTGGAGCTCAGCTGAATGAAAACAACGACAAAAAAAAAAACAACTGTGACTATTTATTCTCTAGATCCACCTGGTTACCACTCATTTTTGCAAAAGCCATAGCTTGACTAACAATGTCTGGAATAAGGATTGAGAAAAATGGTTCAATGAAGAGGCACACATTACGTATTGTTAACATACAAAATATGAAAAATCTAGGAAATATCTGTATAGTCACGTCGCTAGTAACTAACTGCAATAATCCTATAATTAAGTAACTACATTAAAATGTGTAATGTAAATTCAATGCACAGCAAAATGACAGTAATAACTCAGGGGGTTGAAGAACACCGCACATCTGTTTAGAGCGAGACGTCCACCCCACACCCACATCACTGGGCTCTTATCACTGGAGCCCAACACACATGGGTTAGAGAGATTACAGTCTGCTCTCCTGTGTCAGAAACATGTGATTTCACCAGCCCCGCTCGAGTGGATCACACTCCCCTCAGCGCAGGTTACTCCGGCCCAGCTGCACTTCCCCATTCAGCTGCTTCTACAGGTCAGACCAAAGTAACAGCTGACCTGAGAACAGCCTTAAAGAACGCTGCTGTCTCAGATGCACGTGTCCTTGATAAATAATTAACAATTGCACAATTATCCTCCTTTAAATAGCAACAAGCACATTCCCTCCCACTAGAGACGCGCCATCCGGACCAGATGAAGGTTTTCTAACCCTGAAAATATGAATACTATGTGAGTTAGGCCCCGCCTCCCGAGGATTTCTCAACCATTTCGTTTTTGTTTTCATATATGTACACACACACACACACACACACACACACACACACACACACACACACACATATATATATATATATATATATATATATATATATATATATATATATATATATATACACACATATACATATATATATATACACATATACATATACATATATATACACACAAACATATACACACACACGCTTATTACAAGATTGACGATTTTCTTGATTTCAGCGCAACAGCAATGATTTTAGTGCAACACTAAATGAATACTAATCAACCAAAGACTACATCATTTTTCCATGTTGACATTGATTTATCTAAAAGTCTTCCTGGTATTAGCAGTTCATACCTTTAACTGTGATATTAATATGTGAACTGCTGAATAAAATCTGCTTCTTGCCTGCCAAATCATTTCTTTTTCTATCCACTTTTTTGAAGCATTTTCGCCTTTTATACAACAATTAAACAAACTGAATTAGCCAGAAATATGTGAAATATATAACATAAATAATGCTTTATAGACTGACTTGAACAAAATGACATTCTGGTTAATCTGGCATGAAATGAAAAAGCTGAGCTGAACCTGATATTATGAGTTTTATGGCTCTATCCACAACGCAAAAGGTGACCCTTTAGCATCAGTAGTCATCTTTAATGGCATACAGAGCTCAACAGATACTTGAACGAACCTCCACTTAGTCATTCCTGGTGTTCACAAAACAAGGCTGAGAACTAAATCTTTGGCAGAAGGAATTGCGGTACAGTAGTTTTCATGTTGGATTAGTAACAGAGGCTACCACAATGAGAATACATATATACATATATATATATATATATATATATATATATATATATATATATATATATATACACACACACACACACACATACACACACACACACACACACACACACACATATATATATATATATACACACACACACATATACACACACACATTCAAATAAAGGCTACTTGAACAGTTAACTATGTACTCTAGCACCTGCACACATCCCTAAAATATGTCTGAAACAATGTTCTAGATAGACAGACAGACAGTGATAGGCAGATGAATAATGTATTCCGATGCAGCAAGCATGTATCGGCCTGCTGGCTTAATAAGGACGGCTCCATGCTGACTGTGTGCCATGGCTGGTCCACCCAGATTACTGTTCTGCACACAAGGTCTAATTAGTTTTTCATCTCTTCAAACAGACACTCATAGCCTTTTACTTTGGAAAATAAACTTACACAATTATTGCAAACACATGAGAGAAAAAAATTAATAGGCTTAATATAAAATGATGTTGCTTAAATGTGCTAAATTAATATTTACTAAACTAATTTACAAAGTATAACGAAAGAACAAAGTGACGGAACAATACGTAAATTGAACTACGAGTGGAAAACAAGGGATGAAAAGTGTCATTCCACCTAACACTTTGCTTAACCGCCTGTGGGCTGCTTGGAAAATGCTGAGCAAAAAGCCAGTGGGCCGCCAGCTTTGCGCTCAGTGGGCCAACACTGGCTCACTATCCTCCTGTTATCTGGGTTAGTGCCCTATGAAGTTGCAGAGTCACAGCAGCAACAAGAAGAACTTTGAACAAACACATATATTAAAGGAAATTCTGAAAATTATAGAATTCACACGGCACTTAAACAACGTTTTGTTTACAAATATCTGTTTGAATGACCATAAACTTCACACATGAAATGACTTATAAATCAGGCTGCACTTGAAAGTAGGTTAAATGTCCGAGTGAATATTATACAGACGCATACATCATAGCAGATGTGAAAAATGCAAAATAGCACTGTTTACCTGGAGAAATATTAAGATAACTGCAGAGTATTATTAACTAAAACTATGCTCTATGTATGCAAAACCCATGAATTTCAGAGCTGGCCTTTGGCAGACTTCTTTGCTAGTGAATGTCCTTTGGTAGACCTCTGACCTAAAGCTTTGAAGAAGTCAGAGGGTGAACGGTCAGTAGTCACATGACCAGCTCAAGAGAACACAGCAACAAGAAGATATTGTTTCCAGCGCCATGTTCAACACTCCTATGTGACATCACTGAAGGAGGAGTGGAGGCGATTCCCTCAATGACTCGGAAAAACTGAGTAAGCAGAAGCTCGTCCGCTTCACGCCTTCACAACTTCACCTTCACACGGTGAACACCAAAAATATGGGTAAAACATCCAGGAACACCAGCAATCAGGGCTCAGAGTTGACTCATAACTACGTCATGTACAACCTGTAACTTGTTCAGCTCAGAATACTTCACTCTGAACTCTATGCACTTGCAGGTGCTGCTGCTTATGTGGTTTCTGAAACTGCATGACGAACTGTTATCTATAAACATGGACAAAAGTACGTCACATAGCTAAAAACCTGAGATGCACCAACATGGGAGTTGTGGGGCCAAAGCTGATACTGATGACTATATATAAGCATTTGTAGATCTACCTGGATTAGCATCATTATGGATTTCCATATGACAACAAATGCAGTAAAATCAATAAACTGCAGATATTTTATCACAGTAACCCAACGTCACCTAAACATTCCGCTCTTCTGGAGTATAACAGATACATCATCAAATATCGTTTTGAAATATTGGTCAATTCTTGTGTGGTGTTGACATTTTTTAAGGCAAATATTTGCAGATACTCATATGATTCTGATATCATTGTGTACACTAATAACAGTAGAGCTGGGCAACATGACAATATTTCTCATTATCGTGATAGATTACATCACAATATGCCCTTCTGAGCATATCGTGGATATCGCCAGTACTTAAACACACATCCCAACTGAATATATGACTGCAAAGTGAGCCTAATTAGCCCATTTTACTGGATTTAGTGCACTGCAGCGTGTGAAATGGTAACTATACGTCACTGTTTTGGTATGTATTTTGAAATGTGACAACTTTGTATTTTCCAATTTATCAGGTGTCAGAACAAGCATTGTGACACATTGCATATTGTGCAAACTTAAGTATTGCCATATCATCCAGCTCTAAAAAACAGTACTAGCAGTCATCTTAAAGCCTGAATTTTGTCCATTTCAGTTCATGTTTACAGATAACAGTGTGTCATACAGTGACAGATACCACACAATCAAGTCTAGTACAGATTACTGAGCACGTCCACACAGTTTGAGGAGAGTGAGATGATTTAGGCATTGTTTACATTCTAACTGTTGGCTATAGTCTTTAAAGCATTAGCCTCGTAGCTCCAGTGCAAAGCTAAACAAACGTATTTCAGACACCAAACATGTCTTGGCTGGTCAGCTACACTTGGGGTAAATGCAGGGGAGGGGTTAGAATTTTTCACCAAACTATTCCTTTAAGACAAACTGACTTCCTCTTTAGGGTTGAGTCAGGCAGCCCAGCTTAGTTCAGGAAGTCTTCTGATATTTCAGCCCACGACTTCCTGCGGCAGCACTCCAGGTGTGGAAAACAGAGGGGGGTCCTCCAAGATTAAGCTGCACATTCAAGGAATTTCACTGTTTTAGCTTTTGCTATCAAGTCTCAAGAGATTTGGAACGTTTTGTGAAAGTTGTTTACTGCTATTAATACATAAACAACATGTCATTTGCTAATCATATGTGTAAAACACTGTAAATATGCTGCGCATGTACTGGTGTTTAGAAGTGTGGAATTAAATACAGGGTATTATAAGATAAATGAAGGATTTCACAATGATATCGGAATCAGATCAATATTGATAGATAACTGCTTAAAAAAAAAAAACACTGTCTTCACTTGACAGATGATTAGATTTGACCGATATTTCAAACCAATATTTGATTTTTTTTTTAAGAGTAGAATGTTTAGGCCATTTTATCGCATTTGTAACCACACAGAAATAAGTGTTATATTTCTTCACAACGCTAATCATCATCAACGTCCCCATTTCTACATTTTATGAATGTTTGTGTATCACCACCAGCATCTGCATCAGCCCACAATTCCCATATCAGTGCATTTATATTATATATTATAGTGTGATTTATTATGACCCTATGCTAGTAATGTATTATGACCCTATGCTATAATTTACATGTATGGTAAATATTTAAATATTATTAACAAAACACCAAAAATAATGTTTAGATGTTTTATTTAATATTTCAAGTGTTGTGAAAAAAAAACAAAAGTTCAATATAAAAATTAAATACAAAAAGTTATATATAAAACTTAATTATAAAAGCATTATTATTATAAAGGCAATTATGATTATATAAAGGCAATATACAGCAATCCTCCATTTACAGTTTTTTTGTTGGTCAAATCATCTTTAAGAATTAAATATTTGGTATTGTAAATATTAATTTTGATGTTATGCATTTTCTCATAAATTCACAGCTGCACAACCATCATTTTACAATCATTTTATACAATTATCTGCAACCAAATTAGTTTTATACTACTGAAAACACAGATTCCAAACATTTGAAGGGCAGTGAACTTGCATGGTATCCTCAACTGCTTCACATCTGGCTCAGTGAAGCAACACCTAACCATCAGAGATCAGTCAGCAGAAAGTGTACAGAAACTCTATGTATCATGCTATGGAGCAATGACCCAAAACCAGCCCAGTTCTTCCCTACATGTGACAGAAAGTTGCTTTTCTGCATTTCTGAGGCCTTTTGTTCCTACTGTGAAAATCAGACGGCTTTACGTGTTTCACAGAAGCCTGAATGCAGTGCAGTATATATCAGCTCATGAGGGCAGCCAGACTGTACTTTCCAACCATTGTCGTCATTATCCCACATATCCTCCCACAAGGTTGCTCACAAGGCCTGCGTCCTCCACAGTTATCCTCAAGCACAAAGCATGAATGCATACATTCTCCAGCCCCACATAGGAAAGTCTGCTAGTTATAACTTTCCTGCTAGTCATATGTGGTCTTAGGACATAAATTAGAGGGAAAAAGCTCAGATTTGCTCGACACTTTCAGGCAAATAATGTCACTGCAAACAACACACAGTGTGCAATACTTCAGGCTTGTATCTCCATTACTTAAAATATAGTCTTCGGAAAGTGGGTGTGGCATTAAGTTATGACTTAAAATGAGCACACTGGGTGCGTTCTGTCAAAGCTGGTTGTAAAATGAGCGTATGTGAATTTTACCCACAGTCTCTGTATCTGTAAGAACGTGGAAAAAAAGCTTAATTTGTGGTTAACTAAGTAAAACGATGATCAGTATCATCAATAATACCAATAAAAAGTATAAAAACAGACAATAACAATAATTAACAACACAATAAGAATAATACTAATAATCTGAGCACATAGCAATACAATACAAAAGTGGATGTGCTTATTTTACATGCACACTATTTTGCTTCACATCTTATTCTTTGCAGTGGTCATAATCTTAACACTATAACACTTACTGTGCTCACTGCTCCACCTCAAACTCTGCCCACAAGCTCAACCATTGGCTCGTGAGCTGCTGAATGCTATCGCTTTTAGTGCCTCCCTACTGAAACATCTGCATGGAACAGGGCACGCTTTATGTAAATTATATGTAAATGAGGTGCTGGTAGGCGCTTGATTTCACGCACCAAAGCCGATTCGTCACTTGCGTTTTAAATCTCCACTTGTTTCCACGTCGTATGAAAGTTTCATGAATCAGACACAGACCAGTTCATTCATCATTATCAAATCTGCACTCTTGCACCTCTGGTGCATGAAGTCCATCATCTTTCGGGCACAATGACATTATTTCCTGAAAATTTAAGTAAATCTGAGATGGTTTTCAGGAATTTACACAGAAATCTATCAGATTTATACTAAAAGCCAATTTATACATCTGACACATTTATGTTTCGCCCCAATGCCAACGTCTTTACTGTCCTGTTTAAATAAAGTTTATGTACATGACATCTGAGCCTGGCTATTAGCTATTAGCTATTAACAGTTTGGAAGAGGACAACGATACAAGCAAGCTGCTCCTCAAAGTCTGTAACAGGGCTGCTGCTGCTGCAGTAGGTCTACAAGTTACAGCAAGTTAATAGCTATTTGAATGTGGGCCCAGATTACACAGTAAAGCAATAACAGTGAATTTTGCACTATTTCTATCCATGAACCACCAGCATGCTGAGCAGCAGAGTGTGCAAATGGCCTGAGGCTTTCTGATCAGTATCTTCAGACCAATAAGGCATGTTTTCGCAGGTCACTAGCAGTTTTTAGAAGCAGGGCACATATTTTCGGGTCGCCCGAGTCAAGCAACCAAGGGCCAGTTCAACTGCATGGTTGAGGGGCCTGGAAGATTGGGCTGAAGACCAGGAGCTATTAAAATAACCACTTCTTATGGTGGAGGGTGAACCCAGGCCCTACAGGGGCTCAGTACAGTTTCGTTTTCAGCCTGTTCAAATTCTAAAGCCGAGAAGTTCAATCAGGTGTGAGCTTCCAGAAGCTGAATTTGTCCGTCCATCCTTATGGGATGATTTCTAATCTAAGCCAGGGATTTCAAACCATAGTGTCGCTCTAATTTCACACACCAGTTCAACTCATCAGGTACCTACAACAACTCAATCAGGCATGCTGGAATAGTGAAAACACCAAAGAGTATAAAATGCTGCTTGGTTATTTGAAAAATCGCAAAAATGGACAGCAGAGCGCCGTTTACTGTCATACCATTTAAAAGCTACTTCACTCGGTCAGCTGCATCAGACAACATTCTCTGGGTTTGTACGTGCAACAAGCCATGAAACAGCTGGTACTGATAGTGTAAATGACTGTGTGGGACACATATGAGATAAATGACTTGAGAGATTCTACGTAGGAGAAGTTAGCTTCTTACTGGAAACTCCCGTTCCACCTTAAATGGTGCAGCAGTTCCATTCAGGCGTCTGTGCTGGTGCCAAAATGGAACTGCTGCTCCATTTAAGGTGGAACGGAAAATTCGAACACAAAGCTGGTGAATAAGAAGCCGACTTCAGCCTTGTAGAAGGTCAGACGTGGAAAAAAATAGCATCAAAGTTGCACTGAAAGCCATCTAAAGAGTTAACAGCTTTTATATTCACACAAACAAGAAATGGTGGGACAGCAAATGTAGCGAAAGACAGATAAAGTAAATTTGTGTAGAACGCTTCCTCCACAAAATCTGATCATCACTGGAGTGGCATTTCAGACACATGGAAAATGCTGTCCACTTGCAATCAGATCACTCAAGACTGATAATACCAGATATGAATGGTGTCTCTGTGTCCAAAATGTCACTGATTGTCTTCTTAAGATTCAACAAGAAATTTGTGTCATTTCACAGTCATTGGGCTGTGAGTGGAAAATGAGTGATGATAATGGAATTCTGTCTAGTACTTTGCTTAATCACTGGTGGGCCACCTGGAAAACTCTGAGCAAAACACCAGTGGACCGCCAGCTTTGCCATCACTGGACCAGCAGTGGACCACTGTGCTCTTGCCATCAGGGAAGTTTATTTGAGGCGTGTTTGAGGCAAGTGTGCTAATGCTAACTGGCGGGGTATACATTTCCATTACTTGTTGAATACATTAGCCACGTAGCTACTGTTTTATCTAGAACTTTTGTCCACATAAGCAAGTTCATTTGAGGCGTCTTTGAGGCAAGTGTGCCTCTGGTGTGCAAACGGCTTTCTGATCAGTGTCTTCAGACCAATAAGGCATGTTCACACTAGCAGTTTTTAGAAGCAGAGCACATATTGTCGGGTCGCCCGAGTCAAGCAGCCAAGTACCAGTTCAACTGCATGGCTGAAGGGCCTGGAATACCCCATTAACCATTCACTGATGTAAGGGCCTGGAATACAATTAGCTAAATGCTAATTTGCGGGGTGTAAATTTCCAGTCCCAGTTGGCTACACTAGCTTCGTTGCTACTGTTTCAGCTAGAACTTATGTCCACATAGGACATTAAGTTTATTTGAGGCATGTTTGCGGCAAGTGTACTAATGCTAACTGGCAGCGTTTAAATTTCCATTACTTGTTGGCTACATTAGCTTTGTAGCTACTGTTTTAGCTAGAACCTTTGTCCACATAAGCAAGTACATTTGAGGCAAGTTTGAGGCAAGTGCACTAATGCTAACTGGCAGGGTATAAATTTCCATTCCCAGTTGGCTACATTAGCTTCATAGCTAGTGTTTAGCTAGAACTTTTGTCCACATTAGCAAGTTTATTTGAGGCATGTTTGAGGCAAGTGTGCTAATGCTAACTGGCAGGGTATAAATTTCCATTACTTGTTGGCTACATTAGCCTTATAGTTACTGTTTTAGCTAGAACCTTTGTTCACAGCAAGTTATTTGAGGCATGTTTGAAGCAAG
Organism: Colossoma macropomum; assembly: GCF_904425465.1. NCBI lineage: Eukaryota > Metazoa > Chordata > Actinopteri > Characiformes > Serrasalmidae > Colossoma > Colossoma macropomum. The sequence goes on from NW_023494800.1 coordinate 6,612,932, forward strand.
TGTGCTAATGCTAACTGGCGGGGTATACATTTCCATTACGTGTTGGCTACATTAGCCTCGTAGCTTCAGTGCAAAACTAAAGAAGCAAACCTCAGACACCATGTCTTGGCAGATCACCGACATTCGGTGTAACTGATGCTTTAAATATGAACCCAGATGTGAGCAGAAAGGCCAAAACAACACAAATTCAACTTGTGTTGTTGGTTTAGTGATGGCTAAGATACTAAATCAGTGCTATACAGTGACAGTAGTGGGGACAGGGAGCCAGTTCAGTTCATACAGTTGTCCCTTCTTCCACCCACTGAAGCTACAGCAGATTCCAACATCCTCCCACTGTAACACTCAGGAGAAGCTAGGGTGGAGAAACCAGGCCTTCTGTATGACCATCGGACTATAACTCAAGGATTTTCACACTAGAATAGTAGCCTATAATAAGCATTCTGCAGCTCAGTGTAATATCCCCTGCACAGTCTGCCTGATGTGAATGGTAAATCGATACAATGAGGTCAGGGCCTCAGCCTGATATCTAATGATCTGTATGTTAACAAAAGGAAACTAATGGATAAATGAAGAAATGAACAAAAAATAATTGAATCTTTAGTTCATATCATCTGCCATGTTTCACATTATTCTCGTTGACAGTGGCACAAACACAAGAAATATCAATGCCAAATTATGATTAATGCCACATTTCTTAGCAAAATAAACAAGTTTTCTGAGAAAGTGTATTATATGTCAGCTTAGTACTCTATTGACAGATGTACGTGTTCATTTGTTCTGTATTAAAAACACATAGATAATCTATAAAGCTAACAGTATGTCATGCAGTGTCTGAAAACACAGGCAAGTCTATCAGGTCAACTTAGTGTGGTCTGAGGCAAGTGTGTGGGATTTAGGTACGCAGCTTTCACAATGCTAACTGGTACGATAGAGGTTTCCATTACATGTTAAAGGGTAATTCCACTGATTATCAAACACTTCTGCATAATTCAATCGTTTAGAGATGCTTATCAACATATCAACATATCAACTCAGAAGACATGTGTAGGCTCACTGGTGGTTTTGGACCATAAATAAACTGGCTATATTTGTGTTGTAGACATCATGACCCCTGGTTCCCCTCACCCCCACTGTAAAGAAATGTGTCAGAAGGTTTCTTTACAAAGAACCATTTCACACCAAACCTCTCTGAATGACTTGGTTTACACCTCACTGAAGTATGCAGATATTTTGAGACACTGGTGGAATTCCCCTTTGACTGCATTAGCTTTGTTGCTCCAGCGCAAAATTAAAGAACAAAACTTCAGATATCGCCCGTCCTGGCTGAGCTGGGACATTTACAGTTAAGGAGAAAAAACATCTGAATTCAATTTTTCACTGAAGTAAAGCTTTTAATTAAAGTTAAACAACATGAAAGTTCATTAGGGTTATAATAGAGGGACCTCCTAAAAGTTCTGCCACGTACACCACATCATGTCTCACTTTTCAGACCTACTTGAATAACGAGAACAGCAGCACAAGCTGAATTAAAGCACACGCACAATCATTTCACACCAGTGTTTCTCTGTCCTTCAGTGTTTTCCTGAGCCACAACATCCAGTTGAAGCTCAAAAAGGGATTTAGTAGATGAGCAGTTGAGTCAGAATGCACCAATATAGAAATTGTGGGTGGATGCCAATATCCAATATTTTGCATCCAGTGCTGATGCCAATGTCAAGTGTAGAAACTGGAACTTGTATTACCTAGATCAACGTTATGAAGAAATATTACATTTACTTCTACATATTCTAGCACAATAACCACAAATTATTTGGTGACTGGACAAAACTGAGGTCTTAAATTGTGAGGGTTGGTTGAATTTGTGTGAATTTTTAATACAGTGGACCAGTACACCACCACTCCTGCGTCAGCTAAACCTTTGCTGTCATATGGGGGTTTTGCTTTGCCTTTCTGGAAAACATATGACGAATGACGGTTCAATCTAGGTGTTATCTTGGTTTTCCAGATTTTGCCATGACTTCCACAGTTCCTCTTAACAGCCATTTCTGAATGTCATTTGGGACAGTGGAAATTTTGCACTGAAAGGACTTTGCCATCTTTTTATAGCCTTAAACTGCTTTGTAGGCATCAGTTAGCCTCATTTTCAGATCCTCATTCAGCTGCTTAGAGGAGACAGTAGCTGTGGAATGTTGCATGCTGCAGAGCTTTACTTCTTTTTACTTCAAAGATCAACATTATACATAATTTGGCCTTAATTGTTAAATTAAGAATCAAGAATCACCCTCAGTTTCCTAAAACTGAAGAGGTTTAAAAGCCCACACAGGTTGTACCAGATTTTCCCAATCTTCCTCCTAAATCCCACTCGGTCTGCACAATTTAGTCCATCTCCCTCACTTTAACCTCATGAGTGGCTCAGGTGTGTTGGAACAGGAGAAATACTAAAACTAAACTCAAGTGTAGGGGCTGGAAAACACTGTTGGATGCATACATTAGCGAGCAGCAGGAAGAGTTCAGGTACTGCAGAGTCTCATTGCACTCAGCATTGAGACAGAAAACATAACCCACATCACCTCAGTCAAATATCTCAGACTGCAGAAGCAAATCTGCTTACATGACTATGGAGCTTCTGGGCAAGAAGCAGCTAACTTTGCTTCTGAGTTAGTCCAAATCTGACACTTCTCAATTCACTGACACATCTAAATCAATCCAATGGAATCGCAAGAACTGCAATTTGAATAATTTCCCCCTTTATTATCTTTTTAAAGTTGTATAAAGTTTTAAGTGGTGAAAGTTAGCCTGATAACACAGAGCCTGTGAACTGCCAGTCTGGCCTTCAGCATCTAAGCCTCAAGCGCAAAAAGTGGATGTGCTGGTCGGCTTGATGGAAAAAAGGCCTGGAGCTTAATTTATATGAAATCATCATATTTAAACCGCAATTATGTATCAGTCAGAAAAACTGCAATGTGGTATTTTCCCTAAATAATTCAGTCCCATGTGAAAGATGTGAAGGTCTTACTCACTGGAACTGAACAGGCTTTATAAACTATAAACTTGGCCAAAAAAAGAGTCTGAGATAATGTTTTCTGACACATTTTGATCAATCCAAAGATGAAAACCAGCCAGTTTCAGACAGTAGTACCTGGAGGGGTGAGAGTCTGTCTCACTGAGGATGAACTGATGAAAACCAACCAGACTTCAGTGCCTGGCCAACTATAAATATATCAGCTTTAAACTTGACCAAAGGCTCCATCTAGTCTGAGTCGGAGATAACATTATTTGACACATCGTGATCAATCCAAAGTTGAAAACCAGCCAGTTTCTGACTGTACTACCTGACATAGCAAAAAACAAAGGCGGCCAGACCGGATCTGGTGCGAGAGTCTCTCTCACTCGGTGTGGCTTTATAATAAAGCTCACCAAAAGGGCAGGGTTAGATATTGGACACATTTCAATCAATCCAATCACAAAAACCAGAGACTGTAGTGCCTTACAAACCGAAAACCAAGAGCTGGACTGGTTCCTGCTTATGGAGTCTCTTTCACCCAGGTTGAACTGGACTTTAACTTTAGGAAACGCCCCATCTGGGCTAAATCTGAGATATCTGGGACATCTCAAGCAATCTAATGAAGAAAGCTACCCATTTCCAGACTGTCTGACAAACCCAAAAACAAAGCTAACTGGACTGGTTCTGGTGGGAGTTCACCTCACTGAGGGTGTACTGGCCTTATAAACTATCAACTTTAGGAAATGCTCCATCTGGGCCCTCTGGGCTAAATTGGAGATATTCAACACATCTCAATGGAGAAAGTAACATCACAGTGAAGTGCAGTGCAGTTATCAAGGGTTGATGGAGTGGATATGGTGTTAAAGTCTCCCCCACTGGGGGCGTGCGAGTTTCATAAACTGTAAACTTTAAAAAAAAAAGTTCCATCTAGGCTTGAGATATTTGACTCAATTAGTCCATCCACTGATAAAAAACCAAGCAGTTTCAGGCTGCAGTGCTGGACAAACCAAACACCCAAGCTAACTGGACTGGTTCTGGTGTGAGTTCACCACACTGAGGGTGTACTGGCCTTATAAACGATCAACTTTAGGAAACGCTCCCTCTGGGCCCTCTGAGCTAAACTGGAGATATCTGGCACATCTCAATCAGTCCAGTGGAGAAAATAACATCACAGTGAAGTGCAGTGCAGTTATCAAGCGTTGATGGATTAGATGTGGTGTTAAAGTCTGAGCGAGGGTCATAAACTGTAGACTTTACAAAAAGCTCCATCTAGGCTTAGATTGAGATATTTGACTCAGTCAGTCCATTTACTGGTGAAAACCAACCTGCAGTGCCTGACAAACCAAACACGAAAGCTAACCGGACTGGTTCTGGTGCGAGTGTGTGTCCAACTAGGGGGTGAACCAATGAAAACCAACCAGACTTCAGTGCCTGACCAGTCATAAATATATTAAATATATCAACTTTATCAAAGGCTCCATCTAGGCTGAGTCTGAAAAAGACCACCCTACTGAAAAAAGACCATTGGACCAATTGGCATTAGATTCAGATGGCTTTGCTTTCTACTTGGATTTGGATTAACGGTCACCACTAGTTTAGGACAGTTTTAGATCACATTAAGAAACCATCAGTCCCAGAACACCTGTTGAAGCATTGGACCCCTTTATACTGTGATATCAACCCATCAGAGAAACACAGAATACAATTAGTGACCACTGGACACCACTAGGAACAAACACAAACTTTTCATGCTTTTTAATGACTTTTTTCAACATGACAGTCTCACAGTAGAGCCTGACAGACTAACCACAGCAGCAGCTGGACAGGTTCTGCTGTGAAGGTAAAGGGTGTGAAAGGTGTGGAGCTGAAGGAACTCACCTTATAAACCTTCCCAAACGCTCCGTCGCCCAGTTCCCCAATAATCTCCCACAGATCGTTGGGGTTCACATTCCGGTGGACATGCTCGTACTGCTTCACCTTCTTCTTGTCAAGAGTCGGGAGCCGAAAAATTTTGCCAAATATCGAAGACATACTGCCTAAAGCCAAAGACTACACGATTAAAAGTCTCTCAAAGCTCTCAGAGCACTCAGAGTGAGTTAGGCTGGATGTAAGTTCACTCCAAAAGCACAAACGTCTTCCAAACTGTCCACTAGTCCATCGTCGCCGCTTAAAACAGAGAGAAAACTAAAATAATAAAACCTCAAAAGCCGTACAAACTAGAAAACAGGCGCTGAACGCCACCATCTCGCCTTTCACGTGGACAGTGCAGCGCCCACCTGCAGCCTCAGCGCTCACAAACTCAAAGTGCAGCGGTGTGGGACTCGACTCGTCAACGAACCGATTCTTTTGAACGGGTTCTTGTCAATGAATCTGACGAACCGATTCACAAGTTCAACTGAATCGAACCTTTGTAGCTTCTACGTAACTTATGTCTGTTCTATAGGCTATACTCTTAAAAAGATGGTTCTTCAAGGGTTCTTTATTAAAGACAATGGTTCTATTTGTGACTATGAGTTCTACACAGAACCATCTGCATGCTTGAAAGGTACGTGCATGGTGAAATGGTTCTTTAGGTTCATGGAGAATTTGTTGAATATGGTTCTACATAGAGCCTTTTTGAAAACAGTTCTATGTAGCACCAAAAAGGGTTCTGCTACTGTGACGATGTCAAGCTTGCAATAGAAGAACCCTTTTTGGTGCTAAAAATAGAACTCTTTTCAAAAGGTTCTACATAGAACCGTACAAACACATTCTCCATCAATCTGAAGAACCACCAAAAGAACCATTTAAGCATGCAAATAATTCTATATAAAACTCATGGTTCTAAACAGAACCATTGTCTTAAAGGGCGACTCCACTGATTTTTCAAAATTCCTGCATAATTAAATGGTTAAGATGTAAACAACATCATTCAGAGTGGTTTGGTGTGAAATGTTCCATTCTGGAGAACGTTACCGAGTCAGAATTGTTCACAGTGGTGGTGAAAGGAACCAGACGTCTGAAGCATTTAATATATCCAAAAGCTCCCACACAGGAAGTTATTACTTTAAATGGTTCTAAATACTCAGCCTGACGTCTGAGACGTTGTTTTACAGTAGTTTTGTGGTAAAGTGTTGGTCTAAAGCATATTTTAATCAATTTATTTTAATATGTTCTTGGTGGAGGGATACACGAAGGGTGTTCTAAGGCAAAATAGTTCCCAGAGAAAACTTTTTTTTTTCAGATTAACCACATTACATGTATCACATTATATATATTACATATATAAACCTTACATATAAAAACTCACTGGTGGATTTGGGTAGTAAATAAAATGGCTATATATGTGTTGTAGACATGGTGACCCCTGGTTCCTATCACCACCACTGTAAAGAAATCAGAGTCAGTAAGTTTTTTTTTGAGGAACCATTTCACACCAAACCACTCTGAATGACTCTGTTTACACCTCAACCACTGAATTATGCAGAAATTTTGAAATAATCAGTGGAAATCCCCTTTAATGAAAGAACCCTTGAAGAACCATTTTTTTGCAGGATAAATTTTGGCAAAATCTCAGTGCTATAATAGATAATATTGTTCATAATATTGATAATATTCAAATATTGTTTATTGTGGAAACACAAACGTAGGCCTGTATATAAGAAATCTACTTTTATTGGCTAAGTTTTATATTTGCAAGTGTAAATTCTCATGCAAAAGTCTAATTTCTGAAAAGGAGACCATTATATCGAATTTAGCCCTTAAAACATACAAGCTGTTAAAGCATGTATGTACTTCATTGTTTATGTGTAGTTATGTATATAGCCCTAGCAAATGTATGTAAGGCTATGTGTACACTGTTATATACATATTTTTATATGCATCTTATATTGTGTGCTATGTTTTGCTTTCAATAAAAAAACTGAATAATTATTCGACTAATCAAATACTTATCATTCCCAATTTACCTCGTAAAATCATAAACTGCCACGTTGTAACACAGAAGTAGCAGATAAGAGACTCACTCACTGAGCCAAAAGCCATATAGCTGACTTCACTAAACCTTCAGAAGATGAGCACAAATTGGACTTCACTGATAATTACAGCGATGTGAATAAAGCTGACTTCACCAATTACTGTTTATACGAGTGAACATGTGATGAATCATTACGCCCCAACCAGCCAGGAACAAAAACGAATCATTCAACTGGACAACTGAGTCGCTAAACTGAATCGAACTCGAGAACTGACACACACGCCTCACATAAGCCCCGCCTCCCAGTCGGGAGGGTATTATGGAATTTGTAGTTTTCAATTGCTTTAGCCTGTTACCGGGTTTTGGCTATCTAAATAAGCAGATACTAATTCAGTGCACATCACAGTGTGACTTCAGTCTAATTTAAACACACTTTCATTACAAGATTACCCAAATTATTAGCAAATATAAGGCAAGGTGTCAACTTTTAAAGTGAGACGTGGCTGAAATAAATTTTAATAACATAAGCCCTGCCTCAAAATCTCTGGGGTATTAGGGGATTTTCAGTTAAGTTTGATACTGTTTTAGCCTTTTTATTGCTTTTGGATATCAAGATAATATCTCGATATCTCGTTTAAACCAAATTTCAATACAAGATTACAAATTATAAGCAAGCATAAGACAATATGTCAACTTTTAACAGCAAAATTAGGCTGAAATAAACTTTCACAATGAGAAAGAAGTAAAAAATGAGCATAAATAATAAAAAAATCAAACGCAAAACTTCAAGAAAATGTGATGAAGTTGCTGATCTGATGGAGTTTAGGCATCAATCTTGCACAATATCCCCACCTAGTGGTTGTAGTGGGTTAAAACAGCAACTCCAACAGTGAAAAGAGGAAGACCGATTGATTAAATGATATTTAATAGAGCAAAACAGGATTTAAAAGCCACTGTGATGTATATTAAATGATATTATGAAACAGTAATACTCTAAAAAAAAGGAGCAAGGACATCTGATCATAGACATGGGTTGAACTATTTAGGAATAATAGTAATAATAACAATATTAATGAATATTATAATTATAATAACTACTTGTATAGCACCATTTTACATGGAATTGTAGCTTAAGATGCTCCACAAAAGTGCAAATACAGCATGCATAATGAAAAGCTGATAGAAGGCCTTTTACTGTCAGAATGCCCAGTAAGCATTTGCACAATTCAGACTAAGCAGCAATATAATGGACCTTTAGGAAAGACACATATGGTGAAAGCTAAAGACTGATGAGTTATAACAGTCCCATACGCTGATATACTGTACGTTACTCAGAGCGTTATTTCCTGTGCAGTGTTTTTGTTTCATTAGTCTCGTAATGATGCTCAGTCCGGCTCCTCTCAGCCACTCATGCTCACCAGTACAGCACAGTCATTGTAGGTGAACGCCAGCTCCTAAAACAGCCACACAAAAACAGAATGTATTCAGAAAATATTCACAAATATTCTACTTACGTTTCACAATATGCTAACAGCATATAGCAGTATATTCCATTTTGCTTTGGGTCAGTAGGGAAATAAATCTTACTTTCCATATTTAATCAGATGCTTCAAAGCACAGAGTGTGTTTTATTACTGTATAGTATACATACATACATACATCATCTAAACCGCTTATCCTTCTGGGTCGTGGTGGGGTGCTGGAGCCTATCCCAGCTGTCATTGGGAGGAAGGCAGGATACACCCTGGACAGGTCGCCAGTCCATCACAGGGCAGACAGACAGACATACACATTCACACGCTCACCCCTAGGGGTAATTCAGCATGTCCAATCAGCCTGACTGCATGTTTTTGGACTGTGGGAGGAAACCGGAGTACCCACAGGAAACCCACGCAGACACGGGGAGAACATGCAAACTCCACACAGAAATGACCCTAGTTGCCCGGCCGGGAATCGAACCCAGGCCATTCTTGCTGTGAGTATGTATTACTTGTAAATGTATTACTTAATGACAAACCTTAATACCAAAAAAATGCTGGAACGATGCAAATAAAACAGAAAGCAGTGATTAGTAAATCCACTTTGACCTCAATTTAAACAAAAACAATACAAAGACAAGAAATTTGATATTTTATCTTATCATTTTTATGAAAAAGAAGCTACTTAAGTACATCAACAGTATAATTAAAGTCCATTGTGAACACTTAATGTACACTTTTTAATTTCATGTATTTTATGGAAATCCTAAAATATATTTTTCTGTATTTTTCAAAAAATCTAACTTTAAAGTAACAAATACATTTTTTTTTAAATGCAGCAAGGAAATGATCTAGAATAAATGTATTTCTTAACATATTGAAGCACACGTAAACAAAATCATTTCATATGTCACAAAAGCATATTTATTCATAATCAACTTAAGTGTATTCTTTAGAAGTGCATTTAAAATGACTTTTAAAGTATACTTTAGTACAGTTTTAGTGTCATTTTTGTGACTAACTAGCAATCAATTATGGGTATCACTACAGCCAAGAGTCCACATTTAAAATATGTTTCAAGTGTAGTAGAATTTGTCTTAACAATTTGCTGTTGTCAGAAGAAAACCTTGTATCTGCAAAATTGTAACTTTACAGGAGAGGGAAAAAACATACTTTACTTTTAATGTAAGTCAATGGAACCAGAGATTTTTCCAAGTAATTTTGGGTCATTTCCATACAAGGTTTTTCTCCGAGAGCAGCAAATTGCTTAACTTTACTGCACACGCATGTTTAGAACTTAAAAGCACTTGTAGGAATAGACAATCTATTTAGCATACTTAAATCTATTGTAAATAAGCTGTTTTAGTCATTACTAATAATATATTTAAATGTATACTTAATTATGTTTTATTTGTTGAATGTATTGAAGTGTTTTAGTGATATTGATAAATTGCTTTTAAGTGCATTTTAGTTGCAGTATACCTAAATAAGTAGCACTGAACATCCAGTAGTGTATTTATAATATAACTGTGTCTATAAATTATATACTTAAATCTACTTAAGTGCAACTAACATTTTCTGAAAAAGGCATTCAAAAGCACAACTAAATGCATTTAATATATATTAAATCATAACTTAATTGCAATTTAAATACACGTAGGTTGTCATAAGTTTTTATAATGTCATAAGAATTTTGATAAACCATATATCAATAAACACCATCCATTACTACAAATGCAGAGTGAGACTGGATTATGCTTAACGGAAGTCACATGTCAACAGCTTCAAAAAACACTGCCGACTTCTCTGGGCTTAAGCTTGTTTGAAATGGACTGATGCACAGTGGAAACCTGATTTGTGTCTGATGAGTCAAACTTTCAGATTGTTTATGGAAATGATGGATGTCCTGTTCTCTGGGCCAAAGAAGAAAAAGACTATACAGTTTGTTACCAACGTAAAGATGTAAAAAAGCAAGGCTCAGTTATGGTCTGGGGGAGTATTAGTGAGTAACCTGCACATCTATGCACCATTAATGCTGAAAAATATATATACGCATTTTGGAGTAACATGTGTTGCCTTTTAGACATCGTCTTTTTCAGGATGTCGATGTCTATTTCAACATGACAACACCAAGAAATTCATTGTGCACATATTGCAACAGCATAGCTGCATAATCAGAGAGTACTGGACTAGCCTGTCTGTCTCTCATTGAAAATGTGTGGCGTATTATGAAATGCAAAATACGACAGCGAAGGCCCAGTATGATTACACAGCTGACGATTCGTACAACAGAAGATTGGTGTCTTCAGTCCGCAAATGGTTATTAAGAAATATTGTGTTTTTGTGTCATTTTCAATGTAACACATGTCAAACAGAATTCAGTATATAATGCTTTCTGTTTTATTAGCATTTCACATACTGTCCCGAATTGTGGACTTGAGGTTTGTATTGCGTGAAATCAAGTTTTTCACAGTTATTTCATATCAAATCGTGGTGAGGTCAGAGTGAATTGCGTTCAGAACTCAGAACTGTATTGTTGTTTGTAAAAATAATTTCACATGTTCTTCAGAGAACACACTTATGACATTTTATTGTACGATTTCTGTTTTTTAGCTGAATTTAACGTTTGAAAAAAATCTAACATAGTTTGTGGCCTGTGTTCTGAGCCAATGCTAAAAGTCACATCTAAAACATCAGATTTGTCTTTCTTTGAGGGAAGATGTTTTGACACCAACTTTGGACACCAAGCATGTCGGTCCTAACTGACTATATTTGAACTAAGAAGGAAAACTGTAATACATTTGATCACTTTAAAGTGCTGAATAAGGGATTGCACTGCTTATCTGAGCCAAAATAACAGACACTGGATATTTGAGGCTTGGACGTTCATCTCTAATGAGCCCAAACTATTTGTGTGGTTTCCACTGTCCACTGTGGAGAAGACCATGGTCATGGTCCAGCGCTGCATTGCTTTGTATAAAAGCTGATCTTTTCTACATTCAGTGCGCTTTGAGGCGAAAATCACCAAAGAAAACTATTTTTTCAGATTTGACACTATTTCACCATCATCAACATTGCATACAGAAACCCAGAAGACTCGTGTAGGTTCACCGGTGGTTTTGGATAGTAAATAATATGTCTATATTTGTGTTGTAGACATGGTGACCCCTGGTTTCTATCAGCACCACTGTAAAGACATCTGAGTCAGTAAGTTTCTCTGCAGTGAACCATTTCACACCAAACCACTCTGAATGACTCTGTTTACATCTCAACCACTGAATTATGCAGAAAAATTTGAAAAATTGGTGGAATTCCTCTTTAACTCAGATGTAATTATATCAGGGTTGCAGCTGAGGATTCACTGAAGGACAGTTCACACTGACGCGCTTAAACTCTAAACCCATTATAGAAGTGATACATTATTTATATTTCATATTGTATTCATTTGCATATTCTATATTCTTCTATATATTTATAGCATTTTGTTTATGTATTAATTATATTTATAATCATATTTTGTACATTGTTGTACAGAAACCTATATGATTTTTATTTTGCATGTACTCATGTTTGTATATATACACATCACTGTTTATTTGATGAAATTAACATAATGGGGAAAGAGATAAAACATAAAATGTGACCTGTGCAAAAGTTATGGCAAATTTTATATTTTATGATTCATTTTTTCCCCAATATGTTAAACTCAACAAACAAATAGAAATTGTTTGTTGGGAAAAAAATATCATATTTAAGTGTGTTCTCTGTGTGGGGGCGTATTAACTTATTCATGCTCAGAAAATCAACACAACAGGTCATTTCACATACGGTGTTCAAACCTTTGTATATACTGTATACAGTGTGTGTCACACTGTATTGTACATATTCTTCAGCATATAAATCTTGTTTGACTTATACTGCATGTAGTTTATTTTTATTTCAATCTAAAGGAGCAGAGTACAATACTATTAATGTGTTACATTCATAAATATCAGTCCTACCCCGTGACACTTCTGTGTTGTGATGATGTGAAGCTGATTGATCTTGGACCTCAGCTCCTGCACTTTTCTGGTGTAGCCACAGCGTCTGTCCCTCAGGCCGTTCAGCATGGACATATATGAGCCCAAAGTGGACATCACACACGCGTTCTGTCCAAGCAGACCAGGTTTGAGAAAATGAAACATTTACAGTGAGCACCTCACATCATGCACATCAGTATTTCACAGTTTCCTTAAACAGGCGTACAATGTCACATGACATAATAAGTAATTACTGACACATCACACAGCTATGGCACTTTTCGTGGCCTAAACAATTGAGTGGTATTTCCATTGCATCACATTTATCACAAAAGAATGACAAAATAAACAGCACTTAAAGCTTCAGTCTTTGAGAGAGAGGGGAAAATCAAGCTGCTTCAGATCTGAAAACATCCACAGGTGTTTCTGTCCATCCTTCCACTGTGAGAAGGTCAACATCCATACATGTTGATGTATACACACACACAATGTACATACACCGCAGCACTGCTGTGTCTGATCCACTCAGACCAGCACAACACACACTAACACACCACTGCAGTGCTGAGAATGATCCACCACCCAAATAGTACCTGCTCTGTGAGGGTCCATGGGGGTCCTGACCACTGAAGAACAGGGTAAAAGGGGGCTAACAAAGTATGCAGGGAAACAGATGGACTACAGTCTGTAACTGTAGAACTACAAAGTGCACCTATATAGTAAGTGGAGCTGATAAAACGACCATGACCATAGAAACAAGGAGGTGGTCATAATGTTATGCCTGATATTATACACATGGTAAAATTGTAGAATAAATTATATTCAATAAATTATATTCAAATAATATTCAAATTTATTAAGAAATTGGGAAAAAGAATACAGTGGCAGTACTTACATGCATGTCAATATACAGATAAGGCAAGTGTGCAGTACATCTCACCTGAAAGACAGAAGATTAGTGTGCTCAGTGTTTCTCCTGTAAATACGGTAAGTCTCAAAACAAATTCCAGTCCCTGACACATAATTAATAAGGGTGTATCAATTCACAAAATTCATAATTTGGTTCAATATGATATGATATGATTTGATATGGTGGTGCTCTCGACGTCTGGTTCTGGTTCCTATCACCACCACTGTGAACAAGTGGCTCAGTAAGTTTTTCTAGAACAGAACATTTCACACCAAACCTTACATCTTAACCATTTAATTATGCAGAAATTTTGAAGAATCGGTGTACTTTCCCTTTCATAACTATAATTATGTATTAAACATTGGTCAATTTTATCACTGTATTTTGTCGCTGTTTGTTCCAGTGTTTTTACTTTGCTTCAGGTTGTATCTAATAACACCCCTTAACTCTTGTGAAATCACTGTAATGACTTGCCCTTAAGTGGCTTATTGTTTTAATAAGTGATTGTAATTCTGAGTCCCATCCCCTTTCACTATGCCTGTTTCAGCCTGAGACTTACTGTGTCGTAGTCTCTCTTGATCTCCATTGCCCTCTGAGAAATCTCTCTGCCCATGTCCAGCACTTTACTGTAGCAGGTTGGTGGGATGGGGTACGGCTGACCCCAAACGAGGGGAATCACCATCAGCCCAAGCAGCACAGATCCAAACATGATGAGCACTGTATACAAACAGAACTGCTTCGCTATTTATTCCCTCTGCTTGGCAGGACCGATTCAGGCATGCCTGTGTTTACCCCCAAACATACAGTACATAAATCAATCAGAGAACAATTCACCCAAACGCTATCAGATGAGCTGCTGGAAGGTTCTAGTCACACACCCAAGACATCGTCGCCAGAATTGGCCACAAAATTGACTCCTGGGGAGAATGAGGTTTGTGGTTTTACATTTTTCTGGTTTGAACTGAAAGAGATATTTGGGATCATATCAACTACAGTAGAAGATATTGAGAGTTTAGGAAATTTGCATAATTTTCTACAGTCTTTAGGCTTATTATCTCACTGGCCACTTTATTAGAAACACCTCCCTAGAGAACAGCCATCTTGTGGTCAGAAGCTAACCAATGATAAATGGCACAGAGGTGGCCAATAAACTGTGCAGCAACAGATGGGCTACAGTCTTTAATTGTATCCGTACATAGTGGACCTACAATGTCCAATACTGTGCAAAGAGATTAGTCTTAGAGAAAAAATGGGACTCCTAACAACCACCTGCAAGACCCGGTAGACCACCAAGCTCCACTCTTGTTTCAGATCTGAACAATCCGAATCGAACACTATGGGTCTGAAAGATACGTAACTGTCGAAGGTCATCACTAAGAAAAGGAAACAGACAAAAAAGAGAAGAACGTTTGCAAATCAAACAAAGAAGCTGCTGGTGTTCTCAGAATAATGGACTGACCACTTCAGAGTCCTGACCTGAACATCAGTGAATGTGTTTGGGATTATTTGGATGGTGAGAAGCACAAAATGCAACCAACTTCAAAGACTGAACTTTGGAGGTGTGGAAAAATATCCCAGCGGATTTCTTTAAAAACTGAAAGTGAATGAAACATTATTTTATTAAGTTGAATTAACAAAGCCAACATAATATTCATTGTTTTATCTTTCTATGCTTTCTTGTACTATTATATATATATATATATATATATATATATATATATATATATATATATATACACACATATATATATATATATATACATATATATATATATATATATATATATATATATGAGTTTTGGAGATCCAACCACAAAACTTTGCAGGATCCTAGAGCCTATGTGGGAATAGTGTACTCGTGCTTCCGGGACTGTTCACATGTACAGTTTTTGTACAGCATTTGTTCAAACACGAACAGAAAAACCTAATTTAACTGTCATAAATAATCTCTCACACTGACCCTCATATACTAGATACATACTAGCACATGTATACACACACACCTTCAATATCATAGCAATGACATACCAAGACCTTAGCAACCGCCTGGGATAATGTATCAATGGCCAAGCAACACCTTAGCAACCACCTGGGATACCATAGCTATGGCCTAGCAGCACCTTAACAACCCACTGGGTGCCATAGGAACAGCCTAACAACTGAGCCTTACTGAGCTCTGCTAAAGCCTGAGTAGACTGATAAATCAATGTGATGATCAGTTATTAATCTCAGTGTTACTGAGCTCTGCTAAAGCCTGAGTAGACTGATAAATCAATGTGATGATCAGTTATTAATCTCAGTGTTACTGAGCTCTGCTAAAGCCTGAGTAGACTGATAAATCAATGTGATGATCAGTTATTAATCTCAGTGTTACTGAGCTCTGCTAAAGCCTGAGTAGACTGATAAATCAATGTGATCAGTTATTAATCTCAGTATAACTGAGCTCCGCTAAAGACTGAGTAGACTGATAAATCAATGTGATGATCAGTTATCAATCTCAGCATTACTAAACTTTGCATTTTGTTTTTATGACATGACAAATTGTTTGATTAGTTCATGAGACGGCAGTGGGTTTATTGGAGCAGCAGTGCTGCTGGAGTTTTTAAACACCACTCAATGTCACTGCTGGACTGAGAATAGTCCACCAAGCAAAACTATCCAGCCAACAGCGTCCTGTGGGCAGCGTCCTGTGACCGCTGATGAAGAACTAGAGGATGACCAACACAAACTGTGCAGCAGCAGATGAGCTATCGTCTCTGACTTCACATCTACAAGGTGGACTGACAAGGTAGGAGTGTCTAATAGAGTGGACAGTGAGTGGACACAGTGTTCAAAACTCCAGCAGCACTGCTGTGTCTGATCCACTCAGACCAGCGCAACACACACTAACACACCACCACCACGTCAGTGTTACTGCAGTGCTGAGAATGATCCACCACCCAAATAGTACCTGCTCTGTGAGGGTCCATGGGGGTCCTGACCACTGAAGAACAGGGTAAAAGGGGGCTAACAAAGTATGCAGAGAAACAGATGGACTACAGTCTGTAACTGTAGAACTACAAAGTGCACCTATATAGTAAGTGGAGCTGATAAAATGGACAATGAGCGTAGAAACAAGGAGGTGGTCATAATGTTACACCTGATTGGTGTATATTGTATGAAATATGTGTACTCAGTTTTCAGCCATCACTATTTTTTCAAAGTATTCTGCCTCTCTGTAACTCTCTCTCTCCTCATTTCTATTCTCCACACAACTTAAGAGCTTACGTAATGCTGATATAGACCGTCCCCCAACTACAATCCCCCAGGCTATTAATTATGAATTCACAAGATCCTTTTGCCCGCCACAGGTTCCAGCTTACTGTACTGTGATCTGCCCCAAAGTAACACTGAACTTCATCCTCTCTGCATCTCAAACTGAGCTTCAAAGAGAATTCGCGGTGGTCACTGTCATAAATCTGTTTATTCATCTCGCTTCCTCACATTCACTCAGATTTTGTGAACATGAAAGGGATGAGGAAGAAAAGCTGTTCAGAGTGATCAAGATGGCGCTGCTCTCCAACCCTCTCATCTCAGCCCCCCCTGCACTGTAACGAAGGCAGGGCGACGCACGTCGAAGCCCTGGCAGTTTTCTAACATCAGATGAATTCCAAAAGAGTTTCTGCATTGTCTCTGAGCTGAGCGTCATTTCTTATATCTCTGCATGGAGGCCTGTTTGCCAAGAAACCAAAGACAAAGAAAAGTTCTGGGTTCCAGCACTAACAGACTGGGATGGCATTCAGTTCAAAACAGAAGTGCTGAAATATACAAAGTCTGCTTGCAATGTTGCAAATATATTATGTAATATATTTTTTTGAATCTGTATATGGACAAAAACCTCTCCTCACACAAGACAAACAACTTTATCACTAATTAAATTACATTAACATGTCATCGCTGTCCAAAGAAAAACAAGTATCTCCAAAATAGTAACTTTACAGGAGAGGGCAAAAACACTCTTACCTTTCAATGTAAGTCAATGTAAAAGAGATTTTGTTCCGAGAGATTTTAGAGCATTTCTATTGGTCCATTCATCATGAAACATCTGTACAACGTGAAGGACAACTGGTGTGTTGAAATGATGTAGAAAACAAAAAATCGACTAAAATGGAAATACGTGGTTTTCTTTGGACAGCGACGATATATTTTTATTTATTTACTATGAGCCAATTCTTCTCAGATTAAGAAATGCTCAGGGATCAATGACAAATCAATGATTACTCATATGCAGTGGAAACACAATCTTTAAACACGTGTCGGATGGTTTGAATAAATAATCTTTATCTTTGACAGTTCTAACAAGTTGTGTTTATTAACCAAACGAATAGTAATCTTCACACTGTAAGATAGGCCTCAGCTTGCCTGGAAACTTGGACACCGGAGTGCCCTTTTAACAAAGAGGCCTCCAGAAGCTTGTGAGAATCTGCTGTGTGAAAAGGAAGAGCTGTCCTTGAGATGATAAGAACTAGTCTCTGGACTAGGTGAATTTACAGTAAGACCAGTCAAAGCTAACGCCCTTGGAGAGTGGAACATCCTGGTAGAGCTAAGATAAGGTATTTTTAAAAAACATCTATTATATACGTTTGGAAATGAGGGTTCCCAAGGAAAAGTGTAAGGTTTGGAAATGATGGAAACTAAGATGGCATAGAATGTTATAGAAAGGGAGGGGTGATTACTTCATCACCCTAAACAGGATGTAAAAATGGGTGTTTTGCAATGATCTTTGCATTGTGGTTGTCTGGGAACCATCTTGCCATTCAAGCTCAATAAAGAAGAAGGCCTTTTCCTTCCTTCCACAAGAACTCAGCGACTGAAGACTCTTATTTTACTTTGCTCTTTTACACTTAGACATTTTTCTTATTTTGTTAGAAGAAGTTACACTGCAGTTAGCTCTTAAGGTAATAGTATTAGAACACACTAGAGGAATCTATCTTCTGTCCACGGGCCTTGGGGACAGAAGAGAGGCTCTTAGGCCCAACACACGAAACAGTCTTTATAAATAAATAATGAACAAAAGTGTGCTTAAATGATGTGGACATCATTTCTGCTTTCTTACATTTTTGAAAACAGTCATCAATGAAATATCAAAAGATATTTTTCTTCCATTATCATAACAAATAAATAAATAAATAAACAAAGTGCTTCACAGAGGGTTACATAAGTGTAGATAATGTACACATTTAAATAAGATCAGGCAAACATGAAAGCAGCAAGAGTAAAAAAAAATACTATAAATTATAAAATAATATGAAAAAATAAAATAAGCAATTGTACTAATGTAAAACTTAATATCAATTATAGTATTGGTAGAAAATGAAATAAGCATTAAGTAGCAACAACAATATTAGAAATAATTAATAAATACTTAAGTTTAAAAAAGTAAATAGCAATAATAACTGTAATGAAAAATAAAATAATAATAATGATGATGATAATAATAGAATTAAAATATAGTAGTAATCAAAACTAACAATAGAAAACAAAGTAAGCAATAATAATAATAAAAATGACAATGATGGTAATAATAAAAAAATTGACAAATGGTAATAGTAGTAAATGCAATAATAGTAGTAATAGAAAAAAAGCAATAATAATAATAATAATAATAATAATAATAATAATAGGTTTAATTTACACAGTACTTTTCATGCTGGTGGCAGCTCAAAGTGCTTTATAAAAAAATAAAAATAAGCAATACCAAGAGTTATAATAATAAAAGTAAAAAAGCAATAAAAGAGGAAGTAGAAAATACATTTAAAAAAAAAACGAAATAATAAAAACCATTAAAAATAACAGCAGTAACATCAATAATAAAAAAGTAAAAATAAGCCTAAAAATGACTCCCCTTCATGCAGTAAGAGAGCAAACATATTTATATACTACATAACATTTTAATTCATTCTGCTTCTTCTTTTTGAAGTAATTTAGTAATAAAATGTATTGTAGTTTTATAAAATGCCTTTTATAAAACACATTTTAACCTTACTAACCTTTTTATTTGAAGATTATTAAATAATTTCTGTCCCACTCACTTTGCTCCCCCTCGAGACAAAAAGTTTGTGCACCCCTGGGCTAGAGGATGCCTAACACAAACTGTGGGAGGTGTTTCTGATAAAGTGGCCAGGGGATGTGTTATTAAAACACTGAATATTCATCACACAGATTATAGACCCCTGTTATTAAAGACTCCCATGCAGCTCCACCTGGCTGGTGGTACAGTTTAGAGACTACAGCCCAACTGCTGATAAACATCCTGAATGAATTCCTCAAACTTTACCCCATCAACATGATCACTAGGTGGCAGTAAACACTCACATGATCTGCTGTCTGTAAACATTAAAGGGCATCTTATACAATCAGAGTCTTCACTGAGCGCCTCTGCTGAGAGAAGTTACTCAATAAACAGCTCTGTGATTGATCTGGTATCTTCCTCATTGTGATAAATCATGAAAACGTACTACTTAAAAAGGGGAAACTAAAACCACATGCGAAGCTCTGTGGGAGAGTAAGCTGTTTGTAAATGCAAGTTAAGCTAGAAAACGGCTGTGTGAGCACGGTGAGTCTAATCTAGCAAAGTACACTGCAGTGCCAAGTCTCCAATAGCGATTTGGCTTGAAATTGAGGGACGCCGATGCTTTCACTGTCTAAACGGTGGTCCTTTGCTCAGGAAGATGGATGAATCCTGGAGTGGATTCATTTCAGCCCCGTCCGCCACTGTCGAGCAAAGCAGCGCCGTAAGCAAATTTTACACCAGGCAATTTCCATGACCTTGACCCGTACAATTAACAGCTACAGCCTCAGTGTAACCATGTGCAGCACACTGAGGGGTCTGTATGAACCAGCTGGCCCTTCAGGGAACATTTCAGACTGGGGGGTAGAGCCACCATGTTCAAAAGTATCCATACAGCCCTTCTAATGGTCCACCAGTTTCTGATACAGGTATTCAGTAGCCTAGATTATTATATAATCTCCACAGAAAAGCACCGACCAAAGGAATGAGATGCTCTGGAGCAGCAGCACATTAGCCAAGGTCACCATGTTCAATGCCTTTCAGCTAGAGGGGTATAAAGCCCCCCAGCATTGGGTTGTGGAGCAGTGGAACTGTGTATTCTGGAGTGATGGAGCTCCATCCAATACTTTTGGAATGATTTGGAGTGATCCAGAACTGACCCTCCAACATCAGTACCTGACCTCACTAATGCTCTTGTGGCTGAATGCAATAATATCCTCACAGCAATGGTATCAGGCATTAAGACAGGTTCATTTAAAGGGCCCATATTATGGAAAACAGCCTGTTTTGAATTCAGTGTTTTTGTGATGTCATAACAACTTAACACATATACGCACATCAACCTAGCCAACATAAACAGCTCAGCCCCACCCATTCACACTGAAGTTATAAAGAGTGTTTCAGCCTGGACTTTTTGAATGAGGCACAATATAGGACAGCCAATCACAATATAGCTCATTTGCATAAATCAGCCTATAAGGAACAGCCTATTTAGTTGTAAAACACAAAGCTAAGACATAAAATGGTCACATTAAGATGATTTATGGCTATTTTTCATACATAAACCAAAACAAATATTATTAAGCAGACTTCAGGTGAAAAAAAAATAAAATGTAAGAAAAATGTAGAATATTGGCCCTTTAAAAACAATGAAATGTTGATAAGATTCAACACTTTAAGGTTTGATCTGGCTCTGTGGGTGTAAATGCTGAACTGTTGACGTTAAATTAGCATACTGACGTGAAAATGATGTTTGTGTCATTTCATCATTTTTTCACCTCTCTTTATTCCCTAAAATGAAACCGGCTGTTTTTCAGCTTAGTTTCCATATATGGACTGTATGGAAAACACTGGAATGCTCCTTTAATGCAGCTCATGTAGTAATGCAGCATTTTACTGTTATTCAAACTTCACTTCTACTGAGCTGACTGTTATTTCTATAATGATGCACATTCAGAAATAAAGGTACTAAACTGTCACTGGGGCAGTGCCCCTCTTGTCACTGGGGTGGGAGCCTCAAAGGTACATCTCAGTACCTTTAGTCAGGGAACATAACTGAACCATAATCCACTGAAATGATATTCTCTAAGCTGTACTGACTCCACACACCCCGTCTCGTCTCCAGGCTTTTATTTTAGTGTTCTGTTTTAAAACATTCGGTTATGAAAAGGTACAAATACCTTAAAGACCTTAAAACCACTGTTGTACCTTTGAGTTGTTTTTCAGTTTTTGACACAGTTTGAAAAAACCTATTGCCCTTTATATTGTGTGTAAATTTCATGATGAATGGACCAAAAGAAATGACCCGAAATTACTTGGAAAAAAGTCTGGTTCCATTGACTTACATTAAAAGTAAAGTAGGCTTTTTCCTTCTCCTGTAAAGTTACCATTTTGGAGATATGAGGTTTTCTTCCCACAACAGTGACTTACATTGTTTGTAACTTGATGAACGAGGAATGTATCTGCACAGAACCTTTGTTTCTAACAGTGTGTACTCCAGTATTTAGGTAGAGTTTCAAAAAGCCCCTCTGAAGCCTGTGGGCGTCACACTGTAAAAATGCTGAAATACTGTTATAAATTGTCCAAACACAGAAGATTGCTGTACAGACTGAAAGATACAGGTCCAGCTTCTTGTTAAAGAGATTAAGATGTTGGATTGCACAATAATGAGCTGTTATTTGTTATTATTCGCTGTTAGTTTCTGTAAACAACCTTTTATTTCTTCTTCTACAGTTTATTTTATATGTGAATTTTTAGTTTTACTATGTTATTTCTACCACAAGTATATATTTTTTTTGTGTTTTGTGTTTAAGGGGCCAGAATCACATTAAAGGGCCTATATCACATTTTCATCCCCTTTTTTTAAATAAGTAGTTCAGTGTTGTTACAACTTCAAAACACACCATTCACCCTCCAGCTCACAGTCTGTAGATGTAAATAAGGTGCAAAACTAAATTAATTTTAAATTAAAATAAATGCTTTGTTTTTGTGATGTCATAAAAACCCATTTACATCTATTCCCCTATTCAGCCTACAGCAATTTAGCTCCGCCCACTCATACTAAAGTTATAAGGAGTGTTTGAGCCCGGACTGCTTTTTTAAATGAGCCACCATACAGGACAGCCAATCAGAACAGAGCCCATTTACATACACCAGTCTTAAAGGCACAGTAACAAAAACATCCAGTTTAATTCTAAAAGAGATCCATGAGAGAGAATTAGGACTGTTTTTGGTACATAAAACCACACAAACTACAGAGCCCTGCTGGTGTTTATTTATGCATCCTGTATAAATACAAATAACACATTAGGATCTCGTTTCCTCGCGTTACTAAGTTGGGCCCACACATTAGGATCTCGTTCTCTCGCGTTAATACAGTGTGGCCACAACTTAGTAATGCGAGGGAACGAGATCCTAATGTGTGGCCACGACTTAGTTAGGTGTGGGAGTGAGATCATGCCTTATTAAGCTGTGGTCAAGGCTTAACTATGTCATTAACACACGTTACTAAGTCATGGCCACTACTTAATTATCTCTTTCCCATGCCTTACTAAGTCGTGGCCATGCATTATTTTTATTTATATGGTATGTCACCAGCAGGGCTCCGTAGCAAACAGTTTGACGCTGCTGTAATTAATAATCTGTTCACACTGTTGGCTTTAAAAAGACATATTTAGCTGAAAAACAGCAACATGTAATATTTCCCTGAAGCGACCTCCTGCAGTAGCCTAGGAAATATGAAAAGTGCAGCAATTTGGAGAACCAGCACTCGAGAAACTTACTGTAATTGCACATGTGACGTGTAATCAAGCTATTTTGGCTCCTTATTCTAGCTTAGGAACCCAAATGCCACAAAAATCCTGAACTCGTTCTAAAACTCGATCTAAAAAATGCACTGGTCCTTTAATGCAACTCGTGCACGTATTAATGCAGCTCCGCGTGGCTCCTACGGTTTATTCAAACCACATCTGTTGAGCTGAATATCATCTCTACAGCGACGCAGAGAGCGTTACAGGTGAAGCCCACCACCACCTGACTGCTCAACGAGGAGATTTAAGCAGCCGCAGCTCCCTCCGCGAGGCTGAAGTTGGCTTCTTAGTCGAATTCTCCGGTCCACCTTAAATGGTGCAGCAATTACAGTCTGGCGCGTCAGGCGCCGGAATACAGCCTGTGCAGCATTTAAGGTGGAACGGAGAATTCGTATAAGAAGCCGGAGAATGAGAAGCAACCTCAGCTTCGTGATCCCCCACTGCTCTCTCTCTCTCTCTCTCTCTCTCTCTCTCTCTCGCTCTCTCTCTCTCTCTCTCCCTCCTCCTCTGTTTCTGATCCACCTGTTTGGAGATGTATTGGGGCTTTTTTCGTGGCTGCGGTCATTCCGGACAAAAACCCACTCCAAATCCCGAGAACTCACACACACACACACGCACACGCACACGCACGGCAGGTGTCCTGATCACACAGCGCTGCCTGCGATAGATGCTGGACTCATCTGAAGACAGACTGATCGTCGTTGATGAATGTAAGGTGAGAGAGAGAGAGAGAGAGAGAGAGAGAGAGAGAGAGAGAGGGAGAGAGAGAAAGAGAAGAGAGAGTCCACATGGCTCTGCTCTGACAGCAATGCGGTTCGGGCCACTTTGCTGTGGAGTTGTCCTGGTCAGCCTGCTGTACACGCGCCAGTGTCCGGTTCAGCCCGCGCTCTGTCTGTCTGTGAACGCCCGTGGTCATTTCAGTCTGGTTCAGTCCGCTCTCGCCTCATTCATGCATGTCAGGTTTGTGCATGATTTATGTTTGTTCATAACTTATACGTCTGGGTTATTATATTCCTCATGGTTTATGCCTGTTTTATGCATAACTGTTTTAGAATGGCTGATTTATGTCTGGCTTATGCATCTTTATAACAGTTATGTACTAGTCTATACCCAGTTTAGCCTGTTTATGCTTCTTTATAACTAATTTAGACTGTGCTAGTTTGGCTTGCACCTGTTCATTTGATTCAGTCTGATTTATGTGTGAGTTATACTAGGTTGTAATTGTTATGTATTAGTTTATACCCAGTTTACCCTCGTTTATGCTTCAACATAACTATTTTGCTGCTTTAACAGAAAAATAAAATTAAGAATGATCAGAAAGAGAAAATAAATAAAATAAAATGCTAAATAAAATAAATACAGTCGTATTTTCAATAAATGCTTAATTTAAAATATACAAAGATTTCTTAAAATTATGTACTGTTTATGTATGTGTAACTGTTTATACCCAGTTTAGTCTGGTTTAAACCTGTCTTGTCCATGTTTATGACCAATATATACTGGTTTATACGAAATTTGGCTTGGTTTAAACCTGTCTTGTGCATGTTTATGACCAATATATACTGGTTTATATCCAAATTGGCCTGGTTTAAACCTGTCTTGTGCTTGTTTCTAAGGTTAGCCTCATTTATACATTTTATAACTGTTATATACTGGTTTATACCCAGTTTAGCCTGGTTTAAACTTGTCTTGTGCTTGTTTATGACTCTTATGTACTAGTGTATACCCAGTTTAGCCTGGTTTATGCTTCTTTATAACTATTTTAGACTGCTTTAGTCTGGGTTTTGCCTGTTCTTGCTTATTTATAACATATATACTCATGCTAAGTTTAGCCTGGTTTGTGCCTGTTTATGCTCGATGCATATCTGTTTATGTTCAGTTTTTTGGTTTAACTTGATAGATTTATTTGGATGTTTGTATGTTTATAACTGATATATTAATCGTCATTTTCAAATGTATAGCCTGGTTCATGCCTGTTTATGTTTCTTTATATTTTATGTAGTCAGATTTAAGCCTGTTATATGTTTGTCTGTAACTGTTATTTACTGCTTTATACTCACTTTAGCCTAGTTCATGCCCGTTTATTCATTTATGCCTAATTTATGTCTGTTTGTGCCCAGCTCATGATAGTCTAAGATGACTTGATTGATTTAATAGTTATACAGATATAAAGTTATACAGCTTCATTTATAGAACGTGTTTCCTACACAAAGCAGCTCAAAGTGCTTCAAATCAAACTGTAAAACTGAGAAATAAAAGCAGAAAAATACATCAAAAAATGATTCAAAAAAGAAATTAAATAAAATGAAACATTAAATAAATACTAAAGTTGTATTTTCAATAAAGGCTTAATTAAAAAGATACAAAGATTTCAAATGTTTTCCTAAAATTATGTATTGTTAATGTCTGTAACTGTTAAATACTAGTTTATACCCAGTTTAGTCAATTTAAGCTTGTTTTGTTCTTGTTTCTGTCTCTTACATACTAGTTTCTACCAGTTTAGCCTGGTTTAAACTTGTTTTGTGCTTGTTTATGACTCTTATATACTAGTTTATCCTTAGTTTAGCCTGGTTTAAACATGTCTTGTGCTTGTTTGTGACTTATATATTAGTTTATCCCTTGTTTAGCCTGGTTTAAACCTGTCTTGTGCTTGTTTATGACCCTTATATACTAGTGTATCCCTTGCTTAGCCTGGTTTAAACCTGTCTTGTGCTTGTTTATGACCCTTATATACTAGTGTATCCCTTGTTTAGCCTGGTTTAAACCTGTCTTGTGCTTGTTTGTGACTCTTATGTACTAGTTTCTACCAGTTTAGCCTGGTTTAAACTTGTTTTGTGCTCATTCATGACTCTTATATACTGATTTAAACCAAGTTCAGCCTGGTTTAAACCTGTCTTGTGCATATTTATGAATTTAGCCTCATTTATATTTGTCTATAACTGTTAAATACTGGTTTAAATCCAGTTGAGCTGGGCTCATGCCTGTTTTACGCTTGTCTGTTACTGTTACATGTTTATTTAGCGTGGTTTATCGGTCTGCTTTGTCTCCAAATTTGAATTTTCTTGGTTACTTTTAAATTATGTAAGAAATTAGCTTCAACACTCATCTTCTGTATGTTTATCAAAGTGTCTTCCTTGGTGTGAAAAGCAGGTAAATAGTGACAGTTTTCTTTTCCAAACTGCTGTTAAAAGCACATGGTGAAGCTCTTTTGGCCCAAAGATGCTTTAAACAGCTGAAAGGCTTGGCTGCTGATGAGTGCTGACATCATAAATAGGGGATCAATGGGTGGGATTTGGCTTTATTCCCTCTGTCTGACTCCTCTTCTCTGCACTCCTGCAGGTTTTCTCCACTGTATCGCTGAATCCAGGCCGCTGTAGGTGCTCAATTACGCCGCTGTCGGGGATGTTTCCATTTCCATTCTGATCCGGACGCACTACTCACACACGCTCAAACACACACCATGGGTCTGGGACAGTCCAGCAGGTCCTCCGTCAGCGAGGACACCGAGGAGGGTGAGTGCCACATTTCAATCAGTCATTTTAACAGTGTCATTTTATGGACAGCACCTATTTTACACTGTAACATGGATAAGATGTACACATAAAGTCATTCGGAGTGGTTTGGTGTGAAAGGCTCCATTCTGAAGACACTTCTCCAGCCAAAATTGTTCACAGTGGTGGTGATAGGAACCAGACGTCTGAAGAGTTTAGTGCTTCTACACGTTGCCTTACAGAAAGCTGCCTGACGTCTAATACATGTTATGATAGAAGGTTTTGGTCAAAAACATATTTTTAAAATCAGTTTATGGTTTAGAGGTACATGCAGGGTGTTGTAAGGCAAAAGAGTCCACAAAAAAAAAACATCTAAAACACAGACCTCTGGTTCCTATCACCACCACTGTAAAGACATCTGAGAGAGCAAGCTTCTCTATAATGAATTATTTCACATCAAACCACTCTGAATGACTTTGTTTACATCTCACCCACTGAATTATGCAGAAATGTTGAGAAACCAGAGGCATCGGAGGGCTCGGTGAGATCTTCAGAAGCATGTTCTCCTTAGAAGCTTCATATAGGCTGAATCAAAATGCAAACGCCAAAGGCCGCTGGCATAAAGATCTATTTATATACTTGTACGTCGCTGTTGTCTGAAGAAAGCTTCGTATCTCCAAAATGGTAACTTTACAGGAGAAGGAAAAAACCTACTTTACTTTTAATGTAAGTCAATGGAACCAGACTTTTTTCAAAGTCATTTTGGGCCGTTTCTTTTAGTCCATTCATCATGAAACTTACACACAATGTAAAGGGTAACAGGCATTTTCAAATTATGTCAAAAACTGAAAAACGACAAAAATGGAGATACAAGGTTTGCTTCCGACAACAGCGATAGGTATGTGTACATCGTTGCTGTCATAATAAATTTATGCATCTCCAAAGTGGTAACTTTGTAGGAGAGAACTTCAATGTGCATTAATGTAATAAGATTTTATTTCTAATTGATTTGCCATGAAGTGCTCACACGATTAGAGGACCAGCTGGGATTATCATATAGTGTAAAAAGGTTTTGATAGTAATATTAACAAAATATATGTAGTAGCATTTTTAATGCATTTTGAGGGTGGCTTCTATGTGTTTTATAGTTCGTCGGTCACACAGCTCACTTGCTAGATGTCTTAAGTGATTCTACTTTTCAAACGTCGGTGGCTGATATAAAGTGCAGTGTATTTTGTTCGTATTTTGTATTTTGATCGGTGTATATATACACACACACACACACATATATATCTATACATATATCTATATATCTATATCTATATCTATCTGTATATATATATATATATATATATATATATATATATAAATATGTACCTCTTTAAAACTCATATACATTAATAAACTCTGTTCTGATTGGCTTTTGGATGTTATACCTCATTAAAAAAGTACACTATTTATAGCTTTAATGCGAATAGGCAGAGCTAAGCTGCTTTAAACTCAAAAGGCAGCTATATGTAAAGGTGTTGCTTTTTGTGGCATCACAAACATAATGCTTTTTGCATGTTTTGCATCTTCTACACCAAACTCTTTTATTAAAAGCGGCTGAGGAAAATCCTGTATTACATGATATGGGCCCTTTAAGAGAGTAGAGGCAGCAGGTGAAGTTTGTGAAGTTTGGAGCTGGTGTGAAAAAGCTGAAGGTCTTACCCTGACACTGTTATAGCTCTATCAGGAACAGCTGCTCAGCGGCTGCCCCAAATTTACTGCCCGCAGTCATTCTGCAGGACAGTCCAGCATTTAGCTGAAAGCAGTTTCCCCCTTACTCTGAATATAGTCAATCAGCCCAGGCATGCTTCAGGACGTAAAGCTGCTGCTACTGTTTTTAGCTATGTGATGTGCTTCTGTCCATGTTTATAGACACCAGTGTGTCAGAAAATGCGTAAGCGAGTCTAGTTGAGATTGGCCCATAGATTACATTTGCCCTGAGGTCCACTTATAACATTTGTGTGGATTTATGTACCAAAAAACAGTCATAATTCATTTTCATGTGGCCACTTTTTAACATCTCTTTATCCATTAGAATTAAACAGGCTCTTTATGTTACTGTGCCCTTATGACTGATATATGTAAATGACCTCTGTTCCGACTGGCTGCGCTGTATTGTTCCTCATTCAGAAAGCATTCTGGGCTTAAATGTACCTTCAATTTGCTGTAGGCTAAATATGCGGATACATGCAGAACTGTGTTGGTTTTTAATGACATGACAAAAACAACAAATTCAAAACGGACTGTTTTTACATCTTTATTACCTGATATGGAGCGTATAGACTGGGGAGTGAACAATGCATTTTGAAGATGTTATAACTTTTATTTATATCTTATCTCACACTTAATTTAATAGAGGCCCTTTAAAGGGAAAATCCACCAATTTTTCAAAATTTCTGAATAAATAAGTCATTCAGAGTGGTTTGATTGTATGCTCTCCCCGTGTCTGCGTGGGTTTCCTCCGGGTTCTCCGGTTTCCTCCCACAGTCCAAAGACATGCAGTCAGGCCAATTGGACATGCTAAAGTGCCCCTAGGTGTGAGTGTGTGTGTGTGAATGTGTATGTCTGTCTGTCTGCCCTGCGATGGACTGGCGACCTGTCCAGGGATAGGCTCCAGTGCCCCACTGCGACTGAGAAGGATAAGCGGTTTAGATAATGTGTGTGTGTGTGTGTGTGTGTGTGTGTGTGTGTGAGTGGTTTGGATGTAAAATAGTTCATTGCAGAAAAACCTACAGATTTCTTTACAGTGGTGGTGATGGGAACCAGGGGTTCACAAATATAGCCATTTTATTTGCTATCCAGAACATCCAGATAACACAGATAACATATACGTCTTCTGAGCTTGTATATGTAATGCTGTGGTAAATTTGAAAAAATACGTTTTTGTGGGACTATTTTGCCTTATAACGTCCTACATGTACCCATCCGTCTTGAACTGCATTTAAAAAAATATGTTTTTTGGTTCCTATAACCACCACTATGAACAGTTCTGACTCTCCAGAACAGATGTTTTCACATCAAACCACTCGGAATAACTTTGTTTACATCTCATCCATTTAATTATGCAGAAATCTTGAATTCTCTTTTGACAGATTGACACAGTTTGAGGTGCGTGTGTAATGATTTAGGCCTGTAGTTTGCGTGATGCTATTTGGTGGGGTATAAGCTTCCATTACCTGTTAGCTACTTTAGCCTCGCAGCTCCAATGAAAAAACTAAAGAAGCAAACTTTGGACACTGAATTGCTGCTTTGACAGAGGATGATTCTTTTGAGAGATGATTCACACGGAGGAAGTTTGGCGTTTTCGTTTTCTTCAGCCTTGACTGTGCACGTCCTTTTAAAGTGATATAACAAAAAATGTGGTGAGAGTTCAGCTGAATACTCACGAGAAAATAAGCACAAAACACATTTTTGATTCTCGCTCTGTGGTGACGCTGTGAAAAAAGAAGACAAGCTAGTTTTTCAGTCTGTAAGATGTTCAAACATTACTCTGTAGTGTAGTGTTGGAGTGTTTATCATCGGTTGTAGCTGCAGCTTTTGGCATGTGTAAGCTTCTCTGAGATCTACCAGCATTTTGCACCACGGGCCTTTTATTCTGTTTACATTACACTAGCAAAGTGGTGAATAAGTCAAAATAGCTCCACATATGCCCAATAGATCAAATTAACATACAGATAATGTTATTTTCGTCTGGGAGAGCTGGTGTGGAAATCGCATTTGACATAACACAAACTTTATTGACCCCCAAAGATGAAGTAAGTTGTTCCAGAGTAGCGCTTGAGTAGTCGTGTTGAGAGCAGTGCGCAAATACAGTATACAAGTATGTACTCAAAAATATATAATATATAAACAAAGAATTCATTCATAGAAAGAAAGAAAGAAAAATGATATGAGGATGTAAATGGAGGCTATACATCACACTGCACATGATATACAAACCCCATTTCCAGAGAGTTGGGACATTTTGTGAAGTGCATTAAAAATAAGAATCTGTGATTTGTTAAAT